>NC_133764.1:13526524-13827358 GCF_036562045.2 Rhinolophus sinicus | reverse complement strand
TTAGAAAGATAGTAGTCAGTGTGAGAGATGGGTTGGATGGGTTGGAGGGGACCTGAAAAAGGACACCACAGTGCTGGTCAATCGAAGATGAGGATGCCTGAGCTACTCCAGCTGGGGTCCACTGATCCCTGAGCACGTACAAGCGCTTCTGACCAGAGCGCCTTGTGCAAATGCCCGTCTCCTCCACCAGAGGGCGACGCCACTCACAGCATAAAGGGGAAGGGGCAGGTTTACTGAATGAGTAGAGGGGAGGGAAGGGGAAGAAGCTGATGGATGGGCCCACAGGTGAATCTGGTCCTCTGACCTTGGCCTCTGCACACCTCTTTTTTCCCCCAGATACCAAAATTGTTTTTTATCAATTCTTTGTTCCACAGAGAACACTCCGCACACCCTCACCCAGCCTCAACCACGTTTCCCATTACATTCATTTCACAGGTATGTCTCCCCAATGCCTCTGCATTCAGAGTTAACTCACATCATGAGAGAGCGATGAGTGAAAGTGGCCCCTCGCTAAGAAAGTGATCTGTGCAAACATGCAGCCCTCCCTAACAATGTCAGTTGGCGGTGAAGAGGAATCATTTGGGCTCACTTTCGTGCATCGGGAGCATGGACCTTTGAGTCCTGCTACGGGACACAGTGTTCCTGGCCCCAGTGAAACATCCACCCTGGGTCCTGTGGGAAGCCTCCAGTGGGGCTGCTGTGGCTGCTTGGGCAAAGGAACCAGGGAAGAGGCCACCAGAAACCTTGCCAAGGGGCTTGCTGGGATGGACGACCCCATGTCTTTAAAAATCTTCCAGAAGAACAAAAGGGCATGACAGACATTCAGAGGAAACCTTTCCCTGACCTCCAGCCACTACTTCCTCTCCTGTGAGCTTCTCTGGGCCCAGCTGTAGGAATAGGTCTGAGAAAGGACTACAGGGCTGACGACCCTGCCTCGCAACCAGAGGTGATTTTGCCCCCCCACCCCAGGGGACATCTGGCAATGTCTGGAGACATTTTGGTCATCACAACTATGGGAGAAAGTGCTCCCTGCATCTAGTGGCCAGAGACCGGGATGCTGCCAAACATCCTGCAAATGCACAGGACAGCGCCCCCTACCCACAAAAAATAATTATCTGGCCCAAAATGTCAACAGGGCCATGCTTGAGAAGCACTGTATATGGCTGGACCCTGTCTCTTTTTAGGAGAAGTAGAGATGAGGCTTAAGAAGTTCAGGGGCTGATGCAGGATCCCCAAGAACCCCCAGGCCCAAGCCCAGCTCCAGAGCAGCAGGCAGACGCCTCTCTGGTTTTGGAATGAGAAACGGGTAGTCACTGCCCTCTGGAGGCGGTGGACAAGGGTCCACATAGCCCCATCTGTGCTGACCTGCTAAGCTCTCATTCTTTCTGTGGCACCATTGGGACGGCACCCCGAGGGCAGTGCCCTCTCCCTGCACTGGTGTTCAGAGGGTAAATGAAGGAGAAGAGAGGTACTCACAACACCCATGAGTGCCACCCCTGAGGCCATGTTGATGATTGTGGGGATGATACTGAACTTCCCAACCTGAAACACAGAGAAACACAGTGGGGTGAGGGAGGAAGGGTGGATAGTGAGATGCCCAGGGCCTCCAAACACAGCCCTCCCGACATACCTGCCCACCCCCGACCTGCCCAGCCTCCAAATGGGAGACGCAGCTCACACACCCTGCCATTCACCATGACATCAAAGCGGATCCCGTAGGCTTTCATCAGCGTGCGGAACTCCACCCCCGCTTCATCTCGGTAATATCTGGCAAACCTGGGGAGACACGGCCCGAGGGAGACCTCAGCCTGGCTGGGCCTTCCCAGTTTGGCAACACAGACTGGGCTGCTCAGAGATTCATAAGCACTCCCAGGACCTTGCTCACAACAGCCCCAGAAGTGGTTGCAGACCCTCTTGCTGACAGTAAGCTAAAGATTCACCCAAATCTTTGAAGTCCTTGACAGACATTTCCCCAGGAGACAAGGGCTCCCACGACACACTGGGCCAGCCAGGGCCACCAAAGCTCTGATGCAGCTGATCCAGCAGAGAAGTCAAGCAAGCCTCAATTTCACGGCCAGCCCAGGGCAATGACAGACCCTTCTCTCCTCTCCCAGAAGCCCTCCCGGTAGCCATCCCTCACTTCTCCTCAGCTGCCTGTCCCTGCACCTCCTGCTCTGACACCCACCCCCAGGAAAGGGTATCATAGCTTTGGCACCCAGGAAAGGACACAAAACATGGACAGAATCCTAAGGCAGCAGGCTTAGCCCCAGTTACCTAAAGTTGTACCCAGAAGAAACAGAGTTTCCTGGAAATCTGCTGTCCAGACGGCTAAAATAATAGCGTGGGTTGCATTCAGAAGGAGCTTTATCAAGATCACAGTTCCACTCAATCTGAATTCCTATCACACCACCCTTGATAAATAAGAGACAAGAATCAGTGCACAGGACTTTTTGGCAATGGACAGAAGTCACAGACCAGCTCTTCACGGAGAGCTGGACAAGACGGGTGTGGTCAGGCCAGGGGTCCACCTCCAGGAGGAAGGTGGAAGGCCCGAAGTTCTAGCCCCACCTCTGGACTGGCTGAGAAAAGGGTGTCACTGACAGCGCCCAGCCCCAGTCTCCTTCTGCCTCATGCATCAGAGGAGAACAAATTACTGGAGTGAGCCTGTACTATGGGCAGGCGCCTCACACAGAACCAGAATGTGCCAGTGGGGCTCCTTCTGGCTCCGTTCTATCTGATGCCCCAGGGACTAAGAACAAACAGCAGGTACTGAGTGTGCCCCTCACCGACGTCCGAAGTCCAAGCACAGGCACAGCTGGCTACAAAAACAGCTAATTCTGAAAAGAGGGCGTCCCTGGGGCAGGTGACTTTGCAGGGCAACCCCAGCCCGTGGGTTCCCCTACATACCTCCCCCTCATTACACTGCCCAGGCCAGAGCCCTAAGAGTGTATCACCCACCTGCAGGGCTATCTCCTGGAAGTTGCTCCCGGTCCAGCTGACCACAGAGCCCAGTCGGAAGATGGGGCAGTAGGGATTCTTGGGGCCAAATCGACAAGACTTCAGGAAATCTCTGTCTTTGGTGTCCAGCACATTGGTCCTGGGTGGGTGGACGCCGTGAACAGCCAGTGAAATGAAGGTAGACTTGCCATTTCCATGCCAGAACTGAACCTGACCCAGGACTCACGGGGCCCTTTACCTGGCCCAGGCTGAGTCCCTGACGTTAGCCCCTCTACTGGAGCCCTGACTACTTACCACGCTAATATCCTACTGCCTTCAAGAACAGAGCGCCACCCCCACAGCAGGGGAAGGGGCGCCCCAGTCTCCCCAGGTGGTTCATTCACACACAAGTGCCACATACACATGGGCCCATGCACAGCCACCAGGAGGGCCCGCCACGGCCCCACATACTTGGAGAAGTTGAATTTGGGGAAATGAATGAAGTTCTTTATGTAAATGGTAAAGTCTTCAGCCTTGCCCAGGAGTGGTTTCCTGAAAACCAAGCCAGGACAGCATGTTCAAGAAGCCCTGCCCCTGGCCCTGCCCTGGCCCCATCGATGCCTCCCCCAGGGCTTTGGTGGGGCTGAGGCCTGCCTGTTCTCTAGGTCCCCTAGAGCCTTTGCCATGGACAATTAATCTGTTTACGTTGGGGTGGTGCTCAGGCCTTGGGAGTGCCCCTAGAATAAGTATCCCAGCATGCGTATGTCTCCACCATCAGGCTGGGGCCCACTGCACAGGACTGGGTCACTCCTCAGGGTCCTGATCCACAGCCACTCACTCTGGCCTGGACTTCGTCTCCACTGGGCACCAGGCGAAGATCTCGCACGTGCCCCTTTGCGTGTTCCCTGACTGCAGGCAGCGGCCTGTCCTCACTCCTGCAGCGGTGGGACAGGGACAATGCCAGGAGCCTCCCTGCTTCAAGCCCCCTTCGGCCCCCAGCCCTGGCCACTCCAGGCCTCACCATTTCCAGCCATAATAGGCTCCCCAGGAGGGCAGTCGCTGTCTTCATAGCACACAGCATCAGGAATGCTTTCACTCTACCGGGAGAGAAAGGGCGCCTGGGTGGAGGGTTCCCCTGCAGCGTCCCCAGCTCAGAGCCAGGGCCCATCCCTTGGGGGGTTGAGGAGCTAGGACAGGGGTTCCGCCTCTGCCTGGGGCCACACACCCTCTGAGGAACTGCTTCCCTTAAAAAACATTGCAGGTATGTGCACCAGGGCACACATTCCCCAGGGCCCTTGGAGGGGATAGAAACCCCTGCTTCCAGAGAAAGGTAGACCCCAACCAGTGCTGGCGGCTCGCCCACAACCTGCCCCAGCCAAGTCAAACCTCAGCACAGGTCTCCTGCCGCTGGTGAGGGGTCACAATCAGGTTGGTGATGACGAAGAAGATGTTCTCTCCCTGAGAAACCGGACAGGGGTTAAGGGACCTCCTCCTGACCGCTTGGGGACCCTCCTTCCCAGGGCTGTCTGGCAGGGGTGGGGTCTCTTCATGGGTGTCGGGGACAATGGGGCCACAAAATCAGTGGGTCCCACCCATCTGCCCACTAATGTACCTTGAGAAGATGTCCTTTGATAGGTCCCTTCCAGGCCTGTACCCTGAAACTGTTCCCGCTGCACAAATCCCTCTTCTGCCCTCAGCCCCTGGGGCCCAAGACCAGACATGGAGGAGAAGGAGCAGTGACGGGGCTGCTCTGGCCCTGGCCCAGGTAGGTAGTGACCAGGCCAGGGAGCTAATATAAAGGACGCACACTGACCTGGGGATTCTCTGAGCCCCATTTGGTCTCAGAGACAAACAGGCTCAGGCATTGTTGGGAACACAGTGGTCCCATGAGGCACAGTCAAGGAGGGCCGGAGCTTGGCATAGGAGGGTGGGGACAAACCCTGGCAGCTGTTCTGGGCCAAGGGAAACAATGGATGGAGGTCCCTACGTCCCTGAACAGCTTCCCATGTGACCCAACCCAGCCAGGCCCTGCCAGCTTTGGTGGGGCTCAGACCTGGGGTGGGATGACGTAGTCGGCAACATCCCAGAGCCGCTCCCCGAGCTCCGAGGTGTTGGTGAAGGTCACACCCTTGACTTTGGTGATGACGCTGCTCTGTAGGGAGGTGTCGAAGTCTTGGTAACCTTTCTTCACCACAAACACCCAACTGCAAGGAGGGGACCAAGAAGGTGGGCATAAGCCTAGTTTCTGCCCTCAAAGAACGTTCCCCAGGCCCTGGTGGAATGCAGCAGGCTTGGGTCTCCTCCTTTCCCAACAGTTCCTGGGCAGGAGTCACAACTCCCACTGCTGCCTGAAGCCCTATCCTGCAAGCAGCAGAGGTGACAAACAACCCCAGAGGGGAGAGTGTACTGCTCTGAGTCAGGCTGTGTCAGCCTGGACTGAAACCTGCTCACCCCTGCACTGGCCATATGACCATGGGCAAGCCAATGAACTTTGGGGCCGGATAACACTGCCTCCCTCCAGGAGAACGAGGAGGGTTAAAGGACATGGTGCATAACCTAAAACCAATCATGAGGACACCTCAGACATCCCCAAACTGAGGGGCAGTCTACAAAATTAGAGTGCAAAATCCTGCACTCTTTGATGCCCAAAACAAGCAACAAAAGAAAAAATAGATACACTGGACTTCACCAAAATTAAGAACTTTCGTGCATCAAAGGACACTATCAAGAAAGTGAAAGAATAATCCATAGACTGGGAAGAAATATTTATGAATCATATAACTGGTAAGGTTCTAGTACCCAGAATATATAAAGAAGTCTTACAATTGAACAAGAAAGAAGACAAATAGCCCAATTTAAAAATGGGCCAAGGAATTTTTTCACCTAAGTCCACATATAGGGCATGATCAAAACATACGGTGAATGTTTAAATAAAAAAAAATTTATTACAGTAAAAGACACATTGCCATTAATCCCTCTCAAAATACTCCCCTTCGCTTCAGACACACTTATCCCATTGTTCTTGCCACTTTCTGAAGCAGTTCTGGAAGTCCTCTTTTGTGAGTGTCTTTAGTTGTGCTGTTGTGGCTGCCTCAATGTCCTGAATCATTTTGACTTTGGGAAAGACCCTGAAGTCACACGGTTCTAGATGCAGTGAATAAGGTGGATGAGGACATATCATAATGTTTTTATTTGGCAGAAATCGGCATACCAGAAGCGATGTGTGACACGGAGCCTTTAGCTGTGGTCATAAAATATGGTGAATGCTGCTACCAAGTGCCATCCAATGTAAAGGCAGGGAACTTGAATACGGGAAGCAATGCGTCAAATCTTAGCAACAGTGTGTGACAAGTTTCAACTTGTTTGGTGTAGTCAGTCAGGTGTGACCTACAGTTGAGAGAAGGTGTGTTTTAAAGTGTGCTGTAAATCATCCTCCTTCATGACAATGCTCCGTGTCACACATCAATTCTGGTATAGGGCAATTTCTGTCAAATAAAAACATTACGGTGTGTCCTCATCCACCTTATTCACTGGATCTGGCACCATGCAACTTTTGGCTCTTCCCCAAAGTCAAAACGACCGTGAAAGGTAAACATTTTTAATCGATTCAGGACATCGAGGCAGCCACAACAGCGCAATTAAAGATACTCACTAAAGAGAACTTCCAGAACTGCTTCAGAAAGTGGCCAGAACGATAGGGTAAGGGTGTTTGAAGCGAGTGGGAGTATCGTGAGGGGGATTAATGGCAATGTGTCTTTTACTGTAATAATTTTTTTAATTTAAACATTCACCATATTGTTTGATCACACTTAGCACTTCTATAAGAGTGACTTGTAATAAAGGGTTAACAAACAAACAAACAAACAAATAAATAAATATGGGTCAAGGATTTGAATAGACATTTCTCCAAAAAGATACACAAATGGCCAACAAGCACATGAAAGGATGCTCAACATCATTAGTCATTAGGGAAATGAAAAACAAAACCACAGAGATGCCACTTCACACCCAATAAGATGGCTATAAGCAAAAAAAGAAAAAAATTGGAAAATAGTAAGGGTTGGTGAGGCTGTGGAGCAATTGGTTCTTGATAATGGGAATGTAAAATGGTGTAGCTGCTGTGGAAAACAGTTTGGCAACTTCTCAAAAGTTTCATATGACCCAGCAATTCTACTCCTAAGTGTATACTCAAGAGAATTGAAAACCTATGTTTACACAAAAACTTATACATGAACGTTCTTAGCAGCCTTATTCATAATAGCCAAAAAGTAGAAACAGTTCAAATGTCCATCAGCTGAGAAGTGGTTAAACAAAATGTGGCATATCCATACAATGGAATATTTTTCAGCCATAAAAGGAATACATGCTGCAACATGAATGAACCTTGAAAACATTATGCTAAATAAAAGAAGCCAAACAAAAAAGGGCATATAGTGTATGATTTGATATATATGAAATGTGAAGAATGGGCAACCCTATAGAGACAAAAAGTAGATTAGTGGTAACTAAGAGATCAGGGTGGGGGAGAACTGGCTGACTGTCATTAGATACAGGTTTCTTTTTGAGGTAATGGAAATGTTCTAGAATTAGGTAGTGGTGATGGTTGTACAACATTGTGAATAGACTAAAAATCACTGAATTGTATAATTTAAAATGGTGAATTATGTGCTCTGTGAATTTTACCTCAATTTAAAAGTTGTTTTTAAAACATCCTGTATTCTTCAGAAAATGTCAATGGCATGAAATACAAAGAAAGACTCGGGAACAATTCCAGATTAAAGGAGCTTAAGAAGACATGACAACTGAATGAAAGGCATGAACTCAGATTTTCTTTTGCTATAAAGGTAATTATTGGGAAAATTTACAAAAGGTCTGTATCTTAGACAATAATATCTTTCGATGTTAATTTCCTAATCTTCATACTTGTAGTTGATTAAGTAAGAGAATTCCTAAATTTTAAGGACTATACAATGAAGTATATAAGAGCAAAGGGGTATCAATCTACTCTGAAACAGAAAAAATGTGCATGCACATGCACACACAGAATGAGGAAAAAGGACAACACAAATGTATAAAATGTTAACATTTGGGGAATCTAGGTGATGGGCATTTAAAAAATTTTTTGTATTACTCTTGTAACTTCTCTGTAAGTCTACAATCATGTCAAAATACAAAAAATATTTTAATGCTATGCTACATGTAATCTGCTTAGCGCAGTTAAGTACCTGGCACAGAGGAAGAACTCAATGAATATGACTCATCAACTTATTGCTGGTGTTACTGTGCATGTTAGAGATTGTTCAGGTTAACCTCCCCTTGGGAAAGTTGGGAAAACAGGCCAGGAGAGAGCAGGCACCTGCCTGAGATCAGGCAGTAGTGGTGTGGGATGCCCTGTACCTCCCAGGATGCCAGTAAGGGTTCTCTGTATAGCAGGTGCCACACTCTTTATCTCTGGGGGGCAGAGCTGGCATGTGCTAGGCTCTAGACTGCCCTGTCTCTAAGGAACTCTGAGAGGGCTGTGATCCTTAAGTCAACCAGCCATCTCGGTAGGGACACACGGGACCTGGCCTGGACAGAAACATTCAGCAAATACTCAAGGAACAACATTGCTTCATTCATTCACTCGTTCATGTCTCCTCTCTTGCCTAAGCAGTTAAGTGACACCAGGCTCCACCCTCGCGGCATCCGCAGCCTGGTGGGGAGTCAGATGCAGGCATTAAGCAAATGATTCCCCAAACAAGCATATAATTACATTGTGGTAAATCACCTGACATATGGGAGGGAAAAGAGAGGGAGTTGTGGGAGATCCCAGTCCAGAAGGGTGAGTGGGTGCCTCCCAAGAAGAGGAGGGAAGGACGCCTGGCTGAGGAACAACATGTCCAAAGGCCCGCACGTGGGAGACAGCCAGGTGCCTTAAGGATGAAGCTGGGATTGCCAGTCCTTTGGCCTCCAGGTGAGGTCAGGGCTGCCCTCCCAGGGGAAGCATCTGCTCCTCCCCCAATCAGGAAATAGCAGGGACTCGACAGCATTTACTGAAGGAGTAAAAGAGACACCTTTGCATCCCAGTCATCTGCTGTCATTTCCTCCCTCCACCTGTTTCCTTCCTACTTGGGTTGAGGGCTCAGAACAGTGACTGAGCAATCCCAAGGGGCTGCCCCTCTGCTGACCATGCCAGCTCCTGCCAGATAAGGGGGTGCGGTGTGAGCGGGGGCAGAAGGCTGCTGGGCAGGACCACCAGCTGGATACCAGAGAGGCCAGTCACCAGAGGGACATGCCAGGCTCATGAGTTGCCCCAGTCTGACGCTTGGCACTGAGCTCAGTGATTATAAATAACCTAGCCAGTGTGGGAGGCTCCTGGGGCGACAGCTGCAGCCCAGCCCCCCTGCATCCTAGCCCTCTTCCCACAGCTCTAGTACTGGGGGTTCCAGGCCTAGAGGAGGCAACTGTTCAGGAAAAGCCTCACAGATGGAGGAACCAAGAAGTCCCTGCTGCAACCCATCACCTCCTGAGCCAGTGTCCCGGGAGTAAAGGTCTCTCTCCTTAGCCCCCAACCCTTACACCCAATGGCTCAGGGAGGGCCTCCTCTCAAGCAGGGTCACAGACCCCCAACGACAGATCACACCATGTGTACACAGGCCAGTTCCTGGACCCTGGAGAGACCACAGCTGCGGGCCCCCGCACCTCCGCCACCTTCCCGCAAGTTCCACCCCCTCCCAACCCGCAGCACTCACACCACCAGGTAGGTCAGGATGGAGACCTGCAGCAGCCGGTAGAGCAAGCCCACTTTCTTGTTCTTGGCGATGACATACTTCTCGGTCTTGTAGTCGAACAGCGACTGGGAGAGCCTCTTGCAGCCCGCCTGTCCCATACTGGTCTCACCTGGGCCTGGGGACCGCGCCGCCACACATGTGCCGCATAGGAACCGCCCCTCGCTCGCTGCCTCCGCGCGTGTCCGGAGGCTTGGCCCTGGACGCTTTCTCCACGCGGCGGTGGCCCCTGTGCGCGGCTCCAACGTGCCCGGGCGGGCAGGCAGGCAGATGCCGAGGGCTGCGGGGCGCGCAGGGCCGCGGGTTACTGGACAGAGAAAGCCCCGCGGGAAGCTGGGCGGGGGCAGTGCCGAGTCGCGGACTGCGACCTTGCCGCCACCTCGTCCTCCCCCCTGAACGGACACCGTGACACCAGCGGACCGTCAGCCCCGCCACCGGCCTGGGAAGGCACTCCCAGAGGCAGGGGAACGCAGGTGCCCACGCTGGAGAAGACCGCCGGCGCCACACCAGTAGTGAGGAGCCCAGAAGATGAGAGGAGAGAGCTCCTTTTAAAGCAAACCGCCCCTCCCCCTTTCCCTACTCCCAAAGAAATTCCAGTGGTTCCTCCTATTGAATAGATGGGGAAACTGAGGCCAAGGAAGGAGGGACCTACAGTGCTGGGAGCTGAAGTGAAAAGGGGATAAAGAGCATTTATTGGTAAACACCACAGGTTTCTTGGTTTTTCTTGCTCCCTGGGGGAACCTGGGCCCCCACCACACAGGCTAGGAAAGACTAAAAGACTTGACAGACGCATGGGTCCTGCGTCCTTTGTAATTAAGTGGGTGTCCTTATTGCAGCTGCTACTGCAGGTGTAAAACCCCACACTCCCAGGGAGTGAGTTGCCAAGCAGGTCTGAGTGCCCACAGCATAAAGAACTCTGTACCACACCTGGGGTACATGGGGTGTGATTGGGGAGACACAGGCAACCAAGGCCCAGGATCATAAAATAGAACTGCAGAGAGGCGTGCACCAAAGCAAGCTATGGACCTCGGGCCTAATCTAGGCGGCTGAGGCTGTAACCCTTATAGTCGGGCGCAGGGATGAGAAAGAGCATCTCCGAGATCAGCGAGAGGCTCGCCCCTGCCTGTGGGCTCTGCCTTGGCGTGTGAGGAGGGACCTACAGTGTCCCTGTAGGATGCTTCTCATTTTCTGCATCCTGTCATCCTGCCATCCAACCAGAAGCAGCCCTCCTTCCCTTCCTAGCCTGGCCCTCACACAGGAATGAGAAGTCCCCTTTCCCTGAACCACCTGCTCTGGGAGTTACAAGGGACGCTGAAGTTCACCAGACGCGATCCTCAATAAAGTAAAAAGCCCAGGGCAGTCGGTTCCAGTTTTAGTGTACATGGGAATCATGTGAAAGAAAAATGCAGATTCCTGGGCCCCTAACATTTTATTTGCTGAGTCTAGGGAGGGGCCTGGGAGTCTGCATTTTGTTCTCAAACTGACATTTGGGAAGCACAGATGACGCATTTTTTCATCAATTTCAACTCAAATGTCATTTCCTCAAAAAGGCCTGTTATAGTATCACCCACCAAAAGTAGCCCCACGCCAATCACTTTATATCCCATTACCCCTTCTTATTCCTTTAGAACACGTGTCACTCTTGGGTACGATCTCCTTTACTCACTATGTCTCCCACTAAGCCCTTAAGCTCCAAGAAGGCAGGGGCCTTGCCTTTTGATATCTCTGTATCTCATGCCCACCGCTCTGCCTGCCATCTGAGTATAATAGTTCAGTACATATTTATTAAGTGAGTGAACAAATTCAGGTCTGAGTGAAACAGGGAAGGGATTTGGACCTTCCACCCTGCCCCAGTCATGACGAGGGATTTTAGAAGCTGAGGTCATCCTGGAGGAAAAGCTTGGGAACTGTCACCAGAACTTTCCTCAGGCTCCTGCCAGCCTCTTCCTCAGCCTTCCCCCCACATGGCTCTCAGAGGCGATGCAGCCTCAGCTGAGTAACATCACACCTATGAAGACGCCTTCCATCAGAGCCCCTGGGGAAGGCGGCCTTTCAGGGTCTCACAGAAGAGCGCCAGGTTGCAAAGCATCACCCCCACAGGGCACCACCCTTGCACAAGCAGCCCATAGGATGGTGCCACATTGGGTCTTTCCACTCCCCAAGGGAGTTCCAGGCTTCGTGGCCTCTTTGTTCTGCTGGAGGGATCCCCCAGAGACCAGGCCTTCATTGTGCAGGTGGAGTGACTGAGACCCCAGCTTACAGGGCAGAGCCTATAACTAGCTCCTGTCCAGGGCACTCTCCCTGTTTGTGCTTCCTTAAACCTTTACTAGCACCTGCTGTGTGCTGTTGGAGAGGCTGAAATGCCAGGCTCCCTGCCCTCTGTGGCTTGGGGTAACTGCCCATCTGGCTTTAGAGAAGGGGTTCTGCTCTCACTTGCCTTGCATGTGGGCAGCCCCTCCTCATCGCCCCATGGCCCAGCCAGGACCAGGCTGCAGCTTTTGACAGAACTATCCGGAAGTTTTAAAAACCACATGAGGGACAACCAAAGGGAAAAGGGTTATTCTCAGGGCCAGGCCAGACCCCTGCCCCCTCTTTGACCCCCCGCGCCCCCCCGTGGGCTCCCTCACAGCACAGCTTCTTAGACTGCTAGGTCCAGACCCATTGGTGGGTCATGATGTCAATTTACTGGGTTACAACAGCATATCAAAAAAACAAACAAAAAAAGAAAGAGAAAATATCAGAGTGTGTTTAAGAAAGTAAGGGTAGTCATGGTTTTGTGAAACTTTTGCTTGACGTATGAGTGTTTACATATACCATTAGGATGTGGTATATTTCTTCCTGTGGGTCATGGTCAAAAATAATGTGAAAAATACTTCTCACAAGCTGCAAACCCCAATATCTGCAATCTACCTCCACAGGGCTGGGGCGAGCTCACCCCACCCCCCAAGGTCAGACCTAATACCTATTGTACCCAAAGTGGGAGAAGGGACCTTTGCTTTTTACATTTGCATTATTAAAAGTCCAAGTCGGGGGGGTGGGAGATGAGGGTAAGGGGGATCAAATATATGGTGATGGAAGGAGAACTGACTCTGGGTGGTGAACACACAATGGGATTTATAGATGATGTAATACAGAATTGTACACCTGAAATCTATGTAATTTTACTAACAATTGTCACCCCAATAAAGTTTTAAAATAAATAAATAAATACATACATACATAAATAAATAAATAAAAAGTCCAAGTCAGGGGTGTTCCCCAAACCAAGATGAATTATCCCCTTGAGAGCAAACGGCCTGCTGCTTTTGAGTGTCCGTTTCTCCAGTTTCTACCTAAGCCCATCTCAACAGTCTCAGAACCCCAGGGCACCCTGTCCATCTTCACCACCATCACCACCGTAAGGAATACTCCTCAGCACTTACCACTTGCTAAGCACTGTTCTCCACGCCTTACGTGGATGGGCTCATTTAATCATCACAACTCTATGTAGTTGGTATAATTATTATCCTTATTTTTCCCTATGAAGTTACATGTGTCTGTGATCATACCACTGGTAAGCATCTGGGCCAGAAATTGAATCTAGGCAATCTGGCTTGCCAGCCCCAGAAATCATCTCCACTGTCACCATGAGCAGTGTCTTAGTTTCCACACCAACTCATGTGACTCACTCTGTGAGCCAGGCCAGAAAGGTAACTGTTGAGCCCATTTTATACTCGATAGAACAAGGTCCAAGGTCAGCTGAGAAGCTGAGGCTAGTAGAAGGTCTTGGGCCATCCACTCAAGGGCTCTGTCCTCTAGAGCCCGGGGCTTCTTCTGGATGGCATTTTGTGTGTAGCTCACCTATCGGCCCTGCCGGGGCCTGCACAAAACCATCTTACCTGGTCGTATAGTGCTCCTCGGAGGGAAATGGGCTCTCTCGTGATACCTCACGAGTGAAGGGTCAGTCGAGAGAATCGCTCCCACTGCTGCCAGAGCTGAGAGCTCCACCCTGGCATGCGGGGACTGACCAGGTGCCCTTCAACTTCACTCTCTGGCTCAGGGGTCAGGGGTGAATGGCTAGTCTTCAGAGTAGACAAAGCCTCCTCCTGGCCTCACCACCGTGCCCCTTCCCTCCCCTCCCACAAAGGAGTCCACATCATGCTTCATTACAGTGTTGTCCATCTGAAAGAAAGGGATTGGCACTGAGTGAACCGTTCTCATCTGGTTCACAAGCCTTTGTCTCGTTGGATGATTTAAGGTTCCAGCGATGAAGTGATGGGGAATCATAAAATAAATTTATAAAGGGCCTGTTCCTTTTTACATGTCTCACTTGCTCCAAAGATTTGCCAACATTCTAAGTCTAATGTTCTGTGTGGTTTGAATACATTTCTGGGGCCATCTAAGTCAGCTCTGGGTCCTGGGACAGTCTCTAGTAGAAACCACAGTGGATCCTCAAGTGTCTTGAATCGAGAGACAGAGTCCTCTCTGCTCCCCACTAAGAAATGTGCTGGGGGCTCCACTTAGGGGAAAACAGACCCTCCTGCCTCAGATGCCAACCTTTCCCCCATACTATTCTCTTCCTTCTATGAATGTTATAGATTATAAAGGAGTAAGTGTGGTGCAGTGGGGTGAGCCTTTAAATCACCCCTTCAATTAAGAAAAATTCTCATTCTCTAGGAGATAAGAGGGAACTTCTAAGAGAGAAACTGTTGGCAGGAGAGTGGCCAATAGCGTCACTGTGCTTCCATCAGCAGCTTGGAGGTGACACTTGGTCACCTTGCTGTTTCCAAAGACACACTGGTTCCTCCTTTCCCCAGTAGCCCCAGTGAGGACTTCCCCTAGTACTAAAGCCGTCCCCTTAGCCTGAGAGGCTAACAAACTCAAAAAAGGTTCTCCAAAAAATTAAAGGAAGCAAAATAAAGAAAACATCAATCCCATAGAACAATATAGTTCTTGGAGTAGAGGTTCAGACGCTACTTACTCACAGTGAATGTGGTTCTATTCCCCTCCCCCCCAAAGGAGGAAGGCTCATGCAAGGCCTAGAGGTAGGAGATTTGAGTCTGTCCTAGGTCACAAAAGAGGTTACCACAAAGCCTCCAGGGACCATCTGCAGACCCCGCATTCCTTCAGAGTCCTAAGTATCCTGGATGGCCCAGAAGGGACAGGAGTGGGAAAATCGGGGCAGGAAAGGGTTTCACAAGGGCCCCAAGCAATTTATCCTTTAATTTTTCTTCTGCTCTGGTGGTCCTGCTATGATAAGCACATTCCATTTAAGAAGTAGCAGATGCATTATTCATATCATTTCAATACAGTCAACAGGAAACAGGAAGCTCCTCTCTGTGGGAAGCATTTCATAGTCCACCAAAGCTCATGTGGTTGGCACTCATTACTTACTTCTCAAAATTTGACCTGGGGAAAAAAACTCTACTGAGGTATCAAACACTTAAAGAGAGTAGAGTCAAATGCAGCTTCATGGGGGACTGAAAAGGATATTGAAACATCCACACCCACAGAGGAATAACAACTCTAACAGGGACACTTCAGTAAAAGCTCCTCTTGTTCTTCCCCCTGCTCCCTGCAGTGGTTTGCCTCACAGCATTTATGAAATGTCTCACGTCCATCCCCTTCTCTCCACTCTCCTCAGGTTCACAAGACTATGGTGGTAATGCAACAAGAATGAGCAGGAAACCCTTACATAAACACCGCAAATGGTGTGGCTTCCCATAGTTCCTTGCACACAATTCTTCTGTAGATGCTCATTCCTCATTGCAGCTACTATCTCCACCTGCCCTCCCAGCCTCACATGGCCCATTACACACACTCAGCTTCAAGGCATTGGCTTGCATGCGTTACCATAGCCTTCACTTCCCAGCCTCCGTGCCTTTGCACAGGCTGGTCTCCCCTCAGTCCTCCACGGGGGTCTGGCTCCTTCACAAAAGCCTTCTGGATCCCTCTCTTTCCCTAAATTTCCACAGGAGAGGATTTGTACAATTTAGGGAGTTACAGTTGGGTACATATCTTATCTGTTGTTTACAACTACAAAGGCAGAAAAAGGCTTTACCACTCTGTACCACAGGACATTCGTGAAGTAGGTAGTCGTGAAAGCTGGTATATGACAAGGGAAGGGGAGGAGGGAGGGAGAGAGGAAAAAGAAGGGAAGGCGGAAGGGGAAAGGAAAGAAGGGAGAATGGACTTATTCCTGATCACCCTGTCTCTGCCATTAGCTTGCATATTTAAGTGTCTGGGTAGAGTGACTAAGTCTTTATTTTTGTGTGTATATTCATAGATTTCAAAACAGATAATTCTACCAGAGCATTAAGTTAAATCTGCTTCCTGAAGCAGTTTCTTAGCCATCAAGACTCCAAGTCTGTGTTGAGGGCTACCCACTGACAAAGTATAATCAGATGAACAAACCCTGAACTCCTAACTAGTATGTCATAGGGTTCGGCTCTTGCATCAAAATCACCTGGAGTGCCTGCCAAGAAAGCAGATTCCCAGGCCCAAACCAGGCTCGAGTGGGTGGGGCCAAGAAACATGAAGAGCTGAGCTCCTGTAAACAATTCTGCCCAGCAAGGTCTGAAAACCACCATTTCACCAGTGCTGTCACCTCTGCCTTGCCCAGTCTGTAATGAAGCTTTTGTGGAAAAAGGAATTAGACTTGGAGATCCAAAAACCTGCTACTGGAAAAATGGCTCTGCCTTATTCCAGCCCTGCGGGCTTGGACAAGTTGTCTCCTCCTCCATAAAATGCCTGGAGTGATCAAGGTCAGCTGCAAAAGTACAAAGCCCAAGGTAGGACCTATGCTTTTGTTAAATGGACCAGAGTATATAGAGAAGGAAGTCTGTGAAATTGGATGGAAACTATGTTACGTACTGGTACTACCCTTGAATTAAAATTTAACATTTGCCTTAATTATGAACATAGGCAACAAACCATGGTAGGATTAGCAGTACCGGTTATTATTTTTTTTGGCAGTACTTGTATCCTAATATCAATAGAAATTACAGATATTTTCCCATGACCTTACAGGTATTATAAATACCTCAAAATGCATTTTAAGGTCATCACTACTCTGATAATAGCATAGGTCTGTTGGCTTTCACCGCAGAGGAGGCCAAGATGCAACTTTCTTCGGTCGTCCTAAATCTGGATTCATCAGGCCGCAGAAGATCAATGTCGTATACCTGAGGTGCACCGGTGGGGAAGTTGGTGCCATGCCTGCCCTGGCTCCCAAAATCGGCCTCCTGGGTCTGTCTCCAAAAAAACATTGGTGATGACACTGCCAAAGCAACCGGTGACTAGAAGGGTCTGAGGGTTACAGTGAAATTGACCATTCAGAACAAACAGGCCCTGATTGAGGTGGTACCTTCTGCCTCTGGCCTGATTATCGAAGCCCTTAAAGAACTGCCAAGAGACAGAAGCAAGAAAACATTAAGCACAGTGGAAATATCACTTCTGATGAGACTGTCAACACTGCCTGAAAGATGCAGCACCAATCTTTAGCTAGAGGACTCTCTGGGACCATTAAAGAGATCTTGGGGACCACCTTGCCTGTGGTGTGGGCTGCAATGTTGATGGCTGCCACCCTCATGATATCATAGATGACATCAACGGTGGTACAGTGGAATGCCCAGCTAGTTAAAAACAACAGTGGAAATTATTTCAATGAAAGATCATTTGACAACCAAAAAAAAAGTAGCATAGTTATTAGACCTATTGCTTAATACATTAATAAGGCACATGTATCCCCATATCATAAAATATTTAAATATTTTGATCATTGTGTTCAATATAATTGGTTCTTTGTAAACTTTTGTGTATTTAAAAACAAGCTGACGGATGGACAGATGGAAAAATATGTGATAAAGGAAGCATAGTAAAATGTTCATGGAGGAAATCAGGTGTTCACCGTAAAATTAAACTTTTCTATATTTTTTGACATTTTCATAATACAGTGTTGGAAAAGAATCTGAGAAGGGGTCCTTAGCTTTTACTAGACCACCAAAGGGGCCTCTGGCACACACGAAAGTTAGAAACCCTGACTTAGAGGTACCAGTGTCCTTAACAAGCTAGCCATTCCACCCGTGAGTTCCTCATCCAGGAGGCAAAGGACCACCACACAGCCCCAGTGCAGAATTCCAGGAGTTAGGCTGGTAGCCTTTTCCTAGACTAGGAAATCTGAAAGTTTTGCAGAACTGAAGTGAGCCAGTGTTTTCCCCCACACCCCAGCATTCCGACCTTAATCTCAGACCTCATAGCTCTAAACAGAGGAAAGACTAGCCCAGGGTAGGACACTAGCCAAGAGCCCAGGAACCTCTGCCAGTACTCTGGGCCGGGCTAGTCCAGGCCCTGGAACAAGAGGAAGCATCTCCAGAGACCACACCTTCAATCCCCCAACCACTCTGCCTTCAGGACTGCAGCTGGCGATAGGGTCCTAAGGTAGCCCAACCAGACCCAGAATCCTCTCCTGAGGGAGGAGCGGGGAGAGGAGCAGAGCCCGGGGCTGGCCCTCCTGGAGCCCACACTGTGGTCCCGGTAATGTAGCTGATGATGGATCTGCCGGCAGTTTCTGAGTGCGGGCCGGGATCGTGCCTCGTGAAGCAGAAGAATGGAAACACGGACCAGCGAGAGGCAAAAAGTTTTAAAAAGAGTATAGTTTATTAGAGGCAGGAAAAGAGGTTGGAGCTCCCGAGTGGAAGGGGGTCCCGAATGGGGGGTGCCCCATGACTGAGGCAAAAGCTCTTACTTTTATACCTTCCCTTGCCTGCTTGGGGAAAGACAGCTGTTTGGAGAAGGGAACTGGCGCCTTCTAATGGAATTCGTCTACCAGGTTTGTTCTGTTAGCCCATCCTAAAGGAATTAGCAAAATAATCCATTCCTATCTATCAGATCTGTTCCGTTTGTCAGGCCAAAAGGGATTTATGAGTTAATTTATTAACCTCAAGGCTCTGTTACATTTTGTCCTGGAGTGGAGGAGTTATTTCAGAACCTCAAGTTTCAGGATATGGCTGTCTTTGTTTATTCCACCAGAGACTGTCTTGTCTGTCTAACATGTTAACTAAACTTTCTCCTTCTCACTGCTGATACCCATGTAACATAGTTCAGTCCTTCTGGAAAGCTACTTGGCGTGGCACAGTGATTACGAAAATGTCTTTAATGCCACTTTTGGAAAAAACTGAAAGGGTTTCTTTACAAAGTGTAAAGAGCTAGACAAATTTATTAACTCCCCATAGAAATGTTAACCTCTCCCTATCCTCACCCCGCATTTAGCAGTAACATTTTCTGACATCATTCCTTGAAAATGGTCACAAGTGGTAGAACATATGATTCTATTTATGTAAAAAAAAAAAAAAAAAAAAGAACCTATGTATTGTATGTGTATATATATGACTGTATGTGTATATATATGACTACTCCTTACAAATGCATAGAATGTGGCCTGGAAGGATACATGTTAAACTGGTTCACCTCAGCTTTTGAGGGGCACAGGATGGGGTAAGGTTGTGACAAAGGCAAATTTTCGTTTTCACGCTGATTTTACTATGAGTGGATCTATATGTTATTTATGTTCTTCTCAAAATGTCCTTCCAGTAATTAAACAGAAAACATCAACTGAAGTGGGAATTGTCTGTTTAGATGCATCCAGCTACCTTCTGCACATGCGGAACGGCTACTCTTCCTGAAGTGATTACACTTCCCTTGATTCCATTTACTAAAGCTCTCTTTAAAGCAATGGCAAAACTGTGGCGCTATTACGAGGTTATAACCAGGGGACCCCAAAATACCTAAATCCTGATCTTAACCAAACATTCTCCTGAAGCACGGCCCATTCGGGACCCCGGTAGTAAAGGCCTCGACTAGGCCTCACCTTTTCCTTGACCTATAGCTTAGCAATAGATCACCCCCCTGTGGCTTGAGCCCAGAGGGTCTCCTGCCCCAGTTCCATTTTAGAAAATGACCCTGAAACTTATGATTTAATACCCTTAGGCTTATTGATCACAATCTCAGTGGTCTAGCATTCTTTCCAGGCTCCTCCCATCATTGTTCCTGGGTTGTTGACATCACCAGAGAACCATGTTGCCAGAGGGAAGGCTCCATGCAGACCCCCAGAACCATCACTTAGCCTCTGGAGGAATGCCCAGGTTTTCCCTTAAATACCTTAGCCAGTCTGAGAATGTTAAGGCAGTTTTTGGAGGTGTTAACCTGCTGTCTTCTCAGATCACCAGTGGGTGTTCTGACAATAAACGCTTATCCTATAGCCCAACTCGTCTTGGTCTATTGGCTGAGCAGGGCAGCCAGCACAAGCTCCGGACTCAGTTGCCCTCTGGCTTCACTTCCTTGTAAGGGTATTAGAGAAGGGTGGAGCAGGTAATTTAAGATTGCGGGCTTGGCAAATGGAGCATCCCTTTTTCAAAGTCTAATTAGGCTTGTCAACGAAAAAACATCCAGCCTAAGAGAAAGCTTATGAGTTTATTTGAGCCAAACTGATGACAATTTCCAGGAAGGAAACTCTCAACGGATTGGGAAAATGCTCCAGAAAATGGCAGTTTTGCAACTTATTTTACACATTAGAATCAAAGGAGGAGGATTACACGAACGCCACTGGTGGTAGATTAAAGGGGTAGGAGAAAGCAAAGCGTTTTGTGGGGGTTGCGGGGAGACTCTCTGGGATTGGATAAAAAGCAAAATGGAAAGACAGATACTTCTTTTACATTGGTGGGCACAGGATAGTTAATAGCATTTTACAGCACATAGAGATGGTGATCAGGGGACATGAACAGGAGGGATTCTGCAGTTTCCTGCGCTGGGTGGGTTGTGCCCTGGGGGTCCAGAAAAAGGGATTGACATTCCAAGGGTATGTTATTTTAGATGATGCAAAAATTAATGGGCTCACTTAAGGTAAAGACTGACCTTATCAAGGAAGCTTCAGGCTAAAGATATGATTTAGTTAGGAATTTTTACGGTCAGGCCATCCTATAAGGTTCTTTTCCGTCTCTGAGTATGTGTGCCCCACTATGTAGCTCTTCCCTGAACTTGTCAGGTTTAACATGTGGCCCCTTTCCCACCCACGGGCTTAAAAAGTTTGACCAATTTAGGTATTTACATCTGCTTGATTTCATCTCTCCAACAACCAAATCCAAAGTTTAGATGAAATCACATGACAAAAAAAGATTATTTGAATCTGCACTCACCAGCCAGTAACAGGGGAAATGAAAATGGAGAAACCACAAGGGGCATTTTCCCCATGCCAGTGCCCAGATGGCCCATCTTAGTCCTGTTCTGGCCAGGACAGTGGTCCTGTGAAATGACCTACTGTCCTTGGATCTATGCAGGTTTTGGTACTTCCTGTTCCCAGAGGTGAGTGGACAGGAAATGGGAAAGACCTGGCACTGGAAAAGCATCTTTTAGAAAAAGACAAGGCCTTGGCCCAAGTCATAGCAAATGTTTTTGTAAAATCTGACCATGTCTCCATTTAAAATTCTCTTCCTCTTCACAGGCTGACTGGTCCCTTATGTAGTCTCTGACTACAGCTGCATTGGTCTAACACCAGTCAGACTGGCCCAGCTTAGTCAGTCAATAGTCCATAGATGGTCAACATAAGGCTCGACTGTTACACTGGGAACGCGGTCTTACCTGCAATAAAAGTATACACGTAGGGGCTGTACGTCAGCTATAATACTGAAAACTTGCACACAACTCCTGAGCACAACAGGGAGATACCTAAGCAAACTTCTTTCTTTTTCTTCAAAGGCAAATCCCACTGAAACAACCCAAGAAATATAAACAAGGGGGGAAAAGCCTGTGGCAGCATTGGAAAATAGAGCATGGTATATAGAACAAAGGGACCAAAAATATAAAGGAATTCCTGAAAGAAATGAAGCAGATGGAATCAGAAAAGCTGATCGTGCCAGACAGGCAAAATAAGGGGCCCAGAGCAGTGGATGCATGGGGTTCTCCAACCCAGCCCCAGAAACTGCCTGAAGGCAGAGTGGCAGGTCCTGGGACCAAGGGCTGGCTGTGAGGCAGGCAGAGGAGGGCATGCAAAGCTCCCATTCAAATCGGGCACAGAGTTAACTTCTCAGGGCTCTGCCAATTCTAGTCGAAGAAGCAAGGGTGGGGATAAAGTAAACATCAGAAAGACTCCAAGTTACCATTATTTGCAAAATTTCTCCTTAGAAAATGCAAGTGAATTATCTGAAAAGCTTTTTAAAAACAGCTTTCAGTAAGATGGCCAGATAAGATAAATATTCAAAACAACCAATTGTTCTAAATACAAACTGTACAATCTGGGAGAAAAATGGTATTTTTCACAGTTGCAAAAAAAATATACAGAAGAGGTTCTGGAAATTCTCTTTTGTGTCTTTAGTTGCACTGTCATGGCTATTTCGATGTCCTGAATCATTTTGACTTTGGGGAAGAGCCAGAAGTCAGTGGTGCCAGATCTGGTAAATAAGGTGGATGAGGACACACTGTTATGTTTTTATTTGACAGAAATTGCCATACCAGAAGCAATGTGTGACACTGAGCCTTTCCGTTGTGATCAAAAGATACGGTGAATGCAACTGCCGAGTGCCACCCAACGGAAAGGCAGGGACGTTCAATATGGGAAGTGGAGCATTGAACCTTAGTAACAGTGTGTGACAAGTTTCAACTTGTTCGGTGCAATCAGTCGGGTGTGAGCTACGGTTGAGAGAAGGTGTGTTTTAAAGTGTGCCACAAATCATCCTCCATCATGACAACGCTCCGTGCCACACATCACTTCTGGTACAGCAGTTTCTGCCAAATAAAAACATTACAGCGTGTCCTCATCCACCTTATTCACTGGATATGGCACCAGGCGACTTCTGGCTCGTCCCCAAAGTCAAAATGATCATGAAAGGTAAACGTTTTGAATTGATTCATGACATCGAGGCAGCCACAACAGCACAACTAAAGACACTCACGAAAGAGGACTTCCAGAACTGCTTCAGAAAGTGGCAAGAATGATGGGATAAGTGTGTTCAAAGCGAGAGGCAGTACTGTGGCAATGGCAATGTGTCTTCTACTAATACATTTTTTAAAATTTAAACATTCACCGTATTGTTTGATCACACCTCATATATATGAATTTCATAAATGTAACCGCAGAATCTCAAATCATCAATGAGCATTTCACTAAATGAGAGACAACTGTTACTCATTTGGAAATAATACAGATTCAAGATTGTCAAGAAAACGGAAACCACTCTAAATAATTTTAAACGGAAATGGATTGAACAGAGTTAGGTCTCAAATTTGTCGAAAGGGCTGGAAAATAAAAACAGGAGAGCTGGTGTCACCCAAAGGTCAGGAGTTGCAGGAAGCCACCACCACAGCTGGAGGCCACACTGCCATGTGGCTACGCAGGGGCCTGAATGCACCTGCTGCCACTACCACTTCCAGAACCAGAAGGGCGTCTCCCATCTGTCCACCTCCTAGTCTCATGCAAGTGCTTTCACTGGCCAAACCTGAACTAGAAGGCCACTGCAAGGGAGTCTAGGAAATATTTAAGCCTTCCAGCCCCTGTGGTATGGGGAGAGTGTGCATAGGCAGAGAAGGTGGTTAAGTATTTCAGTAAGTGGTGCTGTGAAATTAGTTATGCTTCTGGAAAACCCCCCCGTCAGGTTAAATCCTTAATTCACACAAAATTTATACACACATCAATTTAAAAAAAATAGATTTAAACGAAATAATAATGAAAGCATCTCAATTAGATAAAGAAGACTGAGGAATCACGAGGATGGCTTTCTACATGATATACTTCTGCACCGTTTCAGTTTTTCAATGACTTTTATAATCCATGAAAACAAAGACTGTTCTTAGGAGTGGGAAAATGTGGTCAAGCTTGAACATCATGGGCCATGAAAATAAAATAAGATACTAAGAGCAAAGCCAGTCTGTCACTAGGCTTTCATCTCTGTGCCCCCGACTCCCAGGCCAGGTTCCATGTCCTGTTGTGGATGAGTGCTCTCTCCTAGAGACAGTATTTACTAAGGAACGAGAGTCTCCCTGAGCAACCAAGCAGGAAGCCAGGGAAAGGACACTAGCACAGTGTCATTACATACGCACATGCATACATACGACAGAAATGAAACTACATACAGCACAAAGTTTTGGTCTTGTCTTCTCCTTTCCTCCATAGTTCCTGTTTTGATGATCTTCATTTTTCTACTTTTCATATTTGTTCTGGGGTGTTTTTTCAAGGCCTGACTTGAAATAGTAGGCAACAAGATCTTAGGATCTTGAAAATACCAGACTAGGAATCATTTTTAACTACTGTCCTCCCAGGATGTAGTTCATAGAACACTATTTTGGGAGACATTAATAGAAATGCCAAGAAAATGTTCTATAACCTCCTCTTGAGGAAAAAGAAAAACCACAGAGTGTATTATATTTGATTAAAAGCAATTCTATAAAGAAAATAGTTTAGGGCGGCCGGATGGCTCAGTTCGTTAGAGTGCAAGCTCTGAACAACAGTGTTGCTGGTTTGATTCCCACATGGGCCAGTGAGCTGCACCCCCTGCAACTAAGATTGAAAACGGCGACTGGATTTGGAGCTGAGCTGCGCCCTCCACACCTAGATTGAAGGACAACAACTTGGAGCTGATGGGCCCTGGAGAAACACACTGTTCCCAATATTCCCCAATAACATTTTAAAAAAATAGAAAGAAGGAAAATAGTTTAATACTATTTAACACCAAATGTTTTCCAAGTTTATTTTTTGACAATGCACAGACACTTTTGGGACGGTGTATTATTAAAAAGCAATATTCTACAATTTCTTATACTCTGCTCTAGATCATCTTAAAGGAAAAAGTAATCAGTACGACACCAGTCTCTAGAAGTTCTAGGACTGATATTCTTTCCCAGTGAGTGAGGAAGTTGGTTCTAATCTTCTGTAGGCAGATCCTCTGAGTTCAGCTGGACATTCTTTACGCTTTCCAAGTTCAGTTGTTGGTATTTTCTTTTAAAAAAGCCACACTGAAACAAAGGGAGGAAAAGTCCAATTACAGCCCTAAGATATCCATCTGTCTTAGGAACCCATTTATCTGGTCGTTGACAAAAGAGCCCTGTACTCCTCTGCTTCTCATGCTTCCTCAGAATCTCTCCCAAATAATACAATCCTTCAATACCTATCTTAAGTGCTGCCTTTCCCACAAGGCTTTCCTGGTGCTCATTCCCAAGTCAGAAGTGATTTTCCACCTCCCTCTCAACCCCAGAGCTCTCTAACCCTTTCCACTTCATTCTGCCAAATATTATAGTTTCTGCTGTACTGGATCTTATTTATGTAAATATACTCTGCCCACGACACTGAGAAAGAGATCGAGTACAGCCTCCTCCACTTGAAACTCACAATCTAGTAGAAAGAGAAATAATTACCACACAGTGCCACTTAGAAGGGTTTCCAGAAGGAAGCTTACAGAAAAAGCACATGACTCAGCTGAAAGGGCCCAGGACTCTCTGGGCTGAGTTTTAAGGGAAGAGCGTGAGAAAAGTGAAAAAGTGGGAAGGGCATGGGAGTCGGGGGTAGACAGTCTGACTGCGAGCACAGATGCGAATCTACTTAGTTCAACGTGTCTGGAGGAAAAAGCAAGACTTAAGGGTGGAGGGGGAAGGGGCCAAAGAGTGGAGAGTCTTGAATAGCAGTAAAAGAGCTTGAACATTAAAATGGGAAGGAAAGGATGTAAATAGAGAAACAACAATATGATCCAGTTCAGGAAAATCTCTCTGTACTCCCAATACTTCAGTTAGATTTTTATCTTTTTTCTGACAGAAACTGTCTTACTGGATGTGTGGTTGAGGAAGAGGGCCAATGGCCCCAGGGCAGCTGCTCTAAGTCAGGGGCTGGCGGTTGCAAGAAGTACTGTGCCCGACGCCACAGCCTTCATGAACATGATGAACTGACCTTGAACAAGATGATTATGATGATAGTCAAAACCAGAAGGCCACCAACACTGCTTCCAATGACCAGAGGCAAAGAAAGGTAATCCTCATCTTTCAGGATGAGGACAGTGATCTAGAACAAGACAGAGAGATCATCCAAAAAGTCAGGTACAGTGGTACCCGGGTTTTCGAACGTAATCTGTTCTGGGAGACCGTTTGAGTTCTGAAACGTTCGAAAACCGAGGCATGGTTTCCCCATAGAAAGTAATGCAAAATGGATTAATCCATTCCAGACCTTTAAAATCAACCCCTAAAACTGCAAATTTAGCATGAATTTTACTATCTAATGATACCATAGATCAATAAATTTACGAAGTTTGTAAACCGAAATGTTCGTCAATGGAGATGCTCGAAAACAGGTACTACTGTTAACGGAAATGAGAAAAAAATTCCATGTGTTATTTTAAGGGGCAAAATATGAGTAGAGGCTTACCAGTGCTGGGGCAGGAAAGCCTGAACTGTAATTAATGAATTGCTGGAAGCTCACTGTGGACAACTCTTGAGAGTTAAAAACTCCAGGGAACCCAGTCATAAGGGGAACCCCACAACACTGAAATTTACCTCCAGGAGCTTAACCAGCTTCCCACAGTAAATCCTGGAGAAAAATCTCTTTGTGCTTCCAGCGGGGGAGGGGAAAGGAAGCATTTTGAGAGCTTGTTTGGAGGTTCTAGCAGGGAAGTGCGGCTCCTCATATACCCTTGACCGAAAACTTCTAGAGAGGAAGGTTGTTCTCTCCGAGTGCGCAACTCTGGGGCGGGATGCACATGGAACAATGAGGGAGAGGACACCTGCCTCGGCAGCCAGATCAGCCAAATCAACCCTGGCACTCAGTGACAAATGTCACAGCCAGGTTGCCCTCATATCCCAAAAGGAACCATTGTGAAATAAGCCGGAGCACTCTGTTCTTAAAGAGGCCTGCCCTCAAGGGAAACTAGTTAACCACAGCCTCCAACTGACCTGGGGGAAGGGAAATACCCACCTTGAGCCCACTCTAGCTATCCTGTCCTACCTAACAGGTCTGGGGGGAAAAAAAGAGAAACATTTGTGGAGTTCACAGTCCAGAGGTACAGGCACACTAAAAGACGAGACCTACTTATGTGATGACAGAACTTCCCCTCCCCCACACCTCACATTAGTAAAGGCCTATTTAAAACAGTTTCTTTTACCTGATACATCATGTCCAGCTATCAAGAAAAAGTTACCAGCCATATCAAAAGACACAAAACACAATTTGAAGAGCTAGAGCAAGCATCAGAACCAGACATGGCAAGGACATTGGAATTATCAGACTGGGGATTTAAAATAACTATGATTAAAATACTAAGGACTCTACTAGATAAATTAGACAGCACGCAAGAACAAAGACAAAAAACAGATAAGCAATGCAAGCGGAGAGATGGAAATCCTCGGAAAGAACCAAAAAGAAATCCTAGAGATAAAAAACACTAACAGAAACGAAGACTACCTTTGACGGGCTCATTAGTAGACTGAACATGACTGAGTAAAAATTGCTGAGCTAAATCAATAGAATCCTCAGAGAACAAAAACTGGGAAAAAACCCAGCACAATAAAATTACCTAATGACCAAAATACATTACAGAAAGCATTTTGGTTTTTTAAATAGAAACAGAGCTAAGTCTGTCAGGAGATTATGACCTGCTGTTAAGAATTCTCTGACAGTTTAACAGAGGGTCCCAAAGGATTAAGGTCTCTAGGTTTTAAAGAACACTAACAAAATCAAGATTTTACCTTCAGCTATGCCATTATACACCCTCAAGCCCCAAGATCATCATCTTCAAAATGATGACCGATTTTAAATGACCTCTAAGTCCTTTCTAACTTTGTTCTGACAGCTCTTTTTGAGCTTGCATAAACCCCTGAAGTCTCATAACGCATTTTTCCCCACACAAAAGATGATGACAAAGATACTGATCTGTTGTTCGCCAGACTAATGTGTATGCTGCCTCCGAGACACGATAATAAGTGCGAAGCAGCATCCACACGTACAACTTGTAGAGCTCCTCCATTAGAAGCCATTCCTAGCACTGTTGTCTAAAGGCTCTCTCAATTTCAGAGTCTAAGCTCTCTTCTCACTGATTGGATTTAGCCGGAGAGCTCAGGGGACATGCTGCCCAAGTGAGACCCAGATATAGCCCTACCAGTGAGGCCAGCATACACGCCGTGGCCAGAGCATGCTCCCAGTGGGGCTAAAGGGCCATCGAAACTTCTCTGCCTGCCCGAAACACTGAGTTTCTTTCACGCAAGTGTTTAAGCACCAAGGTCAGCGACGCTTTGGAGAGAAATTCTGTATGGGGTGGAAGGCCAGACAAATTCATCTTTAAGACCTCTCCTAATTAAGTTATAAATGCTGCTTACTTCCTAGGGCTGGCCCTCTATGCACTATTTACATAGCTGAACCTAGTAGGAATGAGTTCTGGGCCTTGAGACTAGAAGGGAGCAAAGCAACAGAGAGGGAGGAAGAACAGGAAAAGAGCTGGTTTTTTCTTCTACGGAAGAGTGAAGGGGGGCGGTGGGGGAAGGGCTTGAGAACCCAAGTTTAGGAAAGTAATGAAAGGAAGTCCCAATGTGACAGTGGTGTAACAGACCAGATTTGAATAGAAGAAATGCTATTTCTCAAAGCCTCTTCCCTTTTCCCTCTTCCAAACCCACAGGTTTCTAAAGTGCCCCAAAGCTGCCCGGTTAGAGGTGAAGGAAGAAGCAGGACACGGGATACCATTGCTTGCAGCAAACATTGATGGTGGCCTTCTCAATAGCCATTCTCTCTTCGATTTTGTTCAGACATCAGGACTGGACTAAGCTAGTCATGACAAAGCTATTCCCCTTTGCCAGTGACTGACATGAAATCAGGTTCCAATGTGATATAAGGAGATATGTGCTGGGAGTTTTTAGGAAAATTTTCCTCCACGAAAAGAGAAGGCACATGAAGAAATAATCCTTTTGCTATTGACCTCTTGCTTTCTATTTTGTATTCTGCCATGGGGAAATATAGCACTGGGAAAGGTGGCAACTCTGAGTTGGCCATGGCAGAAGGCAACACCAACACACAGACGTGTGCACAAGATTCCAAGGAGCCAGGCCGTCTGCCTCCCTCACTAGATAAACAACAAGTGCCTTTATGATACATTAGCAGGAGTCTTCCTTTACTTGCAACTGAAATACACTTGGATGCACAGCTATCTATACTCACAGATTTGTTATCAGTTAGGTGCTTATTGTCAGGAACTACTTAATACTTGCTTCGGGTACTGAATTTAAAGAAATAAAAATAATCTAGGAGAAATTACACTGTAGAAATAAAAGTATCAGCAAGTTAAGAGGAAGAAGTATACACATAGATTATTTAAGAATGTGCGTGTAAGAAACTTAACACTAACTCCCTTTGGGAAGAGGGAGTTGGGCGCATGGGAAAGGGGGAATGAAGGAACCATAATTTTTCATTTGGCATCTTTCTGGAAGGCTTGGATTTCTTGCCCTTACTTCTCTTTTTCAAAAATCTGGGTAGTGGGGTGATGGGGCACTTCTCTTTCTTCCATACCATTTTCTGTATTATAAATGCTTCAAAATAAAAGGAAATGTTGTTTTGGTCATGTCTAGAGAATTGCTCCTTTCTCCTACTTCTCCAGGGAGCAAAGCAGAGGACTAATACTTAGCAATGCAGTCTCACTCTTGACAGTCCCACCAGCAATGAAGGCTACCTCACTAAAGAGCTCACAGATGGATGATTTCTGAAGCCAGCGGCACAAATAGGTGAGTGTCAACAAGAATGACAACTCAGAGGAGCACACACAGCATTTAGCCCACAGATCACAGACGTCAGTTGGATGTGTGGGGATACTTCTGCAAAACAAATCCCAGAGTTCTAGGGCTTAGTCTAAGAATTGCCAAAAGAGTATACATTCCTGAGTATTGTAACTGTTTAATATTATAACCACTGACATAACACACTAGGAAGAGAGTTAATGCATACAAAAAATAATTTCTCACTTGGGAAATTCTTTTTAAAAATACCTTTTCAGATCAAAGTATATGCAGCTCTTGATTCCAGCTTAGTTATTTCAGCTTAGACTTCCTCACCTTAAGCTTCTTATTCAATGGCCTCCATCTCACAGGTGGAAAAACTCGAGACAGAAGCTGACTAGCTCAAGGTCACAGGCAGTTGGTGGCAGTCAAGATCAGAGGTGATTAAGACTGAAAACAGGAACAGGGCAGCAGCAGAGTGCCTGTACAGGGGTTCTGAGGTTAGGACACTACCCAGAAAACAGCCAGCGATTACCTTAGTTCTGTGGTTCTCTGCATTCAGCCCCTCATACAGAGCTTTGTTGAAAGATATTTCACCAAGGATCTGTAGTGCAGTTACATCTCTTAGTAACTATAAAGGGGAAGGGGAGGGAGGAAACAACATGTGTTAGACATGGACTTACTGTTTTTGTACGGCATTCACCATCTTTACTTTAAACGTGTGCCTTCTCTAGTATTCCTTAGCCTAGTTAATGGCCTCAGTAACCAAAGTTACCCAAGCAAGAAACCTAGTTATTCCCCACATCACACCCTCACTCACTGCCCCAAGTCACTTCTTGACAGTTCTTCCTTTTTTGAGCTTCTTTTGCACTTGTCCCTTTTTCTCTATCTCCATAGCTACTTCTCAGTTCATATCTTATCACTGCAAGACATTCAACTAGACCATCATTCCCACTTTTGAGTGAGTGATTAGGGAAGGCCTCTCAAAGAGGGTAATATCTGAGCGAAATATAAGAAGAAATCACACACATGAAGATTTAGGAGAAAAGCAGTGTCATGCAGAAGGAACAGCAAGTACAAAGGTCCTGTGGCCAGAACAATAACAGCAAGCTGGAAGAACAAAAAGGACAGAACAGCTGGAGTGTAAGAAGCAGGAAAGAGGAGAGTACGGGAGGAAGTTGAAGAAGAAATTCAGACCAGATCATCTAGAACCTTGAAGGCCACTGAAGGAATTTTAGTTGAAGTGTATGCAAAAGCATACACTTGATATTTGCTTTTAAAAGATAGCTGTTGTGTAAAGAATGTTTAGAGAGAACATAGCAAGAGCAGAGGCAAGAAAAGCAGCTAGAAGGTTGCTGCAATAGTCTGGGCAAAAGATGGTAGCATGAACTACAACAGTAGCAGTGGGGATGGAGAGAAGTGAAAGGATTTAGAATATATTTTAGAGGTGGAATGACAGAGTTTGCTGCTGGAATAGATACGCGGATGTAAGAAAGGGAGGAGTCGCAAGTGATTCCTAAAATTCCTAGTAACTACCTGGAGTAGAAAGTTACCCTAAGTAATCGGATAAGGAATAAGTTGGGGCAGAAGGTGGATCAAGAGACACGCTTTATTTGAGACGCTATTATCATTTTTAGGGGAGACAGATGCCTGTGAGCAGCAGGATAATCAAATCTGGAGTATTTCACAGTCTCAAGTACCTGCTTACACGGATTCAAGGAGAGGTCTGCAGCGATGGTTACATTTTCTTTATCCGAAGTGATGACACAGCTCACTGAATGCCATTCCTCCACAAGCTGGGAAAGAAAAGTCTGGTTAGCATAATCCCTTCCCATATGGAAAAGCTGGAATCTTAACACAGTACACAGAACATCTTAAATCCCAGAAGAGAGGGTGTCAGCAGTTTCAGCGCTCACCTTGGCTGAAGCAAAGCCGCAACCTTGGCAAACGGGACCCAGTAAAGAGGCTAAGGGGGGCCTTGGGGCAACCCGGCTCGCGCTTTCGGGAAAACCTCAGAAGAGTATCCGGTCCTCTTACGTCACCTGCTTCAGGCCCTCCTCCCTCCCTCCCTCCCTCCCCCCGTCCGCCTCTCCGGGCGGCGCGCTCACCTGATCGGGTTCGCTCCCACAAGCGCGCTCCCGACTCTGGACACACACGGTGTAAGCCTGAAACGAGAGCCATTTCCGGGACGCACTGAAAAAAGCCAGACCGCCCCAGGAATCCGCGCGCCCAGCTCCCGCGAGACCCGTCAGGATGCGCATGCGCATGCGTAGGGCCGGGCTCTAGGACCCGACAGAAAGACCAGCGGGCGGACGCGGACGCGTCTGGAGGAAGTCTCGCGGTGTTTGCATTTGAATGTTTGGCGGGGGACGGACATGGCGGCGTCATCCTCGCGACTCAAGAATCGGCTCTTAAGAACTTATGGGGCTGCCGGCGGCTGGGGGCCGCGGCGGGGGCCGGTCCGGGCAGCCGCGCAGTGGTTCCCGCCGCAAAATCCGAAGCGTTTCTTCAGCAGCAGCAGCAGCAGCAGCAGCAGCAACAACGCCAGCAGTGACGACCCCTCGCAGTCGGTCGCTTCGGACGATTCTGACGACCCTGATTATTCCAGCAGCCCGGTGGGTCAACGGCGGAGGCGCCGTGGCGGTCAAATCTCCAAGGACCGGCCGAGTCCGATCGTGACCCCAAGACGCCTGAGGCTACGAGCTCGGCCCCCGCAGAAGTGCAGCACGCCCCGCAGCTCACTCCTCCCACCGCCCTTCCCCAGCAGCAACCCGGACCTCACTGTGTGCAACCAGCGCGGGGACAGTGGCGAGCTGGGCACCAGTGCCTCCCTGTTCAGCTCTCCGGCCTCTCCCAGCCCCGGCTCTGGGTCCCCAGAGCTGAGAGACAGTGTCATCTGTATCGACCCCTCCGCCTCTCGGAACGCAGCCTCTGAAGTTCCCTGCGACTCCCACCTCCCAGCAGCCTCTCTGGACCAAGCACCTCACTCCTGCTCCCAGGAGACAGCAACCGGAGGAGGCAGGATCACCACATTGGCTCACCGAACCCGTGCCCGCCTCAGGTCAGCTCTCTTTAGCCTTATGGACTCGGGAAACTCTGAGGATTCTGAGTTTGGGGCAGATGGGAAGAATATGAGGGAGTCCTGCTGCGAAAGGGAATTGGTGGGGAAGAGGCTGGAGGGGCCAGGTTTATCAAGCATCCGTAAGAAAAGGCCCACAGACCAGGACTCTTGTCAAACGATTGGGGCTCAAGGGGCTGTCCAGACAGAATATGAGGGGGCCAATGGTTGCAAGAGCTGTATTGTACCTGGGGAAATCAACAGGCCTGAGAGAACTGGATCAAGCCAGAAAAGGAAACATCAGGAGGCAGCAGAAACCTCCCTCCTGCGTTGCCACCAGTTTAAAAAGGACCAAAGGATGGAACAAGATTCATTCCTCACCCAGGACCTGACTCGTGTACGGAATGACTGCTCTTGGACCAAAGGCAGGGCTTCCTTCGGTTTCCACAAGAAGAAGATCGTGACTACTGTGTCAGAAGTGTGCAGCAGCTACGCCACTACCAGTTCTCTCTCTGGGTCCCTCTTATCAGACTATTCAAACTCGTCTGTCCTGAACAGAACAAACAGTGCTCTGTTCCCTCGGCACTCCTCTTCCATGCATTTGCTAACCCCCTTAAAGACAATACATGCCACAGACAAGAAGGCATCTGATGCTGAAAAGGTTTATAGGGAATGTAACCAGGAGGGTCCGATCCCTTTTAGCTATTGCCTTTCCACAGAAAAACTGGAATGCTGTGAGAAGATTGGGGAAGGGGTGTTTGGCGAAGTGTTTCAAACAATTGCTAATCATACACCTGTAGCCCTAAAAATCATTGCTATTGAGGGACCCGATTTAGTCAATGGAGCCCATCAGAAAACTTTTGAGGAAATCCTGCCAGAGATCATCATCTCCAAAGAGCTGAGCCTCTTGTCTGATGAGGTATGCAACCGCACAGAAGGCTTTATTGGGCTTAACTCAGTGCACTGTGTGCAAGGATCTTACCCTTCCTTGCTCCTCAGAGCCTGGGACCACTATCACTCAACCAAAGGGTGTGCAAACGACCGGCCTGACTTTTTTGAGGAAGACCAGCTCTTCATTGTGATGGAATTTGAGTTTGGAGGGATTGACTTGGAGCGAATGAGAAAGACGCTGTCCTCCATAGCTACTGCAAAGAGCATTTTACACCAGCTCACCGCCTCCCTTGCCGTGGCAGAGGCGTCACTGCACTTTGAGCACCGAGACTTACACTGGGGGAACGTGCTCTTAAAGAAAACCAGCCTCAAGGAACTCCACTACACTCTCAACGGGAAGACAGGCACGATCCCCACCCGTGGGCTGCAGGTCAGCATCATTGACTACACTCTGTCACGCGTGGAGAAGGATGGCATCGTGGTGTTCTGTGACCTTTCCATGGATGAGGACCTATTTACAGGTGGAGGGGACTACCAGTTTGAGATCTACAGGCTAATGAGGAAGAAGAACAACAACTCCTGGGGTGACTATCACCCTTATACTAACGTGCTCTGGCTCCATTACCTCACAGATAAGATTCTGAACGAGATGAGCTTCAAGACTAAAGGTAACACCTATGCCCTGAAGCAAGTGAAGAAAAACATCCTGAATTTCCATAGGACAATGCTGAACTTCAGCTCTGCCACTGACCTGCTCTGCCAACACAGTCTATTTAAGTAAGTCAAAGGTACCGCCCCCCTCACCCCACCCCCCCGTGCGTTTTCAACCTCTAACCCCAGAGCAGGGTGGAATTTCCATTCTTCTCTGTTTCCAATTTGCTTTCAAACAAGACTTTTGTTTCCAAGTGGAAACCAAAATGTTTGTGGAAATGTTTAAATAAATGTTCTTTAAAAATAAACTACACATGAGAACAAGTGTTTACAACGTATAAGCCCTCTTTCTGTCAGCAGTATCCATTCTGTAAGTTTCTACGTTTTCATTTTTGAGCCTTGACACTTTATGTAACCTGAGCAAAAAAGAAAAAAAAAAAAAATTCAGGAAAGCCCAAGGCCTCAGCTGTCATACTGCTCAGAGCCCGTTGCTGCACGTATCATAAGCTGGCATGGGAGCCATCCTACAGATGAGGAGTCAATGGAACAGAGAGGCTATAGCAAAGCAGAGACCAAGACAGACAGACAGACTGGCATGAGAGAGGAAAGGAAGATGGTAGACAATTATAGGGAGACATGCAAGAAATACATATTTATCAAGCTCATTTTCCAATCACAACAAAGCAGAATTTATCAATTTTCAACTGGCAAATGTCTCCATGGCTACTGAAAAGGTTTGAATTTTTGCTTATTTTTTTATCAAGGGGAGGAAACCTGAAATGTTGCTTTAAGAGCTGGGTGGTTGATATTCCTTCTGTACGTGACTTTGGTGATTTACTCCTAATGTGTTCCCAGGGTAACTAACCTTGTTTTTACTCCTTTTCTAGAACTCTAGTTTTGATACCTTTGAGAATCCATAGTCACTCTGGAAAGAGATGTCATTGTGAGAGAGTAAAGGACCGCCTCTAAGTACCTGAGTCTTTGTTAGGTTCTTCACTCTTATAAGCTGGAAACCTTGTAATTTGATCGGAACACAGATTTGCAGCTGGAATTCGGCTCCAAAGAGATTTTCCCCATGTATCTGCAAAATCAAATCAGAGTAGAAAGTCAAAGGTGGTGTTGCTTTGCCACCGGCAGCTTTGCAGTGATGAGTACTAAGCACTTACATTGAAGAGGAATTCTCTGTGGTCAGAAAGCGCCTGGCTTGTGTTCACGTACATCACTGATGGTCTGCAATTGAAAGGGCATGTGTTAGGCGTCAAGGCCCCTTCTTGTTTTAAATGAACCTGAAAGCTGCCAGGTGGATACACTAGGACAGAGGGCAGATCCTTAAGAGGAATCAAAGCTAAATATCAAAGTATAAAGTGATGGGATGGCAGTTGGGATCAGGTAGAATATTTGAATTCTGTATATTTGGGCTGGTTCTGTGTCTAATTATCAGAGTGGCCTTCCTTTTCTCCTTCCTTCCTTCCCAATCCCATAGCCCCTATCTTCTTCCCTCCTTAGCATCATGACGCTACCCGTTTGTAGCGAGACCAGTTGGCACTGCTCCTCCTTTGATTACCCCATGGGCTTTCTAGGATCCAACTGTTAGTGCCCTAGAGATCAATGGGAGCCTGGGTTCAAAGCAGCCTCCTCTCAAAGGAAGGCAATGCTCACATCCTGTCTGACCGACAGTTCCATGCACGAGAGAGAATGCCGGAAGCTGTCCCGCAGGCGTTGGCCCCTTGGAAGTACTTACTTGGGAAGAACTGCAATGAAGGCATGTCTGAATTGAAGGCTGTGGGTCTCTCTGACCAAAGACTGTCTTTCGTTGGAACTAGGAAATAAAGAGTGTCAGTTCACAGCACACCTGCTTTGCACATATGGCTGCTTCTATAGTTTGGCACCCCAGGTCATCAGTGGCTAGATAAGAAAAGACTCCTGGAGATAAGCAGAGTGCAGAAGACTTGCTAGAAGACCATACTTGGAGAAACATTGATTTAAAAAGGGTTTCTCAACCTCAACAGGATTGACAGATTGGGCCAGATAATTCTTTGTGAGAGGCTGCCCTGTATGTTGTAGGATATTTAGCAGCATCCCTGGCCTCTACCTACTAGATGCCAGGAGCTCCCCCCAAGTCATAGCAATCAAAAATGTCTTCAGGTATCGTCGCTAGGGGACAGAATCACCCCGTTTGAGAAACCTTTCCCCACACCATACTCCACCCTACCCCCAAACAGAGGTTTTGCAGATGAAGGTTTCTCCAAAGTTAAATGACCCAGAATCAGAACCCCAGTCTAATTAGAACTCCAGGCTCATTTTACCAGACTATATACCATAATTTTGCTTTGTGTATTAATAGATTTAAATATCTTTGATAACAAGAAGGGAAAGCCAAGTTGCTGTAGGGACAGGTGCCTTCTCTGGGCTCAATGAGATTCTCTTCCTGAGCACAGTTCTGATGCATGCACGTAGGAGGGAGATTCCTTCCAGGCCCATAGCCCGGGCCTGCTGTGACACAGGCACTACTTACTTTCTGAGCATCACAGTCATGTCGCCTGTCCTATTTGGAAAGGCACTCTCCTCTAGCTGCCAAATTATTGAAAAGTTTGCCTATTTGAAAAACAAGGGGGGAAAAATAGGTCACTGATTCTTTTCTACACCCCTCGCAATTCATACTGCTTCCTACTAACTAAATAGACCTGGGAAACGTAATTCCTATTCCTCACATTTTTGTATCCTAGCACGGTTCCACATCCTGTTATTCCATGTATGCCTCTTATTCCCCTTTTACAACGGAGGACACCATTTCAGAGATTTCCCACAGCAGAGCTCACCAGTGGCACGGTGGGGACGCACCTCAGGACTAATAACTGGGTCTGACGCTCCTTCCATACTGCCCCCAATTTCTCTGCTGTACTGCCGTCAGCCAACAGTTTGTCTGTGGCTGTCTCCCCCACTCCCTGCTTTCAGATCAAACTTGGCAATTCTAAGCACTGCTATGGATCGACTAACTGTACAGTAAAGGGAAACGTGGAGACCGCAACTGAGAGATTCCAGGGAGACCGGGAAGGAGAAGACACCAACTGAGCGTCGTGAGAAGAGTCAGCCAATCAAAACAGACTCACGGATGACCTCTTGAATATGGGGTGACCAATCTTGCAGCTCATGACCAGGACAGAAGCAGCTGGCTTAGGGTCATCACACTGAATGTTTGGAGAAGGAGGCTGTGAACACAGAAAAAGACTGTTCTTAAAAGGCAAAAAAAGGAGTAGTTTCCTCACACCAGTTCAGCAACCTTTGCCGATTTTTCCTCATGCCACACACCCTGCCAGGACCTGGCATCACACATACATCAGCCTTGGTCCCTGTCTTCCTCACAAGCTGGGCAGGAGGGCTCAGTAGTAGAGGAATTCAGGTACAAAGCCTAAGAAGTGGTTCCATGAGAGAGGCACAGAGAAAAGCAGTACAGAAAGATGAATTCCAACTTGGAGGAACCGGAAAGTCTTCCTGGGGAAGGAGACATTTGAACTGGGCCTCGGACCAATGCACATTTAACATACGGAGATGGGCCAGAAGGCCAGCATGAGCCTCCAGCACCACGATGCAGCCTTTTTCCGTCATGGCTCCACATGTGGACCACTGAATACAGAAAATGATTTGAGCGATTACTGCTTTCTTAATTCCCCCAAGGAGGGTGCATCACTAGTTCCATTCTAGATGCTAAGAGATCGTTTTATTCTTTTCATCTAATGGGTGCTGTCTTAGCCCAAAGACCTAGTGTAAGATGACCAGGGACAAACCAGTAGTTTGACAAAGCGAGGTTTATTCACTCATTACAGTGAGGAAAACTGCATTGTGGTGTGTCTTACCAAACAAAGGAAAAGACGGTTATGAAAGGATTCTGGGGAAGTCCATTCAGGTGAACTGTAAATGTAGCAGTTTTGATAGGCTCAAAACAAAGCAGGCCTGTGTGTAGAAGGGTCACTCAGCATCCGGTCAAACTCCAAAGTGGGCCCAGGGACCCATTTCCTTGGCAACTTAAGATGTGATAAGTTTTGTCTGGGAATGATTTATGTGAAGCTTTGTGCCTCAGGTGAAAATAGACTGCTTCCCTTTGTCAGAGTGACTTAGATTCTCCAGGCAAGAGTCAGATGGCTTCAGAATTACAGTTTATAACTTCAAACAGCAAAGTGTCTGATTGCCTATGATTTTAGAGAACACAATTTTTTGGTGTTAATGATACTTTACAGCTGCAGGGTGTCCTTGGGGAAAATACTGTCTCCTTGTATCTTGCAGCTGGCTTTGTATCTGTGATCTCAGGCTGATGAATGGCAGGGCTGCCTTTTACTTTCCTAGTCCAAGCTAATTTATTAGAGATTATTTCTCTCTTGGAACCTGGGTTAAGAAAGGCTGCAGGCAGGGAGGAGTGATTGTGCAGCAAAACGGCACCGCCGAAGGTTTATGAGGCAGAGAATGGCGTGATTGGATCTATAGCATATAGTTGGATTGGAGAGAATTCATCTAGTTAATAATCATTTATTAGATGAACTAGGAAGAGGCTGGAGGCAGAGTTAGGAGGTTGCCATAAAAAAAGGGAAGGTATGCAGGGATGAAAAGCCATGAGTGGCATGTTTCCAAAACTGCTGTCATAATTACCTTTTGTATCCTCTTAAAGTGCAGGTTTCTGGGGTAACTCAAAACCATGCTTGTCATGTAGGAGTCTTCCCCAGAGTTACTTAGCCTAATGTTCATGGTCAGCTCCTTTGTAACACCCACCACCAATTCCTTCCTGCACAGGGTAAGCAAACAGATAAGTGTCACCAGTTTATTTATTCTGTAACAACCTGGGTGCAATGCCAATAGCACATTCTTAACTAACTTCTTGATAAAATGCCTAAAGGATACATTAGCCTAGATTTTCTTCCCTTCAACATAAGCAACCACCTACCTGGAATGCAATACCCCCCTCAGCAGTTGCTGTGTGAGACCCTAATAACGGCTACCATTTATTTAGTGCTTACCCTGTACCGGGGACAGCGCTAAATTTTCTTTTTTTTTTTTTTTGCTAAATTTTCACATGCTCAATTTATCCTCATAATAACCCTATGAAATAGGACAGTTATTCTCCATTTAATAGAGAAGGAAACAAGCCAAGAGAGGCTAACTCATTTGCCCGAGGTCTAACATCCTCAAAAAGTAATTGGGAGAATTGGACCTAAATCCTCTTTCTACCACCCATTCCCTGTGACCCTAGGCCAGGCACCTCATTACACAAATCCATCCATGCCACATGTATTTATGGAGTCCTTTCTCTGCTCCAGATACCCTGCTCAACACTGGGGAAACAGCAGTGCACGAGACAGACACTACCCCGGCCCTTTTCTTAGCCTCACCTTTCCCACCCAAATCATTCAGGCCCTTCCAAGTTAAAGGCTGTGGTTTAAAACATGGGTCTGTTCAGCGTGGAGAAGAGAGACTGGGGATTTGTGAGAGCTTCCGTCAGTCCACTGAGGTGCTGTGGGGCCCCAGAGCTCAGGACCACTACCAGTAATTGAGATCTACAGGAAAACGTTAACAGTACAAAGAGAACTTTCTAACCATCTGAAATGTTTAAAGATGGCATGTGTAGCTCTGGGAAGTGAGGTGACACGTGTTTTGTTGTTGTGTTGTTTTTGTTTTCATCACAGCTGAGGAGAGCATAGATTGATTGGAGGGAGAGAGGGGGCAGAGACAAAGCCTGCTGTGGAGATCCATCGGAGAGATGACCCATGTCTGAAATAAGACAGCAGTGGTGGGGATGGAGAGAAGGGATAGAAACTAGAAATGGCATGGCCATGCTTGCAAGCAGAGCCAAAAGGAGAAAGGACTCAAAGATGTGTCCCAAGCTTACAGCCTGGGTGACAGAGGGGTGCTATTCAGGAGGGAGAGCACAGGAGGAAGGCCAGAAGGTGGAAGTGGCCAGAAGACTTCAGTCTGGGACGTGATGAGAGGTGCCTATGGGATAAGAAGGCAGAGATGTTGAAATGTCAGTTGGCTATACTGTCTTAGAGCCCAGGAGAGAGATCTGCGAGTCGTCCCAGTATTTCACAGGAGTTCTTAACCCGAGGGCCAGGGTCAGTTTCAGGGCCCCAAATGCAAACACTGATGTATGCACATGGGACCTTCTAGGGAGAAGGGTCTGGAGTTTTCCTTCGATTCTTGAGATCTGTGTCCACAAAAAGGTCAGAAACCACTGAGACATTTGGATGCTAATGATTAGGCTCAGTACTTTTGAAAACAGAAGCGACTGCTTGCCGTGTACACGAGGGGGCGATGTAGGGCCAGCTGCGTGTGCGGTCCGCGTTCAGCTAGTTCTCACGGAGTTGGCTGAGAGGGTGGTTCTTGGCTTTATGTAATGCCCTGTGGGAAACAGCTGTGCCTGCTTGTTAGGCTGGATTCCAAAGCACTTAAAAGTCTTGAATTGGACCTTAGTGCTTGAGATGGGCAGTGCTAAGCCACCGACATCTTCACACGTCCTGCAAATGTCTATGAAGGAGCTTACTGGTACTCTGGGAGCGGCGTTCCCACACCAGCTCCAGCCGACTGGCCGGCAGCCCTGTCACACACGGCACTCGCAGCCAGGGAGAGCATTTCTAGACCACCATACATCCCAGACCAAACTCATGCTCTCTTCCTCCCTACCCTGCCTTCCAAAACCATTCTTCCAAAGGCTCCCTCAATTCAGTTCTCGGCATCACCATCGCTCTGGAATTCGGTGTTGTCCAATAGAACCTTTGCAGTAATGGAAATGGTCTATATCTGTGCTGTTCAATATCATTAGCCATATGTGTGTGTTGAGCACTTGAAACGTCCACAGTACAACTAAAGAACTAAAATTTTAATTTTCTGTACTTTTAATTAACTAAAATGGAAACAGCCAAATGAACGAGCAGCTGCTGCATCAGACAGCCCAGTTCTAGATGCTCAGGCTGAAACCTTGAAAGACTTCTTTGACCCCTCCTCCTCTCACTCCCCACATCTAGCCTGTCATCAAATCCTATGGGCTCTAACTTCAAAATATAACCAAGCACCTTCACTGCTACCACTCTGGCCCGAGTCGCCATCACTTGTCACCTGCATTATTATAACCACTCTACTATCTCCTTGCTCTCCCCTCTGCTCCCACAGTCTAAGCAAGAATGACCCTGTGAAAAGGCAAAATCATGTCATCCCCCTGGCTTCCTGGCTCACAATCAAAGCTCTTATGGAGGCCCGGGCAGCCCCTTATAACCCCCCCGCCCCCACATCACCTCTCCCTCCCTCATTCTACTGCAGCTACACTGGTGTCCTGCCGTCCAGGCACGCTCCCATCTCAGGGCATTCGCAGGCGCTCCTCCTTCAGACACCCACCCGGTTCATTCCTTGACCTCCTCCCGCATGTACCAAGCTGTCCCTTTCTCAGGGAGCCCTTTCTGGCCACTCTGTTTAAAACGGCAACCCCACCTCCACCCAGCGCTCCCTCCCACCATCCCTGCCTTATCTTCCTTTGTAGTACATCTCATCAACATGAAATCGACTTATTTATTATCTTCTACCCCGAAAAGCATCAGGAGGGCAGGGCTTTTTGTCCGTGTTGCTCACTGATGCATCTCCAGCACCTCGAGTGCTTGGCACAGAGCAGATGCTCTATAAATAGTTAATGAACGAAGGGACTTGGTTCAGAGGTGAAGCAGGGAAGAGGTCACCTCTGACTGATGTGGTCGTAGAAGCAGGAGACACTGGGTTAGGAAAATAGCATTGCCTCGGACATCAAGAGACCTGGGCTCAAGTCCACCCGATGAACCCACACAGGCTTTCAAATGCTGAGTCTGTTCCCTAATCCATAAAATGGGAAAACAGATCTGTCTCGCCTCCCTTACAGTATGGGGTGCTGAGGAAGCAATAGGATAATAAATGCAGAAGCCCTTTGCGGCCGTGATGGCAGGGGGTAGGAAGTGAGCGATCCATCCCGAGGCGCGGTTTGCCCAGGTAAGCCTTCAGGAGGAAGTTAGTTGCAGAAACCAACGACGGGACCAACTTACTGAGAGATGGTGGTGGCCATCTGTAACTCCGCAACACAGAACAGCTTATTCTTGCAGTCCTTCTCGTAGGGTAGCTGTAACCAGACAGAGAGGGAGGCTCAGCCCAGGGACCCCCATCATCCCAGCAGTCTGGCCTCAGGGTCTTCTGCTTAGGAAACGCCTCTCCCTCCTGCTGACTCTGAGAAGTGCAGTTACAGGGGGGTGAAGGCTGACAGGCTGGGGTTGTGTCCCCATGGCCAAGGGAGCTGTGACTGCGACATTTCCTGCTCTGTCAGGGCTAAGGGGCGACGGGACAGGGGACAGTTTGTCAGGGGGGGTGTGCTTGGTCCTACAACACAGGGATACCATAAGTCAGGCCTCTGGCCAAAGTCAAAAATGGGGTGACCTCTGTGGAATTGTGGAAGTGCCTGTCACTAGCATATCATGCAAATTAAGCAGCAATACTCCCAATGCACTACTCTGAACCTTTTGGGGAGAAAACTTATGTGAAGAAAAGTTTCCTTAGTCCTTTTGAGTAGAGGCAGGAACGGTAGGGGCACCAGAGGGGGATGCCTAACTAAGTATTGTCCAGATCCAGTCCTGCAAGCTCCTCTATCCCCATGGCTAGTCTTCCGCAGGTTAAATACTCCCCTTGCCATCTTGCCTACACAACAACAAATTCAGAAAGTCGCATTGGGTCCAAAGGCCCAGTCAAGGTTGAAAAACATTAGTTCAGGTTGAAAAATCAAAATATTTAAAGAACCTGGGTTTATTTTTGTATGATGAAGGAAAGCACAGCCTTAACCGGGAAATCTCTGCATTTGTCTCCCCAGCAGCCAGTGACCACCTCAGCAGCTGTATGCACTGACTGTTAACCATGGCCTGGAGCTGGAATGGGGGAACCCAGAGCTCGGAAGGAAGACTTCCTGGAGAAGGGAGACGCAGTTCGCAGAAGCCATAGCTTGGCGCTCTGAGTGGGTCAACATTTTGGGGCAGGTTTTTTTTTCCGTTTTGTTTTCAATGTAGCCAAGTAAACTGTTCTTTTTCACTCACTCCCAGTGAGAGAGCAGGGTTAAACTAGCGTCAGCTCCCAGCAAGAACTCATTCTCTGGAAACATCTATGTGCTTAAATTAACACCAGATCACTTCTCACCCACTTTATCTGTGCAACAAAAAAATCTTCATCAAACCATCAAAGTAATAATTGATTAAGGTAAGAGTCATGAGTGGATGTTAAAAAAGATACATAATCTCAGGGCATCTCCCCATACAAGATACTTATTGATTACAAAGGGAAATAGCACCAGTAATGGGGTAATGCAACATGATATGTTTCCTAATAGGATGCATTTAGGACACCACTTCACTTCTATGATATTCCTGCCCAAAAATGCGGAACCTGAATCTAATCATGAGGAAACGTCAGACAAATTCAAGGATAGGAACATTCTGCAGAATAACTGCCCTGTACCTTTCAAAAATTAAGGTGATGAAACAAACTGAGAAACTGTCCAGATTAAAGGAGACGAAAGATAAATGATGACGAAATGCACTAAATGATCCTAGACCGTAAAATTTTTTCTCTTTTGCTATAAAGGACAATAATAGAATAACTGATAAAATTTAAATAAAGTTTGCAGGTTAGATAATAGTATGTTATCATTGTTCATTTCCTGATTTTGATCCTTATATTGTGATTCTGTAAGAGAATGTCCTTGTTTTTTTTTTGAAATATATGCTGAAGTTATGGGGGGTAAAGACGCATCATATCTACAACTTACTCTCAAATGGTTCAGAAATATACGTGTGCGTCTATATGTGTGTAATATATATGTATATATGTATATGTACTGTCTACATTATGAGAGAAGGATAAAGTAATGTGAATGATAAAGCAGGTGATAAAATGTGAAAATGATAATATTTGGGGAAAATAGATAACAAATGTATGGGAATTCTTTGGACTACTATAACTTTTTAGTAAGCCAAATATTTCAAAATAAAGTTTTTTTAAAAGCAGAATAGATACAGTGATAATCTGTTTGTTGACAAAATTTTATTACGTTAATTCTCCCAATCTTTTCTGAATCATCTAACTTGCTGTCAATACCAAATTTGAAAAAATTCTAAATATATTATTATAAATTTAAAATAAGGTTTCTTGTCTAAAAAATTAAAATGCCAATCTTTGTTCATAAGGAACCTGATTCTCTTTCTTCCTGGGCAGGTGAGCAGTGAAAACCATCACCCTGATTATGTCGCTCTCTTATTTCTATTCACTATTTGTGACTGACACATTGGACATTGACCAAAACTGGAGCTAGAGGCTTATGTAACTTAATCCATGTAGAGTATTTTGGTAAAAATATTGGACAGTTGGGAGTATCCAATGATTACCTGGAAATATACTTAGGTTATCTGAAGCTTTTCTGTGCCAGCATGAACTACTTTTGGCTTTAGTTTTATTTTTGGAGACTGAATTCATTCCAGCTGGTTGTAATGATTCCTCTTTAGTGCTCATGTTGTCACTTCTTTGATTTTTCTATACCCCCTAAGACTCTACATGAAGACTAACAGAATGTCCTAGGGGTGCGGGCTCGGGTGGGAATGTAATCACCTTAGCAATCATAGAATCAGGAAATTTGACTGTTTTCTCTTAGTTGTGAAAAAGTTTCTTGTGACCCTTCTCGCCTGGGAGGGAGCAAGTTTGGGGGCCAGACATTCAGCCTGAAGGGCCTGGGCAGGACCTGGGTAGACAGGTGTGCAAAGAGCATCCTGTCTGCCGCGCAGGGCAGGTCGGCCCCAGCCCATTCCCCACATGGGACCCCCACCACACTCATCAGAGACCCTTGCCAAGTTGGGCAATGCATTCATAATGCTTCATTAAATATGTAGCAAGCACTTTCTGTGAACATAAAGGAACTAGCCTGGAGGGCTGGTTGGGAGACCTGGTTAGCTACCAGTGCAACCCTGGGCAAATGAACGCCATCTCAGGAACTCACTTTCCTCCATTTGTGCTGTAAGGGTCCCAAATGCTGTCTGAAGACCCTCCCAACTCTAAGATTCTTTGAAGTGAGGGAGCAGATGCTTTTGGAGGGCCGCCTCCCAGGAGGGTCTGGTCCTAGCTGGGAGTAGAGTCACCTGGAAGATGGCAGAGGGCTCATGGTAGAGGTCCAGGACAGGGTGAGGATGGTTCCTCTGGCTGAGGGGGGTCTGGAGTTGGTAGCTGACCTTGACACTGATGTTGGAGAAGCAGTCCTCCTTACAGAGCTGCAGAGTCACCAAAGAATGCAGAGATGGAGTTGGATGTGGGAGAGAAAACGACAAAGAGAATATTTTCAACTTTGATATAGTTGTAATATGAAACAAACAATGAAAGTGGTGAGCCAGAAGTCCTAAGCCTCTTCCAAATACACCAGGCTGAAGGGAAGCGTCTACTCAACCCAGCTGCCAAGAGCGTTGGCAAAAGCATCTCCCTTGGTCCGCTCTGGCCTCAGATCTTATAACTCTTTATAGTTCCTGCCCCAATCCCAAAGAGACTCTGGCCATCAGGAGTTAAAAATCGACCTGACTTTATTCAGAGGGCAAATGGGAGCCACGGAAGGGAAGAGTCATGACAAAGATCTTTCTCAAAGCAGCATGGGGACATATTAGAGAGGTGAAAACCAAAGATAAGGCGATTTGCCCTTCTGCCATGGGAGGAGCTCTGAACACATGAGTGTAGGTGAGCATGATTCCTGGTGGAGAAGCTAGTTATGCTTTCACTTAAGGAAGCCATAGACTCGCTAGAAACTTTCTTAATCCAATCAACAATCTGCACAGATGTGGGAACACATGTGTAGTCAGAGGCATAATTTATAAGGTTATTGGAATAAATGACCTTTATAGATCCAAAGTTCTGGGTTGTCTCAGGCTCTACGTCCTGACAAATACATTTTTTTTTTTTTTTCATGTTTCCAGGCACCTTGTGTCAGGAGTAAACCTTTGCAAATGATTACTTTTTCTATTTTTACTTTCTGTCATTCAGTTTTTCTGGTGATTCGTGGAAAGGTCCTCAGCTCCACTGTTGTTACCAGGCGAGGTCAGATGACATGGGAAAGGGAAGGGACCCTGTTTGTTATACCCAATTTGTTACCAAGAAACATGTCAGCAATTAGAGCATTAGCCTTTTTGTTCAGCTCCTAGGAAGCTGAGAGATATAGTTGGTGTTTATTTCAGTAGGTTTCTTTAATTTGTAGGTTTCTTTAATTCAGTAGGTTTATTTCAGTAGGTTTCTGGTATAACTAACTGTCTCTCTCATACTACTATGTGGTTCTTGATCTATTACGATTATTTTAATTTCCTAGTTTGTATGAACGGATAGGTGTCTTCATTGCACACACCTCAATTATTTTCTCAACAACACAGACCCCTCTGGACGCTCCTAAACTCTTCACTTACCTCTCCCTCTGTGGGAATGAGCAGAAAGGACTCACAGAGCTGGAACCCACGGCTCCACTCCCAAAGGTTGCTCTGACAAGTTATCTTGTTCCAACACTGTAGCCTTTTCCTCTGCTTCACCACATCCACGTCCAACGTGGAGTTCAGAAACATCTGTCTGAGACCTGGGAGTGAAGACCAGGCCTTCCTGATGAGGCTGGGTGGGCAAGGCCCAGACGGAGCCCCCACCCTGCCTGAGGTTCCTTATGAGCCCCTCCTGAGTGGTGTCACAAAGGCACTTTCCTGGGGCTGGACTTCTGAGTTTCTTCACTTCGAAGGTACTTTTCTCATGGTCTCTGGCACCTGGCTAGGGACCCTCAGTGCCCCAGTCCCAAACCCAGAGCAGCACATTCCCAGGGCTGAGTCGGTCTTCCCTAGGGAAGGAGGGCTCAGGGAGGAGGCTAGGATTGAGGGAGAAAAGGAGGAGGGAATAATACAGGGAATGGAGACAGAAACCATAGAGCAAAACCAAAGACAGCAGAGCCAGAAGCGCCTTATAGATTACCTAGGCCAACTCCCTTACTGTACAGAACAGAAACCAGGGACCAGAGAGTGAATGCCACCTGCCCAGTGTCACACAGCCACTCAGCAGCAGCCTTTCAGCCTCTACGGCCTGAAACTTTCAGCCTATACAGTTGGAACTGATAGGCCTATCATTTTCTACCCTCGCATTTGATAATGGCCTCCCTCTGCAGTAAAGCCATCCCACCTAGGAGAGTGCTTTCTGACCTGCAGAAATCAGAGAAACATTTGGGGGATTGTTACTGAGAGATTAAACCGTGGGGATAGTTCCTGATGGATTATTCTGGAGGGGAGCTCTTGTGTTGGCAGTAAGTACCTGGGCTGTGAAAGCCAGGTCCACCCTCTGCCTTCTGGAAACAGTCTCCCAATCAGTGCCAGGTAAGGGGATGGGAAGAGAGACCAGGCCTCTGGTAGGTTATCCAATCCCAATCCCACCTGGGCCAGGGAGACACAGTGAGGCAGCCAGGGGAGAAGATGCAAATCAGAGACAGAAAAAGCCCCTACACACGCACACTTCTCAGGAGCCCCTACACACACACATCCACAGGCACAGGAGATGGAGCTGGAGAAATGGCTGCCTTTTTCTGAATCTTCTTTCAGAAATTCAACCCTTCAACCCTTCAGAGGGTCCAATGCCCCTCTTCCCAACAGGGTCACGTAAACCCCTTCCGAATGTTGACTTAACAGCAGATCGCCCTTCTCTAGGACAGTTCACCTTAAACAGAGCCTATGTCAAAGGAGCTAAGCTCCAATTAGAGAGATTTCAAACAGCAGGGCCTTGTAACACACATACCCTCACCCCTACCCGCGTCCTCTTTCCCTGCCCTCCACTGAAGCCAACAAGGCTACACTGGGCTGCCTGTTACCTGACTCAGCAGCTGTGGTCGCAGCACTGATTTCAAAACACAGACGCACAGTCACATTGCCGTTGAAGCCAATGGGCAGCGCCTTGGGCGTGAAGGTCATGGACACCCTCGGGCGAACCACAGGCCGTGAGCTAAACAAGACAGCAAAGAGGACCATAAGAAGTGACTGTGGGACTTCCAGATCCGTGCTTGGCTCATTCATTCATCAGTGAGGATTTACTGACCATCTCTACTGTGCCCACTGCTATTCTGAGTCTGTAGAATACAGTAGGGAGACAAGTCCCTGCTCTAGTGGGACAACAGACAACAAGCAAATAATAAGAAGAAATGGATGAATACTATGAACAGGTAACACTATGATTAAAAACGAAATAGGATAAGGTCATAGAGGCTTAGGTTGGGTGGCAGGGACAGCCTCACTAATGAGGAGACAATTTGAGTTGAGAGCTGTTAACAAGAAAGAGCCAGCTATGTGAAGAACTAGAGGAACCGCAGTCCAGGCAGAAGGCACAGCTAGTGCAAAGGGCCTGTGGTAGGAATAAGGTTTGTGTGTTTGAGAAACACAAAGGTCAGCATGACTAGAGCACAGTTAGTGAGACAGAGGGTCGTAGTCACAGGAGACGGGGAGGCAGGGGCAGGCCATAGAGAGCTTTATAGACCATGGTAAGCAATTTGGATTTTACCCTAAGTGGGAGCCACTGAAGAGGCAGAGCCAACATAAATATGTTGATGGGTGGAGGCCGGGAGAGGAGAGGAGGTATTAAAGATAATTCCTGTGTTTTTGTCCCGAACAAACGGTGTCACATGCTGAGGTGGGAAGCCTAGGAGGGGCCGGCTGGGGGACAATGAAGGGTAGGCGAGAAGAAGAGGTTCACTTTTAGACATGTTGACTTTGGAGGCACCTGGGAGCAACAAGCCAAAAGGGGTACAGACTTGACAGCCAAGTCTGGGGCTTCGTGGGGAGCACAGGGCAGATGGGTGCTCCTTCCACTCATTTATAGCCATGGAACCTGATCATTCACTGAGGGAAGAGCACAGAAGCTCTGAAATTCACGACAATAATAACGGCAGCCACCGCGGGGCACTATGCTAAATACTTTGCATAGAGACTCTCAATTAATCCTCATAACTCTGAGATAGGCACTATTATTACTCCCATTAATAGGAGAAAACACTGGGATGACAAGTCAATAACCTGCCCAACTCACACTGCTAAGGGAGAGCTGAGGTTCAAACCCAGAGGAGCAGACTCCAGAGCTGGTGGCCCTAACCACCTCCCATCAGTGCCTGGTGTCTTCAAGGGGTCATTTTAGGCAGGGCAAGTAGGTGAGGCTGGGGCCTGGGGCCCCAGAAGGCAGGCAGACCCCTACCAGAGCACAGCCGCCTGGCCCAGGGTGGCCACGGTGATGTCAGCAAGGCCGTCACCACTGAAATCGAAGCCACCGTGCACGGACGTGCCGAAGTACTGGAGTCCTGAGGCCACCGCTGAGGCACTGATCCGCTGAGGAGGGAGAAACACAAGGCGTGGGGGAGGGAAAAGGGAGTCCTTTGGGTTTGATTCAAATCAACACATGCGCTTCGGCCCCCACCCCAGGGAGCCCTCAATTTAGAAACTGGAAAGAGCAGGGCAAGGTTTCCCAGGGGAAGTGGCATTTGAATGAAGCCTTGAAGGGCAGGTGGGGCCTTAACAGGGGAGATGAGGAAAGCAGGGGGTGGGCAGAGTAGGGTGGTAGAAGAAACAGCCAGGGGCCAGTTCGGAGGGAACTGGAGGCAAGGTGGGTGCAAGGAGGCTTGAGGTGGGGCTGGGGCGTGGAGTGGGCGTGTCTAATCAGACACCGGAAGGAAGCGGAAGGCGCAGGGGCTGTGGGGGAGAAGGAGGGCCTGGGCTGGGAGAGCTATAATCCTTAGGACAAAGAGGCTGACTGGCTGTGCCAGGTGTCAGGTGTCCGGGATTACCCCAAATTTGTGGGGAAGAGGGAAGGGGGCCCGAGGATCAGCGGGTCTGGGGGTAAGAGGACGCTTTGGTTGGGCAGCATCAGAATGAGATGCCTCCGGACCATCCAGGTGAGGTGCTCAGAAGGCAGCTGGACACACGGGAAGAAGCTTAGGAGACAGGGCAAAGTGCCCACAAGAGATACACCTTGAGAGATTGGCAGTGGAGCCCTGGGGGATGAGAGTTAAGGCACGGAGGGGTTGGATGGAGAACAGGAGCCAGAGAAGGGACAGAAAAAGCAGAAGCAGGATCTGAGGCAGGCTGGGAATGCCAAAGAAGGAGGGAGATACAAGTTAGAGAAGTAGACAGATGTTGCCACACCCTCTCTCCCCACCTGAAGGGTCTGGGTGAGGCCCTGGCCTGGAAACTCCCATCAGCCTGAGTGACTTCTGTCCTTCATTGGGCATTCCCAACCCCCTGAGGAATGGTGCTGTCTGGCCCTTAGGACTGGTGCTGACTTGGGGCTCAGGCCATAGTATCTGGGGAAGTCAGAGCCCCAGAGTAGAGGCAGGAGAGAGCCCTGCGGGTCACCTGTGAGGGGCTGGTAGAGAGGCCATCCCTGCGTCCGTTGTAAATGTACACACTGCCGAAGCTGGAGCCATCGTCTGCCTCCGAGCCCTCCAGGGGGGCCCCGATGGCCACATCTGTGAGCTTATCCTGACTGATATCCCCCACTGTTGCCATAGCAAAACCAAATCGGGCATTAGTGAACCCAGGGTGCCCACTCAACGTGCGTGCCAAGGAGAAGGAGCCATCCTGTAAAGCAAACAGGGAGCTTAGCCCAGGACAGCGATGCAGGGTGCCCACCCCATTGCTCACTGGGAGGCGTGCTCACTGGACTTGTGGATTTGGATTCTCTGGCAGGGAGTCTGACGCTCAGAAAAGGCAAGGGACCTTCCCAAAGTTACGCAGGGAGCAAATGGTAAAGCTGGGGTCCTCCTGCCTTGCAGCTCAGAACCAGAGCCTGCCCCATCTGCTCCTGCAGTTAGGGGCACTGGACTGGCAATTTGGAGGCCTGGGTTCTAGTCTGGGATCTACCACACACTTGCTATGCCAACCTGAGCAAGTTTCATTATCACTGGGCCTCAGCTTCGTCACCTGAAAGGTGGGAGTGACGGCTACCTCCCACAGTTACTGGAGAAACAAGCGAGATCATAGGCAAAATGTGCTTTGTCACCTTGCCGCTATTTGGGATGTTTTCACCATCAATATAAGATGATAGGGTGAGGAAAGGGAGAAAGTAGGGTGTGGGAAGGAATGGAGCAGCTGCCCCCATCTGGCTGCCACCCACCCGAGCACCAACCCATCACTGCTGGGGCCAGGGTACTTCCAGCCTCCGTCACCTCTGCACCAGGCTGCATAGCCACAGCCACAGCAAGCTTGCAAAGATGGAGACTGTCCCACCTGCTCATTCAGACGGTACATGTAGACTCTGCCTTCCTGTCCGTGAATGTGGTAAAACGGAGCAGCCACGAGCAAGAAGTCTGTGGTTCCATCCATGTCGATGTCCACAGGGCACAGCTCAGAGCCAAAATAGGACCCCAACTGCAGCCCAGGAAGAACTCAGTTCACAGGGAATGCTGGAGCCCCCCTCCTCCACCCCTCAGCAAGGCTAATCCCTGCTTCTGCTTCTCCTAGACCATCAAATTCCAGGGTGACACAGGAGGCTGCTGAGCAGCCTGATCCCCCACCCAGGGGAAACTGCTGGCAATCAGACGTGGAGAACCAGGGCAGAGGCCTGCATTGTGCCTGAGTTCTGCCCAGGCTGAGTCCCCAACCTACTATGTGCCCTAGAGCCCATCCCTTTCCCTCTGGGGCCTTCAGACGACCATCTGTAATAATGGGGGGGGGGGGTCCCAGGATCCTTCTCCAGCAGGTACCTGCTCTCCCTCCAGCACTGGCATGAAGTGGGTCTCTCTGCCCTCCTTCTGGAGTTCAAACACAGCCCCACGCTGCTTGTGCCGTGGAGCCCCCGCCACATAGGAGAGGCCACAGGCCTTATGCAGCACGGCCACCGAGTAACCTGGGGCAGGAGCGGTGTGGTCACGATGGGGAGCTCCCACTGGGCCACTCCTTTAGCCCCCCACCTTCCCAGCCAGGCGTTTGAAGTGGCCTGGGCAGGAGGACAACATGGGAATCTGTCTTTCTCATCTTTTTAAAAATTGGCATCAGGAAGCACTCCCGCTTAACCCACTGTCGCTGGTCACACACTTGTGCCCCACCACACAGAGCTTCTCTCATCATATATAGAGCTTCGCTCAAAATATACCCCGTCACACACCCAGTATATGAAGACCAAGGGAGGGGTGAAGGGTCACCCACCACACGATTAATAATGGTGAGGCCCTGTTTTTCTAGGCAGCCACCCATGCCCACACCAAGAATCAGGTACTGAGCAGGCCCTGTCCCCACCCAGGAGACCCTCATTTTCAGCACCAGTGTCCCTAACCAGGGCCCGTCCCTCAGTCCATGTGACCAATCAGGGCCGTTCCCAACTAGGAAGCCTAGTGCAGCCTCAGTGTCCCGTCTAGACCCTGCCCTCACCCAGGTAGCTGTACTTTTCAGTTTTGGCGTCCACCACCGTCTGGTTCAGGAAGTGGCCCCGGCGGCTGTGCATGTCATAGAGCAACGCACCGCCTGACCAATCAAAGGCCCCGACGGCACCAAGCAGCACCTGCCCCTGCAGGGAACAAGGGTCGGAGGCCAGCTGAGCGGGAGGGACCTGGGGCCAACCACAGAGGCCTCAGGTCTACTGGCCAGCACAGTGAACCTTGATGCGGGGAGAGGGACGTCCAATGGCCCCGTTCCCACCTCCCAGTGATGCAGGAGGAAGGTGAGATGGCAAACACTGGGTTCCTGCCTTGTACCCATGACTCTGTCAGAGGAGCTGTCCCTCCAGTACCAACCAGCCCCAGAGCAGAAAGCTGACCTGGGGCCCAGATGAAAAGAAGTATGGTTGAGAAAATAGCGCTCATCCCCTTCTCTGCAGGTTGCCCAGCCTGGGCCTGGCACACAAGGCCCACCTGGGTCGAGTGATGGTGTACGCCTGCTTCCACCACGCACAAGGGCCGAGTGTCTGCATCTCAGCCCATCTGTGGGAACAGTGCCTCCAGTGGGGAGAAGTATGCAACTTGGTCGGCAAGCTGAGCCGGGCCAAGCCTGTGTTACTCATCTGCATTAAGCAGAACTCCTTAACCCTTGAGCATACAGAGTAAGACAACCTCCAGTAATAAATATGGCCTTTCTTTTATTTCCCTCAGAGGTCCAGATTAGGGCGACCAAGCAGAAGTGTTTTCCTTTATCCTAAATTTGTTCCTACAGAAGCATCACCACAAGAGGGTAGAGCCTTGCACTGTGGGCCAGGGGTCGCTGAACCTCTGGGTGGTGCCGGGGGCCCGTCCTCTACAGCTAGTCAGCCACGTACCTCATCCAGGATCTGGGCACTGAACCCAATCTGTGCCAGCTGGTAGTGGAGGGCCTCTCCCACCATGCCTGGAAGCCAAGAAGCCAAGTGAGACTGCTGTGGGCGAGGTGAAGGGAGAAACCAAGCCAGGGAAGGGTCCAGCCAGGTTTGGTGTGATGGGATGAGCAACAGGCTGAGAGTAGAGACCTGGGTCCCATTTTAACAGCTACTAGCAGAGGGCTTGGACAGCTTCCTCCCTCTTTCAGGGCCTCGGTTTCCTCATCTGGGAGCTCCTTGTTTATCCAGCACCAGGTCAGTTCATCAGAGCTTCATGAAAACTGGGGAAGTGAGGAGGGCTAGGGACGCTGTTGCCTTTTTAGAGACAGAACAGCTGAGGTTCCAAGAGGTGGCTGGAGTTGCCCAGAGTGCCACAGAGAGGTAGGACAGGGATGGGGCTGGAGTGCAGGGTTTGGGCCTCCTGCTGAACGCCCAGAGGGCAGCCACAGGGAGGCCAGGGCCCCTGGAGCCCTCACCTTCTATGCGAACGATGCTTTGCTGCAGGTGGCTCAGCAGTCCATCCAGTGCTGTGTAGTTGGTCACCTTGAAAGCATGGGTCTCATCGGGGTCTGAGGCGATCAGCTTCAGTTCCTTCTCAGGTTTGGTTTTGTTAAATACCTCTCCCACCTGCACAGAGGCCCCAAGTCAGTGGGTCAGCACCATGAGGGCTGGCTGGCCCCCAAGCCCCAAGGGCACTCCAGGCCCAGGGAGAGGACTGAGGCCTGTCACCTGGCCTTCAGGGCCCTCCATCACCTGCCTCCTTCTTTCCCTGCTCCCTGTTCTCCCCCCACACACTCTGGGCTCCTGTTTTATCAATCTGCATGTGTTTTCCTGAACACACCAGGCCCTTTCTCACCTCTGCACATGCTGTTTCCTCTGCCTGCAGAGCACTTCCTGCCTCCCTGTGTGCTAGGCCAGCCACTCCTGTTTGTCCTCTGAGGCTCAGTTCAGCACCATCTCCTCCAGGAACCCCTTTGCCCCCCCCCCCCCGATATCCTTCCTGTGGGCTCCCTGAGTGTCCACTTCTCCCCATCACTGCTCGGCAAGTGAGCTGTGCCCACAATGGGAAATGAGCCTTCCGAGGGAAGACCCAGGTGGGGGTAAGAGTGGCACCATGGGACATGGGGACTGGGAGAAAAGAAGTTGGCGAGTGCTTGTGAACAGGACAGAAGCCCCTACCAAGAATCGTGTCACCTCCCCACCCCAAGCTTTACCGGGTCAGGAGGTGTCCCCCTGCTCCTAGCTCTTACCCCAATGGCAAAGCGCTCGACACCTTGCATCTTTGGAGAGTTGATGACAGTTGGGAGGTTGAGGGGGTCTTCGAATATATCCCCGTCCGTGAGCACCACCATGATCTTGGATGCCTTTTTATTGGAGCCGTGGCCTGGCGTGAAGATGTTGTCTCTAAGTAGGGGAGAGTAAGGAAGAGAAGAACTTTGCCAGAGGGATGGATGAGCTTGGGGAGATTTTATTCACGGACCTGTTTTAGAACCGGAAAGGGTTGAGGAGCACTCCCAGGACAGCAAGCACCCAGCGAGGGGTGGGATGCTCCCTGTGGCACACAGTAGGACTGGGTGGAGGTGAGGCTGTGGCATAGGTGTTCTGACCCCACCCTGGATATGGCAAGAGTCCCTATTCCTTGTGCATACGTGTGGGAATAATAATGACATTAATAACAGTGGCTAATATTTACAAAGCATTTATGTCCTGGGCACTGTTGTCAGCACAGTACATACTTTAACCCATTTAATGCTCACAAAATCCTATAAGGCAAGTGCTATTATTCTTCTAATTTTAAAAGTGAGGAACCAAGCACACAGAGGTTAGGCAGCTTGCCCAAGATCTTACATGGAGCTGGGCTGTGGAACCAGGCAGCCTGGATGCTGAGCCCAGTCCTGTCAGCACTATGTACTACCACCACTCGTAAGAGGAGTCTTTGGAAGAATTTTTGGAGAATTTTTGGGGTGTCATCTATCAGCCAAGGCTGGATGGACAGAAATCAAATTCTCCTCTTTGCCAAGGAAGAGCTAGAACCCGGATCCTCTCCCCTTGATAGTTCTGTCCAGCCACCTCCCCAGGCTTGACACTGCAGCGCCTCTGGGCAGAGCTGCCAGCCAGCACCCAGCAGGTGCTCAGGCAATTCCTGCTGCCCTCACACTCACAGGACGTGCTGCATGGCAGAGGCCGTCTTGGTGACACCCTTCACTTGAGTGATGTTCTGGATTCTGGTGAGGGTGGCTGTCATATCCTGGCTGTACCGAAGGTCAAACTCAGTCTGGATCACATTTCCATACTGCACCAGGGCAAAGCTACACTGGAAGGGAGGGGCCCAGGGACAAGGAGGTTAGCAGGTTAGCAAATGCCCAAGGCCCTTGAATGGCTCCCCCTAGAAGCAGGGGGAGAATTCACTCATTCCTCCCCGTCTTGGGCAGCAGGAAATGCTAAAGCAGAGAAACAACTCTATGGAGGAAGGTATGACAGGAATGGCTCCCAGTGAATCTCAGACTTCTCCCTGAATCCATGTCTTTGTGTAGCCCTGCTCTGCTTCATATTGACCACGTGACCTACTTTGGCCAATGGGGTATAAGCAAATGGGATACAATCAGAGACGTGAAAAGTGCTGGTATGCATTGGGTCTTGCCCGCCTGGAATGTTGCAGCCATGAAAACGTTGAGCTGACATGGTGGAGACACATGGCCAGACAAGTGAGGTCATCTTAGGCCATCCAGTCCGAATCACACAACCAGATACCTGCAGCTGCAGGGAAAAACTTCAGGCAAGACTAGCAGAAGAACCGCCCAGCTGAGCCCAGCCCAAATCGCTGACCCACAGTACTGTGAGCAGACCAATCGTGGTTGGTTTGAGGTGGTGTGTGCACAGCAATAGATAGCAATAGCCTGTGTGAGTCCAGGTCCCAGGGAAGCCCACCTCGAAGCACTTCTTATAGATGTTGTTTGTCATGTTATAGATGAAGTCTTTGGCTCTCTGGAAGTCTGGGTCGTCAATGCTTCCTGAGCCATCCAGGATGAAGGCGATCTCAGTGCCTGGGCCAAGACAGGGAGCAGGTCGGGAGTGGGCATGGAATTTGGGGCAGGAGTGAGGGCAGCACATCCTGTCCTGTAGGGCACCCACCCTATTCAAGCCCAGAGGGCTCAATTCAGGGAGGAAGTCGGGGAAGCTCTCAAGAGTGAAACCTTTGTCTCAGAGGCAGAGCCAGACCCTGCTCAGGCTCTGATTCTCTGGGAGTCACTCCCATCACTCCTGCTCTCTGGACCTCAGTTTCCCCATCTGTAAGATGGAATGGGGCAGAGCTGGGACTGGCTAGTAGAATCCAGACACTGCTCCCCATCTGCCAGATCGAGGCACATCTCCCACCTGGAGGTTGCAAGCCTAGGTATCAGCTCTGACAGTGTCTGGGAGCAAGGCAGATCTGTCTCTTCTCACCAGTTTCTTCCTCCTCTTCCTCTTCTTCCTCCTCCACATTGAGAGCCCGGCGCCGCCTGGCGGTATTCTCTGTGCTGCCTTTTTTGTTCCTGTAGCAGTCTCCAGCTTCCATGTGTGCCTCAGGATCCAGGAGATTTTCTTTAAAAAAACATGGATGAGCTCAGAATCAGACAGCCTCCTTGTTCACCTCCAGGCAAGCCCACACTTAGCTCTGCCTTGATTCCCTTCACAGGGGACATAGGCCTGCCTTGCCCTCTCTGGGCCTCCGGGTCCCTTTGCACCCGCAGTGAGCTGGTGTCTCTTCTTGGAGACCTCTTTAGAGCTGTCCAAGGCCAATGAGTATCCAATCCTTACCAACATTGAAGAAGGAGACCTGGGCCCGGGGCTGGAGGTCGGGGGCCAGCAGGCTGCAAGTGCCCGTGAGTTCGGAGCTGAGGCTCTTGGGCTGCCGGGTCACCATTTGAATGCAGATCTGGAGGAAAGGGGAGAAACGGAGGGGTGAAACCTGAGCCACCCCCAGCCCAAGCCCCCTAGTCTCAGCTACCCAGAACCAAGTGCCTCAATTAGGCTGCGGATGCAGGAACAGCTTGCTCATGCCTCACCGGGGGTAGGAGTCAATGCCGGGGTCAGAGCTGAGGTTGGCACCTGACCCAGTGTGCTGAGTCACATGGAGGACCTGGGTCAGAGCCATGGTCAGCCCTGGAGTTGGCACCAGGGAGACAGCTGGGCTGAACCCTGAGAATTAACCTGCCATCAGGATTGGTATGAATGCTGGTTCGCCACACGGCAGCTCAAGCCTCCCCAAGACCCTCCTGTCTCCTGCCCTGTGCATACTCACCAAGACACCATGGTGGCTCCGGACAACTGTCACTCCCCGGTGCCTCCCCTTTGGGATGGGGACACGCTCTGAAACAGTTAAGCCCAGGTAAGGAGGGAGGGCTGCAGGAAGGCAACCCTGGAGCCAAGGTCAGAGGGCACAGGGCCACGTTGCTCAGGGCCGCCTGCGAAAATGCTGGCCTCTAGAGCAGCCTCTAGAAGCTGCATGGGGAGGGCGTGGGGTGGAGTGGGGGGGTTTCAAGCACAAGCACGGGCCTTCTGTAAAATGGTGTGGTTTTGAGGATTAAAAATGAATGAAGGAGCACTTAGCATGAGCACTCAATACATTGTAGGAATTATTTTCGTTGTTAGGATTGGGTTAGGAAAGGTGGGCTGGGGATTAGGGTTGGGTTGGGATGGGACTGGGCATGGGGTAGGTGAGCTATGGCTGGTGGTGGATCTAGCAGGGAGGGACTGGATTAGGTGGGGCTGGCATTGGAATGGTTTGGGCTGGATGAGTGGGACACCTAGAAAGGAGGGCCTGGAAGCATTCCTTGGAGCTGGGCCTGACTTACCTACTGGTTGGCAAAGAATTGTGTCCTGGATGGGGTAACACTGATGCAGGGGCTGTGCTGCCCGGCTGGTTCTCGGGCTGGTGACCAGGAGCCTGGGTGGAGGACAGACAGCAAAGTTGAGCCAGTTGATGATTTTCTTTTCCTCCCTGCCTGCCCAGGTACTGTCTTCCCATTCCAGGCCCACAGGCTGACAGGCTGCCTGTCTGGAAAACTATGGAGAAGGTCTAGATGTGGGGAAGGCAGGCAGACACCCAGCCCAGGATGGCAGATTCTGCATTAACACAGAAGGCATTTGCACAACCTCTATCTACCTTTGCACAGCTCCAGGCAGGAAATGGTTAAATGCATCCCCTCCCTCCTGCAGGCCCACCCTGACCAAGATGAGCTGATATGGGTTGTAATAAAGACTGCTGTTTGGTGGCAGTGGGGAAACCACGGAGCTACAGGCAGCATAGTTGGTTATGTCGGGGGCAGTGCCGGCTTCCTAATGGCTGCCAGAGGGTGGGGATACCTGCCCCAGGTGGCCTCATGAAAGTATTGCCTGAGAAGAGCGTGCTAGTGTCCCTACTCTATGAGTCAGTGAGAACTGGAGGTGAGGGGAGTGGGCGCCTCAGCCTGATTAAGGCCACCTCGGATGGGATGCCCAACGGCAAATTGTATCCCCCACCCCAAGCCCAGGGAGGTGGTGGCAACCTAAACCTTCTCATTACCCATACTGGCTGAGATGGGGTGTGAACGACCCATCCTAGGCTTGCGAAGAGGGAGTGCCAGGCTGTTCCTGGTAACAGTGAACCAAGTCCAAGGACTTCACGCCGAGGGCAGTAGGAAGCCACAGAGGAGCACATGATTAGTCTGCGCTTTTGAAAGGTCATCCTGTGGCTATGGTGGGTTGAGGGGGCAGGAATGAGGTGCTGTCTACACTTCCTCACCAATCGTCACTCTGCAGCTTTTAAAATTATGAAACAGTCTTCACTTATTGCCATGCTATGTAGAAAAAGAATAACATCTACATCTCTGTGTGTGTGCCCTGCCCCCATCCCCCGTTTAACCCACCCCAAACTGACTTCCACCCAAGGTCACCAGTAGTCCCCACGTTGCCAAATTCAATGGACACCTGTCTGTTCCCATCTTCCTCCACCTCTCAGCAGTCCTGGATATAAGTGGCCACCTCGTCCTTGAAACACTTCCTTCTTGATTTCCTCCTACCTCTCTCGTCACTCCTCAGATTTCTTTGGAGGCTCCTTCGCTGTCTCACTTCTAAATGTCACTGGAGTCCTAGGGTTCTGCCCTTGTTTTCCTTTCCAGCATACTCTCCCTAGTGATCCCCTCCAATCCCATGGCTTTCATACCCCTAAAAATGCTGAGATCCCAGCCTTTACATCTGTGGCCCTAGCATCACTCACTCCACCAGACGTCAGACCAGCCGAACTGTAGAAAGCAGAATGATGCCCCCCACAGGAGATATCTGTGTCTTAGTCTCCAGAAGCTGTGACTATGCTACTTTTCATGGCCAAAGTGATTTTGTGGGATTGATTATGTTAAGGATCTTGATATGGGGAGATTATCCTGGATTACTGGGTGGGTCCAATGCAATTACAAGGGCCCTTCTAAGAGGGAAGCGGGAGGGTCAGCGTCAGAGACAGATTTGAAGATGCTACACTGCTGGCTTTAGGGATAGAGGAAGGCACCCTGAGCCAAGGAATGCAGGCAGCCTCTAGAAGCTGAAAAAGCCAGAAAAGGGACTCTGTCCTCAGCCTCCAGAAGGAACACAGCCCTGCTGACACTGATTTTAGCCCAGTGAGACCCATTTTGGAGACTTCTGAACTTCCAGAACTGTAAGGTAATAAATGTGTCCTGTTTTGAACCACTAAATGTGTGATAATTTATTACAGCAGCAACAGGAAACTAACACAATAATCATTGTCTAATAGGCAGCTCAGACTTGGAATATCCAAAGATGGTCTTGCCCTCCCAAGCCTGCCACTTTCCGTCTTTCCCCAGCAATACATGCCACCACCAACTACTACATTCTACAGCCTGAGGCCTGGGGGCATCCGTGCTTCACCTTTTCACTCATCCTCTACATCAAACCCCTCCATAAACCTTATTGGTTCTCCTTCCAAATTATATCTAGAGAGCATTTCTTCTCTCCTTTCCCCGCCATCATCCCGGCCACCATCATCTTGCCTGATCTGTGGTAATAGCATCCTAACTGTTATTTTGTTTTGTTTTGTAAGTTTACTCTTGTAATTTACACCATGTCAGTCCCCTGTTCGGTAGCCTCCCATGCACTTGGAAAAAGAGTCCATGCCCCTTGCTGCCTCCAAGACCTCTCCTCCCGTTCCTTTGCTCTCCCAGCCCCAGCTGCACACTGGCTGCCTTCTGCTCCTAGGCTGCCCCCAGCTCTTTCCCACCGCAGGCTCTCTGCCTTGCTGTGCCCTCTGCCTGAAAAGCCCCCCTCCCACTCCCCAAGGCTGGCTCATTCTCTTTCTGTAGCCTTAGCTATCACCTCCTCATAAATGCTCTCTCCAACCAGTTTCACCTCACAACCCAGTTCCGTGCTTCAAATCACCATGTTATATTTCCTTCTCAGAATGTGTCACGTCTGATAGTATCCTGTTTACGTGTTTACATGCTTATTATCTGTCTCCCCTCCCTAGCCTGCCCAAGACTCTAAGTTCCCCAAGGATCTTGTCTACCTCATTTGCCATGTGATTCCAGGGCCTGGAAACAGTGCCTGACACAGAGCAGGGGCTCAGTAAATACTTGTTGGATGATGACGAAATGACAGCGTCGGCAGCAACTGAGGAGACTAATCTAGGGCAGGGCTGCAGTGTGGAGCGTGGGTGCAGTTGAGCTCTACGGGTTCTGAAACTGAGCTCCCAAATTAGGTCACTTGTCCAACCCTGCCTCTCTCCCCAGGTCCCTCCCCAGCCTCAGCCTCAGTTCTGGCCCTAGCACCTGATTCCCTGCTCCCCCATGAGGTACCATGTTTCCCCAAAAATAAGACCTAGCCGGACAATCAGCTCTAATGTGTCTTTTAGAGCAATAATTAATATAAGACCCGGTCTTATTTTGCTATAAGACCGAGTCTTATACAATACAATGCAATACAATACAATACCAGGACTTATATTAATTTTTGCTCCAAAAGATGCATTAGAGCTGATTGTCCGGCTAAGTCTTATTTTCAGGGAAACACGGTAGGCTCCGAATTGGGCTCTGCCCCAGACTACGTTTTGGTAGGGTAAGCTTTCCCCTTCATTTTTCTGCCAAACAGTCATCCCAAACATCAGCTCCTCAGGAAGCCTTCCCAAAAGAAGGAGCAACTCCAAGCCCTCCAGGTAGCCCTGATTACTGGAAGCCACCTCAATCCCTAGCCTTTGTTCCCACTTACTTAGACTGTGAGTTCCCAAAATACTCCATGTACAGCTGTGTAGGCTGTGCACTGCAAAAGCCAAGGTGACCGTTCATATCACAGTCATGCAATGCCATGGCCTGGGGCCCAGTCTGAGTTGCCTCTGCTGCCCATCTCTTTGCCACCTCCACTAAGATGGGTGGGCTCTTGATGTCGAAGTTTGTTGATTGAGTGACGTTTAAACTAACTAAACAATAACTGAACCTGCCATCAGCTGACAGACCCAGGGACCCCATTATACCCTGGACTGGGTGCGGCCCATCTGATTGATTCACCCAACTCTAACCCGTCTCTGTTCTCAGGCTATTCCCATACCCCCTGGAGGAAGGCCTTCCTTACATCCCACTCCATTCCCCCTGCAGCAGCCAAACCCATGATGCTGCCAGCCCTGGCTGTTATATTTTAGGGAGAAACAGCATGAGGGAGTGAGAGGGACACGTCATCCTCACATGGGGAGCCTGCTTCTGTGTGGCCTGGTGGCCAGCAGTGTATTTCCTGCCCCCTGCAGCAGGCTCGTGAGCTCAGGTTCCACCATTTGTGGCAGGAAGCTGCCCGTGTTTCCCACCACATCCTCCCATGAGCCCCCCTCTGCTTCAGTAGGTGTTCAGGGAGGTTTGCAGGACCCCAGCGGGGCCCCTCCCCTCACCCCTCGGTGGACTCTGCTCCAGGGGCTGCAAACTCTCCTCATCATCCTGGCCTTTGGGCTCGGCTTCTGAGGGAGGGGGTCTTAAAGTCTGTCAGGCCTGGAGCTGGGAAGGAGCTGAGCAGATGGTCACAAATAACTCAGACTGAAACCCAGCCTTCACGGGTGCATGTGGAGCAATCAGAATGCTTATGCACTTCAGAGTCTGGGAAACAGAATGCTAAGCCAAGGCATGGGTAGTGACCCAGCAATCCCACTGCTAGGCACACGCCTGCCAGAGGGAAGTGCGCTGCTCCACCAAAAGGAAGCGACGGCCGTGCTATTCATAAAAGCCCAAGGAAACTGCCCCAACACCGTCATTGCACTAGTCACACAATGGAACACTCTGGCAAGAAAAATGAGCATCCTTGCTTCAAGCAATGCCATGGATGAAATGAACAAACTGTATGTTGAGGGAGAGAAGCCTAACCGAATAGCGTACCTACTGTTTGTCTCGTTTATAGTAAGTTCGAGAGCAGGCAAAACTAATTCATGGGGATGGCAGCTGGAGCAGCAGTTGACTCTTGGCAGGGAACGTGCCGGGCAGGGAGCACGCGGGCTAGAGGGGCTCAGGGGCGGCTGGTAATGTCCTGCTCTGGATCTGGGTGCCGCTTACATAGGGGCTCACTTTGTGAACATCCGTTGCGTTGCATGCTTCTGATGTGTGCATTTTTCTGTGAGGCATATGTCGATAAAATGTCACCAGAATAAAAGAAACCACGACAAACGCTGACCTTTAATTTAAACGCCTGCAGCCCCAAACTTCCTAACAACTTTATCACCACCAACCCCACTTTGTCGAAGCTTCCTGGCTCCACAAGTCCCCAGCACCTGGTGACAGGCCTGCCCGCCTCCTGCACTGTGTTTCTCATCCAGCTGGGCGGCAGCCATAGACGTTGTCTCAGTTCCTTGACCTTGCTCAGGCCAGCTTCCAGGCTGTGACCAAGCTGTTTTCAGCCGGACTTCTGCCTCTCATGCCTCCTCACATTAATCATCCTACTCATCCCGCAAGTCCCAGGGTCGATGCACATCCTCTGACTGAAGGACACACCTGCCTCTCTGTCCCCAAAGTGCCCTGGAGGTGTCCACCAGAGCAATCATCACTCCTCTTGTCATCGCCTGATGGGTCTGTTTTCCTGGTGAGCCTGGGAGCTCCAGGAGGGCAAAGACTGTGTGTCCTTCCCTGTCTTATGCCCCAGATGTTGCCTGGCACTGAGTAGATGCTCTATGAGTTCTTGCTGAATGAATGAATGAATGAATGAGCCCTGCCCTTACCACTGAAATTTAATGGTCACCAGCCTCTTCACTGTACAGATGAGGAAACCACAGCCATCAAAGGTCCAAACCTGCTTGGCTGGTGGGGTCCTGGCCCAAGTGCCAGCGCTAGAAGGCTGCTGCTTCAGAAGCTGCCATTGCCCACCCAACCGTCACCAGACTGAGCTCCCAGTCTGCTCAACTCGCGGAGACGTGGAGCTCCACTCAGCCAGGAATCGTGAGTGCCTCCCCTGGCTCTGCCCCAAAGCCTGTCTGGACTCTGGGCTCATGGCTCAGGTGTGCTGGGTATGAAGGAAACCCTTGACGCTTGAACAAAGCAGGGGAAAAAAACTAAAGACGTGCTTGAGCATCAGCACACCACCGCTTTCCCCATGTGACAGAACACACATTTGACTTGCTTGCTGGTTGTCTGTCTCCCCTGAGCCCAAGAACTTGAGTCTGCTTGGCTCACTCCTGTGTCCTCCGGGCCTGGCACATAGGTAGACACTCCACATAATTGTTTGTTGAGAGAACGACTGCTGTAAACATAATTCTACAACCTGTCCTTTTCCCTTACAATATGTTTTGAGACTCATGGAGGCTAATAACCAGCGCACTCATTTCATTTATTTTACCTGCTTTAAGGGTTGCATCGAACGATTCACAGCCTATGCCTTCCGTTTCCAGCATGATGAGCATTTCCAGTCTTTATTCCAAGCAATGCTACCATAAATGCCTTGACCTGAGAATTTTTATAGGGTTGGTATCTGGGAGTGGAATTACTGACTTCATGGCCACGAGCACCTTCGACTTTACCAGATATGGCAAAACTGTTCTCCAAGGTGGTCACACCAATTTACATTCCCTCAAGTTCCTGCTTCACCACATCCTTACCAGCAGAATGTTGTCAGATTTAACAATGTTCTTGCTTAGCTCATAGGTGGGTACAGATGATATTTTTAAAATATGAGATAATGTTATTGAGCTTTAATTTGGCCAGAAACTGCTAAACCCTTTACGTGCCTGAACTTGAGCAGTCTTTGCAGCAACGTGGTGAGGTAGGAAACCCTCAGCATGCCGTAGAGATGAGAAGCGAAGCTGCTGGGCGAGCACTTTGCTACAGAGTGACGCTGTCACTGAACCGCGACCACCAGACCCACAGCCCGCCTCTTAGCCACCACTAAGTGGAAAACATTTTTTTAAAGTAGTTTTCGTCACTGTCCAAAATTTCTACATTGAGCATGTGTTACTTCTGTACAAGCTAAAAGAGCCTTAATACACTTTATTTTAAAATAGTTTTGAAGTACAGCCACCCCCAACCCAGCAGAGCAGAGAGAGGCCAGGTAAGGAGAGGGGCCGGGGTGTACTGGCCGGGGGCTCACAACCTCTCCCCCACCTTCTCCCTCTCTCCTGCATGCCCTTTGCAAAGTGTAGGAAGGTTCTCCCCAGATTGTGAGGGGTGGGGTACCAAGGCCTTCTCTGGGGCCTTCTCAGGCTCCCTCGAGACCCTTCAGTCCTCCGGCCTGAGATCTGCTGAGCCCCACTCACCAGGTCTTGTTGGTTCTGGGGTCTTGGTGCAGAAGGGAGCTGAGCACATAAGGCCCACTTCCTTTGACAGTGACCCAGGTCCTGGTCACATCCACATTGAAGGCCACCAAGGGAGCCAGGCCTGTGGGGAAAAGAGGAATATTTAACAAGAGAGGCACCTGTCGGGGCCATGGCTGCACCTTTAGGCCCATTATTCCATCAAGTCTGGTGGTGTCGACATTCCCATTGTACAGATGAGAGGAGCGAGACTCCCAAGGATCTTTGTCCCATGGGAACAGGACTGGAATGTGGGCGTGGTTGACGCAGCGCCCCTGATCCTCCTATTGTGTCAGCACCAAGGTCCCTTCGGCAGGAGGACTTCCCTGGTTCTGCCACCAGATACTTTTCACCTTCTCACAGCACCCTCTGTGGACTTCTCTGTACTGTCCCATAGCACATACTCATCACTGTCTTTGTATCAAAGTTAAACTAGACTGTGAGCCCCAGGGTGAGGGTATGCATATATACTCCCATCAAGTGACCCAAGAGAAAGCAAATGTCTTCAGAAATACCTGCACAAGAATGTTTATAGCAGCTTTATTTGTAATAGTCCCAAACTGGAAACAACCCAAATGTCCATCAAGTGGGGAAGGGATAAACTAACTGCGATATATTCATACAATACTACTCAGGAGTGAGAAGGAATGGGCAACTGACACACACAGCAAGACGGGTGAATCACAAACATCATTATCCTGAGTGAAAGAAGCCCTACATAAGAGTATCTATGGTACCATTCCATTTCTATCATGTTCTAAGACCAGCAAAACTAATATAGGAAACAATATTGCCTGGGGGGCGGGGGGGAGGGAGATTAATTGGGATGGCACAGGAAGAAACTTTCTGGGGTGATGGAAATATCCTATGTCTTACAGGAATTTGGATTATAAAGGTATGTGCATTTGTCAAAAACACATGGAATGGTCCACTTAAAATGTGTGCATTTCATTGTATTTTACCTGAAAAAAAGAACTGTATGCAAATACTCACCTGTAGTTGATATGTATACTGAAATGTTTAGGGATGAAGTGTAATGATGTCCCTCACACCCATCCTCCACCACCCACATTAAGTCTTCATTTCCTCCTTCATGACAATAAACCATATATGCGAATTGTATTTTTATATTCAAATTATTGTTTTTTAATATAAACTTGTTGAATTGGTCAATTAATAAAATTTTCCATCAGTAAAAATTGTCTGGGTATTGGGTTTGATAGACTGCTTCACAATTTTTCCATTGAAATTGATGGAAATATTTTTTTCTAATTAATGGCCTTTTACTTAGCAGTAGAGATTTCTAGGAACAAATTAAAGTCATTAAGTAAAGAATAGGTTTATAGACTATGCTATATTTTGTATGAGAGAAGGAAATATACACATACAAATACGTCATTTTTTATTCACCAGGAAGATGTAACAATTTAAAATCTGTATGTATCCAATAACATCATTTCAAAATGTATATAGCAAAAATTGACTGAATGAAGAGGAAAAATACAAAAATTCACAACCAAAATGGGAGACTTTAATGCTCTACCAAAGCTTTCATATTAGCTACAAAAACAGACCAAAAAACATCAGTAAGCATATAGACGATCTGAATGACACAATTAACAAGCTTGATTTAATTGACTAACAGAATACTGTACCCAACAATGATAAAATAAACATTCTTACAAGTGCACATAAAACATTTACCAAAATTGACCCTATGCAAGCCTCAATAAATTTCAATAGATTGAAATAAATCAGAATATGTTCTCTGACTCTAGTGGAATTAAACTAGAAATCTGTAACAAAAAAGAAAACTGAAAAAAAAAACTGCACTTTTTGGAAATTAAGCAATGCATTTCATTTATAAATAAGCTAAGGTAAAATATGAAATCACAATGGAAATTTTAAAATATTTTGAACTGAATGAGAATTACGATATGAAAAATCAAAACTGTGGGAAACAGTTAAAGCAGTGCTTGGAGGACATGTATAGCCTTCAATACGTATGTTAAAAAAGAAGGCTAAAAGTCAATAATCTAAGCTTCCATCTCAAGAAGCTAAAAGAAAAGCCAATCAAACCCAAAGAAATGACAGGAAGGACTAAAGATATAAGCATATGTCAATGAAATAGGAAACTAACCTATAGTAGAGATAATCAACAAAGCTCAAGTTTGTTTTTAAAAAAGATTAATAAAACTGATAAACTCCTAGCAAACTGATCAAGAAAAAGAGAGAAAACGAGAAAGAGAACACACAAATTATCAATATTAATGAAAAAGAGGACATAAGAATATTTCCTAAGACATTTAAGAAATAATAAGAGGACAGAATATACAACTTTTTGCCAGTAAGCTTGACAATTTAATTGAAATGGACATATTCCTTGAAATAAAAATTTAACAAAATTGACAAAAGAAATATAATCGGAATAATCCCATATAAAAGAAATTGAATCCATTATTAGAACCTTAAGAAGAACTCCAGGAACAAATGGCTTCACTGGTGAACTCATCCAAACATTTGAAGAAGAAATACCAATCTTTCAAAAACTATTGCAGGGACTAGAAAATTAGAGAACATTTTCCAATAACTTTATGAGGCCAGCATAACATTGATATTAAAACCCCACAAGAGCAACACTTGAAAGGAAAATTGATGCTCTCTCTCTTGAACACAAATGCAAAAATCCTAAACAATATATTAACAAATCAAGTCCAGGGATATATAAAAAGCATAATACATCACAACCAAGTGCAGTTTATTTTAGGAGTGCAATGGTGATTTGACATTTGAAAATAATTTATTTATCACGTTAACAGAAAAAAAATTATATGATCATTATGATAGACGCAGAAAAGGGCATCTGATAAAATTCAATACTGATTTGTGGTTTTTAAAAATTGTAGCAAACTAGAAACAGAAAGAAATTTCTTTAATCTGATTGAGAATAGCCACAAAAAAGCATTGCTCATAATGGTGAGTTACTGAAAACTTTCCAAAATCAGGAACGAGACAAGAATACCCACTCTTACCACATCTATTCAACATTTTACTGGAGGTCTTAGAGCAGTAAGAAAAGAAAAAAATACAGAACATAAAGATTTAAAAGGAAAAAATAAAACTATTGTTTGCAGATGACATGATTAGGTAGATTGAAAAAGCCAAGAGATTCACAGATAAACATGAAGAAGGTTACTAGATATAGAGGCAATACACAAAGAACCACTGTACTTCTATATACCATCAATGATCAAATAAAGAATGGAAAAATTTAAAAAGATGCCATTAACAAAAGACATTTAAAAAATCCAATGCTTAAAAAGAAATCTAAAAATATGAAAAATCTCTACACTGAAAACTATAAAATATTGGGCGATAATAAAGAAGATCTAAATGGAGAACTAGATCATGTTCATGAATTAGAAGACTCAATATTGTTGTCAATTATCACTGTATTGATCTATAGCTTCAAGGAAATACCAATCAAAACCACAGCAAAAAATTTATATGAAAATGCCTACAGCAAAAATAGTCAAGGTGTCTTGAAGGAGAATAACAAACCTGTAGGACTTACAGTATCATTTCTCAAGATTTATTATAAAGCTATAGTTATTAAGACAGAATTCCATTGGCACAAAGGCAAACAAATAGACCAATGGAACAGAGTCCAGAAACATGGTCACCTGATTTAAAACAAAGGTGATGGTGAAAACCAGTGAAGAAAAAAAAATCTCTTTACAAAATCATGCTGGGTCACTTGTATATCAATATGGAATACAGATTAAATTTTGACTCCTCTCTTATACATTTAAATAAATCAGTTCCTGATGGATTGGAGATTTAAATGTGGATTTAGATGGGCTGTGAAAAAAATAAAATAAAGCTTTTAAGAGAAAACAAAGGACCTTGGGGTACACAAATATTTGTTAAACAGGATACAAAAAAAACCCATTAAATGTAAAGAATCAATAAACTGAACTGCATTAAACTTAAGAACTTCTGGTTATCAAGAGACATTATGTTAAGAAAGTGAAAAGGCAAGCCACGGAGTGAGAGAAGATATTTCAACACGATTATAGGTTGAAAGATTCATATCAAAATATATAAAGAATCCCTAAAGATCAATAAGAAAAAGGCATGTAAGCTAACAGAAGGAGGACATTTCACAAGAGATTATCCAAATCGCCAGTAATCATGTGAGTAGGCACTCATTAGACTTCAGAGAAAGGCAAATTAAAACAACCATGTGGTACCACTACAGGACCACTAGAATGGCTACCGTGAAAAAGACAATTCCAAGAATTGACAATGATATGGAGCAACCAGACTCTCCCATACTGCTGGTGGGAATATAAATTGGTATAAACCCTTGGCAGTATCAACTAAAGCTGAGCATATGCAAAACCTATGACCCAGCAATTCCACTCGTAGGCACACACCCAACATACATTTGTTCATAAGTTCACGAAAAAACATGTATAAGAATGTTCACGGCCTCACTATTCATAACCCCAAACTGGAACAATCCAAATATCCATCAACAATAGAAAGGAGAAATAAACTGTGGTAATTAACCAATGGAATACTCTAGAGCAATGAAAACAATCTACAGCAAGGTGGATGGGTCTCATGCACACAATGTTGAGTGAAAGATGCCAGGAACAAAACAGAACATACTGTATACGAGTGCAATTCCATTTATATAAAGTTTGAAACAGGCAAACTAATCTATGGTATTAGAAGTCAGGAGAGTGGTTCCCCTTGGGGGTAAGGTAATGAATGACTGCAGGGGGTCACGAGGTCTGGGAAGTTGGCCATGTTCTGTTTCTTGAAATGAGTACCAGTGACATGGATTTGATTTCATGTGAAAATTCATTGATCTGAATTACTCCATTTTTTTGTACGCTCTACTTCGAAACACAATTACATTAAAAAATAATAATTGCAAGTGTTTGGAACACTTGAAAATATAAAAGTTCTATGAGTTCATAATGATATTTGAGAAAGAGAGAGAGAGAAGAAATAAAAATACTTCATTGGTCACCACTGGAAGTAATGAGGGCACTACCTTATTCAGAAAATTGACCATTAAAAGGAAATAGTAAGCAATTTTCTTGCCTTTCCTGTATGAACTGCATTTCAGTCACCATATAATCCTCGTTGGTGAGAAAAAGCTCTTTACATAGAATGATTACTATTATAGTAAATGTGGGAGGAATAACAGAAGAACAAAAACAAAATTTTGCAAGCCATTATATAATAATTAACTCAGGCCACAACCGCCAGTGGATGAAATTACCAGATGAAAGTTTGGTAGAGCACTTTACAAGTAGGCTGACACCCCTGAGCCCATTAGTTAATCTTAGCATCCGTAAGGGTCCTCAGGCATATGTGCCTCCTGGTGTGACACCTTAGGAAGGACCCAGAGGCCCAAGACTGCATTTCTAACAAGCTCCTAAATGAGGCCACCTTTTGAGTAGCAAGTGTGTAAAATACTCCGGCAAAGGAAACAAAAAAGGGGAGTGAGATAAACGCAGGACATATGGCAAAATCCTCAGAACTGTTTAGAGTATGCTTGCCAAAAACGTGTAACCTGAATTTAACGAGCCATTAGCACTAACTTCCAGGTTTCAGGAAAAGTAGGGGATAGAAGAACAAATCACACTCAGAGGAAGCAAACATGCAAATCCTGAATGAAATGGTCTACAAGTTCTGCAATAAAGCAAAGACTTGAAAAGGACACACAAACCAAAAAATGGGCGAGGGGGCTGCTCTAGACGAAGAGGCTTAGCAACCAAATGTCATGCGTGAACCTTGACTGGATCTTGACGTGAGCAAACTAACAAAAAGAGACATTTTGAGACAGTCAGGAAGATTTGACTATGGACTGGGTATTAGATGATACTAAAGACTTATTGTTAATTCCGTGAGGTGATAAAAACATTGTGGCTGTGGTGAGAAAACATCCACGTATTTCAGAAACGCGTACTGAAGTATTTAGGGGTGAAGTGACATGATATTTGGGATTTGTCTTCAAGTAATGCTTCTGAAACGTTAACATACAAATGAATCATCCCAGCATCTTGTTAAAATGCAGCTTCTGACGTGATAGGTCAGGAAATGGGGCTGAGATGCTAAGTCTCACAAGCTCCTAAGTGATGCCCCATGGCTGGTCCCCGGACCAAATTTTGAGCAGCAAGGCTTTAAAATGTTTTGGCAAAGGAAACCAAAAGAGAGTGAAATAAACATAGCAGTGTGGTAAAATCTTGACAACTGTTACCTGGGTGATGGGGTTCTTGGGTTCGTTGTTATTTTCTTTGGTATTGTACATGCTTAAAATGTTGTCATTAAAACCCAACCTTCCAAAGGCTCCATGAAGAGGTGGAATGTGAGAGGTTTCTGAGGGAGACCTCCCTTCCTTGGTCTCTCACTCCCAGTGCCTCTCCCTGAGCTGGCACACAGTGGGGATCTGTACTTTATTCCTTTCCCTTTCTACCTCTGCCTCGCCCAGAATGATGTGTGAAGACTCATAAAAATACACAATACACTAAGATAAAACTTGCTTTAAAATAATGGGGCAGGTGGCATACAAAGGACAGAAGGAAAATAGTCGTTTGCAAGAGGGGTGTAAAAACAAAGCGGCACAGTCACACCAGGAAGGAGCTTAGGAACTAACTTGTATATCAACAAGTGCCAGCACTTTCTATGACGGGCCCGTCTTTTGTCTCTGAACACAGCACTGGCACACAGTAGGCGCTTAATAAAATTATTTGTTGAATAAATGCATAAATAAGTGAACTTTCTTGAAACCAACACAAGGATGAAAATGATCAGTTATATCATTCACAGGATTCACAAAATTAGAGGGGAAACCCAAAAACTATTCTGGTGAAGCTGAAAAAAAAACACACAGAAAACCAGAAAAAATTTCCCTGCAGGTTCTTTCAGGAAAAACACTAAATGAATAGGGACAAGATGGGCTAAACAAAACAAAACAAAACACTGAATGAATAAACCTGAACCCCACATTTCCCGGAGCTGTTATTCGTGTCCTCCACACGATTGCCCCAAAGTAGAATGCAGAAAATGTAAGCAGCCCATGAGCTCTTCCCTGTCTGGGAGACATACACCGTTTGCAGATCTGATGGAAGCGTCAGAACCCTTCCCAAGTCCCCCCAAGTGCACATTTGCACCAACCTTAGCCTTGCCTGAGCGCTCCGCCTTGAGGCCCTCTCCTGCCTTCCTCCTCATCCTAACTGTGTACCTCCTCCCAGAGCTCTTCCTGACCTCGACCCCTGCTTGGCCACTCTGTACCCCCATAAGCCTTTTCTCTCACAGCCTGAAATTACCTTGCTCACAACCTTGTTTACGTATTGCCTGTGACTGTCCCCTCACCACCAGTCCCTAAGAGACAAGACTGTGTGTCATCGCAGGGCCTGGTATGGTGGCCTACACTAGTTAGGTACTGGATGGGTGAAGGGGGCTCACAGATCCCCTGCGGCCGACCCAGGGCCCCTCAAGTGCTCCAGATCAAGACCCCAGGCGGAGAAGGGGAAGCCCTGTCGTCCATGAACACAGAGTTTAGACAAAGGATGCCTGCAGGGAGTTTGGACTCAGGCTCCTCCACCCACTGCTTGCCCAGCCTTGTGTTTCTGGATCAGCCCGGCTGGGTAAGAGTGGATATCGGCATCCTGACAAAGAGAACTAAGAAGTGAGAATTACCAGCTTCTGGCAAGGGGTGACTGGAAGGCCTTCTTTTGCCCTTTTTACTGTCGTGTACCTTAGACATGATTTAAAACTCCTGAGATAAGTCTGGTCTCCTCAACTGGGCATCCGTGGCACCTCCCTGCCCAGCCCAGTACCCCCTCTGCCAAGTCTGCTCTCCAGCTACGTCCAGCTCCTCTCCACCCCACTCCCTATACACCATCTGCACAGGTCCTACCTCGGGGCCTTTGCACAGGCCATTCCCTCTACCCAGCATGCCTTCCTCACCAACTGTCCTGCCTCTGCCCTATCCTTGGGGGCCCTGCTCAGGCACTCGCTGCCCTAGGAGACAATCCAGATTCTCCACCAGAGTAACTCACTGGTCCCTGCGCCCCCTCAGCATCTTGTGGTGTCACTGTCTGGCTCTGACTATATCCTGTCTGGATCAGAGTGATCTGTGATTAAGTGTTTCCCCCAAACTGTTATCTGCTCTGAGTCATCCATGACAACCCCAGACCCCACCACTGCAAAGCCCAGCTCAATACAGGGCCAGGGCCAGAAGAGGTGTCCTGGAAATGTCAGAATGGGCCAGATTCCTGTTCCCCACTCCACCCCCATCCTCACCCCATTTCCATTTTATTCAACTGAGGGATCTCGGTGCAAGATCCCTGAGGGGTGGGAACGGGGAGGAGACGAGCAGAGAGACACTCACAGCGACCCTGACCCTTCCGATCCTGACTCTTCCGGAGCACTTGCTGTCTTCCAGGCACCACGCTGGGTGCCGAGGCTCAGAGAGGTAGAGGGATGTGTGTCTGGGGCCCAGGTCTGTCTGATTCCAAAGCCTGATTAAAAGCTCGAGGGGTTGGTTAACAGAGAGCAGGGTCACAGCTCCCAGTTGTGCTAGCAGCTCACTGAGCTGGGGAAGAGCTCTGGTGTAGAGGGCTGCTAATGAGGTTAGCGAACCTCCTGTGGAAGTAGCGTGGCATGAGAACCTGTGTGGCGGGAGTCACCATACTCGCTGAGCTTCCCGTCACAGCCGCCAACCCCTCCGAGCCCGGGGTCTGCCAGGGGTGGGTCACCTTGCTGGGGCAGAATCCCTCCAGGCCCAACATTAACCTTTGCTCGGGCTGTCCCTACATCGGCTAACCCCTTCCTTTCTCACTTCCCACTGAGACTCAGAGAAAATAGCATGGGCCCCAGAGGGGGTCCTGAGTTTAAATCATTTTGCCACAAAATCTCTGAAGGACCTTAAGCTTGTCATGTCACCTAAGTGTCCCCATCTGCGATGTGGGGCTGTGCAGATCAAAGGGGGCAATGCCCCACCCAGCGTCTGACACGCTAGCGGCTCAGTGTGTGGGTGCCAAGTTAAGTTATAACCACAAGGGAGGGCTTCTCACGTTCTCTCTGACAGCCATGCCATCCATCCCAAACTCCCCTCACAGGCTGTCAGACATCACAGCCCAGACGAACCAGTGTCTGTCACCACACTACCCACAGGGCTGTCTCCCCCACGCTGTCCCCCGCCACGTGGGCCTGCTGAGTCAGACTAAGACCCTCCCTCCATCCTGTCAGCCACCACTGCCTGCCCCTCCTCTCCCTATCTCCCCCACCACACTTGGTATTTTAAATACATTCTCACAGCATATTTCCGCTTTAGCAAACTGAGGCCCAGGGGGCATGCATTGCCCAAATTTATACAAGGAGCGAGCTGTAGACCCAGGACGAGGCTCAGGTGTCCTGACGCCCACCCGCCTGCCCTCTACCCATTCCCTCTACCCAGCATGCCTCCCTGGGCATGCAGAACAGCCAACAAGGCCTGGGGGCGGTCACCCACAGAGCGCCCATCCCATGGAACAGCTCACCCCTTGGCCCACCCCTCAGTCTTTCCCACGGGAGCCTCAGCGTGTCAGCCCGAAACCTCAGCCACACGAGCCCCTGGCCCTGCCTCACCCTTCAGGGTCTGCCCAACAATGACTAAGAGGGCTTGAGTGCTGCCTGTGTGCCAGGCACAGGGAAAAGCCCTGGTGGGTTTTCTGATCTTCCTCCTAAGTATTTCTCCCCAGTGCCTCTTCCTCCCCGCGCTCACCTGCCCCAACACCCCTGGCCTGAACCATGGCAGCAGCTTCCCCCTGCCTCCTTTCTCCAGGACTCCACCTTCCACACAACACACAAGTCTCACTGTCACCACCCGATGCAACACCTGCTGTGGCTTCCCACGCCACAGCTCAGGGAGAAGTCCAAGCTCCTTCAGCCTGGTTGCTCACATGCCCCCCACACCACACCCTACAACCAACCTCCCAGAGAAGGTCGGAGACGCTGGGCTCCCACATGGGCGGCACTCCCCACTCGGCTTGCCCACAAACACTGCATTTCGGTGACATTCACCTCTAACTAAAATGACCTTTCCCACTCCCCCATGTGTGAGACGGAAGCATCCTGCACTGGGCCCTCCGTCTGGGGCTAGAGGGGTGCTTGTGTGTGTGCAACCTGCTTTCCTTTCACACAGGGGCCCCAGTACAGGGAAGGTGCTGCCCTCACCAAAGGGCCCAGCATGTCCCAGGTGTGGGGGGGACAGGCAACATTAGAGGAGACAACCTTCTGCTCCCACTCAAACTTCACCCTGCACTTCCCTAAACCGATTCCCCTATGTCTTTCTCCTGCACAGAAAGCTCCCATCCCCCACCTATCTGTGTTGCTACAAACTTCCTCAATCTCAGGGCCACCTCAGACACCGTCTCCTCCCTCCCCGCAATGACCAAGATTTTTTATCACACACTTGCACATAGGTCTGGAGTTGTGTCCCAGGCAGAGCTGGGTCTGATGCCTTTCCCCCTCACCCCCCAGCCCCCAGCAGGGCCCAGTGAGACCACAGGCTTCAACCTGAAGGCTGAATCACAGCAGAGCAGGCCCTGGACTTCTGGCTCCTTCACCACTGTAACGTTTTGTAGGCTGATAGCAGAGTTCCCTTCGTAATACAAGGGCTGTAGACTCAACTTCTGACCCCAAGAGGAGAAGTGAGTGGCTGTGGTCACAGAATGAGTCATGGGTGAAGACTGACCTAGGGGCACAGGCCACTAGGTAGCAGAGTGCGAAGGGATGGGGGAGGGGTATGGGCAGCTGCAGGCTTTCAGTGTGTCTGCGTATCTGCGCCCAACTCTAAATTGCCCTCAATTGATGTTGTCTCATCTGCTCCCATGGATGACAAGAGGACATGACCACAATGGGTGGCCGGGGAATGGTGGAAGGTCAAGGTCAGGCCAGAGCAGTTCTGGATTCTCCCTAACCTAGGGAAGCCCAGCCAGGCACATGACAGGGTCAGTCTAAGGGGGTTCCTCTCACTCTCCCCAGCCCCTTGTCACTTTCTCACTTTCCCATCCTCAAGACTCAGCGCTAGTCTCACCTCCTCCAAGAAGCTCTCTAGGATTGGTCCATCCTGTCTCAGGACCTCAGACCTTGGAACAAAACTCACAATTTCCTTTCTCTCCACCCAGACTGGAGCTGCTGGGGCCCAGCTCCCACACACCTCCCATAACTTAGCCAAGTTGCGAGCTAAGTGATTGCATTGCAAGCCTGCTCCTCTTGCTCTCTACTGTCCATCAGCTCAGAGTGCCGAGGCCTCAGAAAGGGGGTTGGTAAGTGTCACCTGGATTGACATTTCTGAAAAAGGTGCTGGGGGTGATGGCTGTCATTCCAGAGGCCACAGGAAACAGACAAGCAGGAGCCAAGTGACACCAGGGTGAGTGTTCCAGGCCATGGGGTATTCTAGAGCCAGAAGGCAGGACAGAGACCTAGGCTGGAGCCCCATTTCTACTAATGCTTGTAACCCTGTCACCTCCTGTGTACTGGGAAGACGTGGACCAGAGTATAAGCATCTTCTCCAGGCATTCTTGGTGTTGGGGAATCAAAGCCGTAAGACAAAACACTTGAGACCCTCCCCATACCTGATACGTAACTGAAAACAAAGTTAAGTCTAAACTGTAGAATAAGGAAAAGAAAGTACAACAAAGTTCTGACTTTTCCACGATGATTATTTTGCTGTTTTTGAAATATCTACTAAAATGTGTTCCAAAATACATGCTTCGCTGGTACCCTGCACGTTTGGCCTGCCTCTTGGTGATCGGGCCTCATGATGGATGCTAATCCCGAGGCCCCTTTCCAGCATGGACTCAACACTCAGACACTGGTGCTCACTGACAGGCCCTGGCCCATCTTTCAGGGAGAACTCAGTCTCCCAGGAGCCCTGACACTACTTCTACGGGACGTCCATCCCATTCTTCTGTCATGCTTCTGACCAGAGCAGGAGACCCCAGGAAGCGTGCCCAGATCACCGAGCAGGACCACCCTGGCCTCGGGTTGATCTGAGTGGTCCCCAGGGGCTGGCTGACCAAACGTGGGGCTCCGGGGGCAGGTAGGGGCTCAGGGCTTGGCTGGCCCCAAGTGGCTTCCATGGGAGGTTTAAAGACCAGAATGGGACCCCCCCCACACACACACACACACACACATACACAGATTCTCATACTGCAACAGGAAGCAGGCTCCCGGAATGCATTCACCCTCTAGTACAGACACACACCTCCGTGGTCTCGGCAACCCTCACATTCGCACAGGGTCCCCACCCTCATCAGCTGAAGCCCTGGTCTGTAGAAGGGTGCTCTGCACAAGGGAGGAGGGTCATTGTCAACCTCCACTCTGAGAACAAACTCTGCAGGGACCTGAGGACCTGCCCAAAGTGGGTGCCATGGGGAGAGGGCCCAGGCTGCGGAGGGGAGGCTGGCTGGAGAAGGAACAGGGTGGCAGAGCTGTGGAGTCTGAGGCCACAGGCCATCAGCCTGTCACACAGCCTCAGGCGCCCTTCTGAGGAAGCCTGCTGATCTGACCCACCCAGAGAGAGGCTCTCCCTGGGGACATTCTCACACCTTTTCTGATCTCTGGTCTGACACAGACAGACAGACAAGGCTGTGCTGAGGGCATGGCAGCCCCTCAGGGCAGGGGGTGAGGCTGACTTACTGGTCACGTAGAGCAGAGTGTGGAAGAGCCACATCTTAGCTGGGGCAGAGGCGGCGTTGCCTGTTCAGCTTCCCCTCCTCAGCTGGGGCAGCCAGGAGGCGGGGACAGAGGCACATACAGGCAAGGACCTGCAGACAGGCACTTTCAAGTGACACAGACGCTCCCACTCTACACAGCTGGCTGCGTGGCTTCCTCAGCCGCTTGCTGGGGGCTGGGTCCTGGGAGCTCAGACACCGTCAGCCCTGCCGGTCACCCACACTTGGATTGGTGAGCGGTGCGGCCTGGGAGCACCACTCTGGGTGTCCTCAGCGCAGAGGTCTCAGGCGCGGGAGCAGGAATTGCCCCACTTTGTTCACAGTCCATGGGAGTCCCAGCCCCCTGCCCCAGGGCCCATCACCACACACTTCAGCCCAGCACCCAGTCGCCTCAGCAGTGAGAATGGGTCCCTCCTCCCACAGGAAATGCCCCACAGCCAGAAACTGGGCTCCTGCACCTGGTCCTGCACTCAAGGCTCTGAGGCTGTGGAGGGCCAGATGAGTGGAAAGATCCAACGAACTGACTGAAATCACTTCCTCAATTCAGCTTTGGCCACATTCTCTTTAAACCCTGGCTGCAGCATCGTGATCCAGAACTAATTTAATAGAGCTCTGAGCTACCAGAACAACGGAAGTAGAATTCCATAAATATTTCAGCATGCCTCTGATGCAAACTGCCAACAGTCTGCAGTCATATTTTAACGTCCCTGTGTGACCAAGTCTGTCGCCTGTCATAGAAGGAAGCTGCTCTCACAACCGTTCCACTGTTGATGCGCAGAGCCGGGCTGTTTCCCAGAGCTCTGCCCTCACGTGCCAGACCTACACTCTCCACACGGTGGTCAGGAGCCACACAGGTGGCAATGGAGCTCTAGACATGTCACCAGTGCAACCAAGGACCTGAATTTTGTTTAGTTTTATTTTACATTCAAAAAAGCAGGGGACTATGTCTCTCTGACCAGAAGACTGTGAGTCCAGGGAGAGCAACTTTGAAGTGTTAATGTGTTAAAACACAGCAGACAATGGTGTTGACTTAATGACTAGATGAAAACCACGTTTATTTTGTTTCTCACATTAAAAGCTTGCTTGGCCGAAGTTTTGTAAAGATCGATGACACTTAAAACATTTCTGCATTGCCCGCTTTGGTCTCACAAAATACCTACAAACTAGTAAGAGCATTCCCCGATGTTACAGTTGTTCGAATAGATAGCAATTCACCATTTTTCACACTGTATATCCAACAGAGAAATTAAACAGCTGAGAAAGCAAAGCTCCAGGTCTGACGATTTGCGTCCCAGATCACAATGAAGACAATCCCAGGTCGGCTGACCCGTCATAGGCCAGCCCTGGCCGTCAACACCGCCCGCCCCGCCAGCTCGGTGACTCCTCCTCCCCACACATGTTCAGTGTCAGGGGCACTTGGCAGAGTGACAAGGGGCTCCTCTCCCCATCACTGGGCCAGAGGGGCAAGCAAGGACCCCAAGCCACAGAGCAGATCAGCAGGACAGGCTAGAACCCAGGACTGCAGCTTGCGGGAGGTGTCTGAGAAGCAGAGCTTGGCGTTTGGAGGGTGAACTTCGGGACACCTCAGGAGGCCAGGCAAAGCGGACGACTGGATGCTGCACCAGGCACAGGGCCACTTTCTGCATCTTTGGAGATGAGGACTCACCCTGCATCCACCTAGGATGTATTTATCTAAGCTTGTTGGTGCCAGTATGGCAGACCCACAATCCTGAGCACATACAGGGTCCCTTCGAGCCTGTCTGACAGGAACTGCTGTCCCCACGAACCCAAACTTACGGTCCCAAGGGCCAGGTGCGCTATGGACAACGCTGGACGTTCAGCAAGTGCGTACGTATCCAAAAGGAATTTGAAAACGACTTCCAAAGTTCGGACTTTAACCAAACGTTAAGGGACCAACTGAAGGGATATTCTACAACATAAGTGGACTGAAGTCTTTAAAAAACATCAATATCATCAAAGACAAAGAAAGGCTAAGGAACTGTTCCAGATTAAAGGAGACTACATGTAGTGTGTGATCCTGGATTGGATCCCAGAGCAGAAAAATAATTGTTTTTAAAAAACATTATTGGTTCAGTAAAATATAGTACTGTTCCTGGGAATGGTAACCAGAAATTCAAGTCTCTGGTTATGGCCAGAAAGATAAGAAGTGAATGGCTTGATTGTGGAGAGTTACATGGAGGGCATCAAATCTAGCTGGAATTTATTTTCATTAAAAACAGGGAAAAAAAGTAAAGTCATAAGATAATAATACACTGTAATTTGGGGAAAAAAACCACGTTATTGCGACAGCTGGCAAAACTGAAACATGAATTATAGATTAGATACTACTGATTAGATAAAATTATGTTTCCTGAATTTGATAACTATACTATGGTCATATGAGAGAATGTCCTTGTTCTTAGGAAACGTACACTAAAAATTTAGGGGGTAAGGGACATAACCTATGCAAGTAACTCTCAAATAGTTCATGGTTCAGAGAGAGGTAAAGGAGAGGGGACGAGGGAAAGAATAAATAAAATGTGGCAAAGTGTTCTTTATTCCACAGTTGAAACGGTTCTATAGTTTCAAAATAAAGTTTTAAAACTTATAGGATGGAAGAGCCATGTGGAGCATGAAGTAAAAGGACTAACTCCTCTGACTTGAGAGTGAGCCAAAAGCTACCTGTGCTCACCAGTGAGTGGGGGTGTTCCCACAGCCCTGCCTCATAGCCTCCACACCAGAAAACGTTTCTAATTACCCACTTGCCTTCTGAGTCCTAGGAAGCTGGGAAGAGGGAATTTGGAAGTGAGAACGTTACCAACACGGAAGCCTAGCGCGAGGACGGCAGTGGAGAGTTGGCAAAGAGCAGCTAAGACCGAAGAGTAGCACGTAGTAATCACTTCCGTTGTGAGCGCTCAGGCTGGCGTGCCGGGCTCTGTGCCAAGGGCCTTCCATGCAAGCCCTCATCTGACCCTCACGGCCACCATGCTGGGTCATCCCCATTCCACAGAGGAGGAGGCTGGCTTGGAGACAGTGGTTAAGTCATTTGCCCAAAGCCATATGGCTAGTAAGTGGCAGACTTGGGACTCAAACAGGTCGGTCCCCTCCAGAACCAGGACTCTGAACCACTACAAACCCCAGTGCCTTTAGATCCATGGGTCTAAATCCCCCCCAGTTCATGAGCTATTAAAAAGCAGGGACCTCATTCCACAAACATATACTGGGATCCTTCTGTTACTGGGTGCCGTGGACTGACCTGTGTCCCCTCCCCCACTTAATGTTGATGCCATAACCCCTAATTTTACTATATATGGAGACAGGGCCTTTAGGAGATAATTAAGGTCCTAAAGGTAGGGCCTAATCCTAGAGGCTTGGTGGTCTTAGAAGAGGAAGAGATCCCGCTCTCCATGTACACGCACCAAGGAAAGGCCACGTGAGCAGTGAGAACATAGCCATCTGCAAGGCAGGAACAGGCCTCACCAGAACCCTAGTATGGACTTTTGAACTTGGACTTCTGGTCTCTAGGCTGTGAGGAAATAAATGTGTTGTTCAAGTCCCCCAGTCAATGGGAGCCCAAGCTGACTCACACTGGGCTACCTCCTAAGAAAGCTCCCAGTCAAGTGTGTGTGTGTGTGTGTGTGTGTGTGCGTGTGTGTGTTGGGAAAGGGGGCCTTCATGGGGAGGGAGCAAAGGAGAGGCTCCTTGTGTCCTTTCATAACTGAGGGGCTGGAGGAGGGGAGTTTGCATTGGGTCATGGAGCCAAGGGTCCGAGGGCTTAGGCCTCAGGCTTGCCCCTACCCCCTTTCCTGTCCAGCTTACAATCCTCATGCTCCTTGGCAAAGTACAGCAAAGATCCTAGAACTCACATTGACACTAAAAGGAAACTGGAGATTATCTCAGTCGAGCCCTTCATTTGACAGGGAAACTGAGGTTCAGACGGGTGAAGGGACTCGCTCAGTCGTTTCCGGTTTGTACGTGAGACAGAGTGAATTCCCAGCCGCAGCCCCCATTCTATTTGACCCTCCGTGAAAGACACTCTACCTAAAAGCACTGCCTCCTGCTCACAGGCTCTCTGAGGAACCTTTATCAAGGACAAGAGAGGACGCATCGCAGGATCAAACCACACAACCCCAGGAAAGAACAGGAAGGCCATGTCTCCTCTTGCCAATCGTGTGGGCCTTTTGCCCTCAGTAACCCCCAGGGGAGACGGTGGCAGTCTGAGGTAACACAAGTCTTAATTAACCACTAAAGAAGCTGGCCATCCAGAGGGTCTCTAGAATTGCTCAAACAAAAACAAATAAGAACCCCAAGGCAGGGCATTGGTTTTGGTAGGTTAAATACTACTCATACTCTAGTTTTATTTATAGCACAGCAGAATCCCACCTCAATGCCTTATAACTATTTGAGATAGGTGTTGGAGCCAGCATTTCCCTAATTGCTCCAAGGAACATCAGAGTTCTGTGAAATGTTCATAAATTTCATTTTAAAAAATGCTACAGTATTTTTTTTCTAAGCTTTATTATATAAACATGTAAGAGAAAGTCCTGGTTATTGGTGGTCAGATCACACAATAACAATCAGCCTTGAAGCAAATGTGCTACTCTCAAGATTACAAAACACACTGTCCTTTTAGTTCTTAAAAGAAAACAGTGGCTTAACTTCTAATTTCCTTCTTGTTACATAAGGTTTAAAAGCAAATAACTACACATCAAACTTACTTGTGCAGCAATTAAGCTGTGAAGCCATGATTTGGTGTTACCTTGAATCCAAACTGCCTGCTGGCATTTCTCCTAATGTTAAGAGTGCTCCCTGTGAGAGCTGCTTTAGGCAAAAAGCTCCATTTCCTCGGGACTTCTCGGGACTGCCGTCACTTTCTTCACCAATAGGACCAGAGGCTGAACTGGCCCAGCTGGTCCCTCTTGGGGGCCTCTCATCCACCTGCCAGCTTCCTTCCCTGCACTTGGGGGGAATGAACGCCTTCTAAAAACTATTCTGATCTACGTTATTCCCTAGCAAATTCTGTATAGAGCTGGGTGAGCTTCAGCTCAGACATGGCCAGACCACCAAACTTTGAATTTTATTGCGATTGTATTAATGAGATTTTTTTTCTTATACAAGTACAGTGTGCACTTCTGATTCACCTTCCTCCTTTTGGATCTGCTGGTCTCAGCCAGAAGCAGACTGCAGCCTGTAGACAAAAGGGCCCCAGCGGGGTTGGGTTACCGCAATTCATTCGTTTACCAAACACTTCTTAAGCACCACTTACTCTGTCCTGGCGTGGTGGGAGGATAGAGAAATACCATGAAGACACCTGCTCATCAGGAGCTCACAGGCTAGCAGGGAAAATAAAATGGGAAAACCAAGCGCTGTGTGTACCTGGCAGACAAGCAAGGACTAGCCTGCAAGAGGACCCCAGGGCCTCAGAAGATGGAGCTGCTCCTGCAGCTGGGGACACACACATTCATCACACGTCTATGGGGCACCCACCAGGTGCCAGACGTGGTACTAGGACCGGGGAAACCCCAGGAACAAGTCAGACGTGGTCCCTGCTCTCACAGAGCTTACAGTCTAGCAAAAAGACAAAGCAGGAACAGGGAATACAATCCAGTGTAAAGGTGTGCTAGCTTGGGAGAGTACAGACATTTGGTATTTTACACACACTTCACTGAAGCAAACACAATGGAAAAAAAGAGACAGGAAAACGAAAAACCACTTTCAGTCATTTGGGCCATTCCCCCTGCTCCTCCACTCCCTGAGCAGGGAGGCAGGAGGGCCTGAGGCGAGCTCGTGCTCTGCGGCTCCTGTGGCCGTCTCAGTTCCCAAGAGCCTCTTTCAAGGAGAGCTTCTCGCCTGAGTGTGATTCTGACACCTACAAATAAGTGTGTTTTACACAACATGGCCCTATATTGCAGACCAACACTTTACCTGGTGCTCAACCAGAGAAACCGTGATCTGTTCCCACAGGGCAGGCACCAGCTGTGCTCACATGGACCTCATGACGCTAGTCTTCAACTTGGCACTTTCCTCAGGGTTTCCTAGGGGAATGGCGATTACTCAATTTTTATCAGAGGCATGACTTTCTAACCTAACCCTGGAATGAGCTGAAACTCCTACGTGGCAGTGCTGTGGGACACAAACAGGGGCCCGTGACCTGGCTCTGGAAGCTGGGTGGCAAGGAGTGGGAGAGGACCAGGCGAGTCTGTCGCTGTCGCTGCAGGAACAGCACTGAGCAGGTGTGAAAGGTTGGTGAGATCAACGTGGGTCCAGGGAACTAGTCAGCAGGGGCCAGGGGACGATGAGGCACAGAGGCCAGAAATACGGCCAGAGGCCAGATCCTGACCAGCCTTAGGAGCTATGAAAGGAGTTTGGGATTTACTCCAAGGGCAATGGTAAAGAAAGGTTTTAAGCAGAGAAATAACGGGAATGACATTCCTACAAAAGTTCATCCTGAAGCACATGAAAAGATGCCCAGTATCGTTAGTCCTCGGAAAATGCACATCAAAACCATGAGACACCAGTTCACATCAGAAAACAACACGTGCTGACATGGATATGGAAAAACCGGAACTCCCATACACTGCTGGGGGAAATGAACCACGAGACAGCCACTCGGAGAGCAGTCTGGCAGTTCTTCAAAAGGTTACAAAGATCAAGTTACAGTCTGACCCAGCAATTCCACTCCTAGGTGTGTAACCCAAGAGTAAAGACAACATATGTCCACATAAAAACCTGTACAGGAATGTTCATAGCAGCATTATCGTAACAGCCAAAAGGGAGAAACAACCCAAATGCCCATTACCAGGTGAATGGATAAATAAAATGCCGTACAGCCACACAGTGGCCTATTATTCAGCAATAGAAAGAAACGAAATACTAACACAAGTTACAACATGGATGAACCTTGAAAATATGCTTCGTGAAAAGAAGCCAGTCACAAACAGCCACAAAGCGTATGATTCCACTCGTATGAATTGTTCAGAATAGGCAAATTCAGAGACAGAAATAGCGGTTATTGGGGAGAACAGGGAATGAGGAGTGACTGCTAACGGGTAGGCGGTTTCTTTTCCATGACGAAAATGCTTCAAAATTGAGTAAAGTGATGGTTGTACTTCTGTGTGAACATACGAAAGGCCCCTGAAGTGTACACTTTAAATGGGTGAATTGTATACTATAAAAAGTATCTCTCAATAAAGCCGCTAAAAACATGAGTGCACACTGGCTGCAGTGCGCAGAACAGAGCGTGAGACGGGGCAGAGGCAGGCAGAGGCCGCGACAGGGATGGAGCGGGAGACGACAGAGGTTGAACTAAGGGGAGGGACTCGAGGGATCAGACTAGAGGAGCCAGGTGAGGAGACTTCATGCCTTGTGGGGGCTCCACAAGTTCTCCTGTAGCTGGTACCTCTCCCGAGAGGTAGAGTGGGAAACAGAAATGAGGTATCTAACTATTATCGAGCAGCAAAAACGTATTTAAAATCTCGCACATGTAAAGACTCCGAGGAATACAGAAACGCACGGAGGCCTGCTGTCCGCATACACGAAGAGTGCGCAGGATAAAAGCCCAGAGCTGCCTGCCAGGGGACTGCGCTGCTCACTCTCCCTCCCAAACTCCAAAGGAAGGGTCCGGGTATTCAGGGCTCGGGTAAGATATTGCAGAATCTGAGTGCCTGAGAGCAGGCTGGAGAGCAAGAGACGCTAAGGCCGACAACTCGGAAACTAACTGAATCTTTACAGATACTTTTCTGGGTTCTGCGTGTTTGTGAGAATTGCCAGGCTGCTGAAGTGGGCATTTCTCTTGGTTAGATCAAAGACCCAATTTTGACTACACACCACCACCCTTCCAGAAAGTCTCCCCTGATCTCTAGCAGGAGACTGGTCAGAGCTAAAAGGCCGTGGGACGGATGGGCCTGAACTACTGCTGGTAAAGGGCCATGACTGGAAAACACAAAGGAAAGCCTAAGAGGGGGCATATTCTGAACAGTGCAGAGACCACGTCAATTGGGACCCTGACCACAAAGACGTCTCTGCCGCCCCGGAGACTGGAATGGGGTGGGGGTGAGTCCCTGACCACCACCTCACACACCCTCAGTTGTCTCCTAGACCCTTCCCCGACCTGCGACAGAAACCAGTGCTGGCCAGCCCACTGCAGCTACAGCTGTGGGAAAGCGTCAGACACCACTGAGAAGCACCAACAAAGCCAGAAGCTCTGCTCTCAGCCCATTCACGTGCTAGATGGGGAAACCGAGGCCCAGGCCCATGGAGCAGAGCCAGAGGCTGACATCCAGGTCTCCGACTCTCAGGGCCTCATACTGTTCACTCATTCAGCCAACTCCTCAAACCTTGGCCCCTTCTCAAGAACCCGACGCTCAGCTGTGTGCTTCCCAGAGCAAGAGGAGCTGAGAAGCCTCGGAAACCTTAAGGCTCAACAGGCAGAGAAACCCAAACCACCTCTTCCCTAGAATTGTATTAGAAGCTGCAACTTATCATGGTTATAAGCTCTAATTTTTCCCAGGAAAGGGGAAAAGAACAGGTCAACCAACAAAATAGGGACAATACAGTTTTTGTTGCAGCTCTTGAGTCTCACAGCCCTTTACTGTATCATCATCAGCATTCCACACTCAGTGACACCACAGTGCGATCAGCTACCCACCATTCTTAGCTCAGACACCAGTAAAGATCTCTGGAACCCAGGGCTGCACTGGCTGCTGAAACGCTCCAGACAAGTGAGTTGTGACATCACAGAAGGGACAAAGGCTTACTATCTCTAACTCCTAGGTTCTAGTGAACTGAAGCGAAACAGTTTTTAAGCCTGCAGAGGGACGCAAACATCAAATACTTGAAAATAAAACTCAGACAGGAAAACAAAATAATCTAACACCTTTTTTGTGGTAAAACAATCTGAAAGGAGTTCAGAAGTAAACGAACTATAATTTCTATAACTATTATCTTATTTGCCAGTTTTGAAGGTGTTTTCAGATGCCAGAACATGGAGACAGAACAAATATCAATGTATTACTTCTAAAGTGATAATAACAGAACCCCATCTCGGATGGATGGATTTTTTTCCTACAGGGGACAAAAAGCGAGTTGAACTCTATGTACAACAGACAAGGCTATGCAATTAGGATCATTTAAAAATAATGAGACTCCTCTCTTTGCCTTCTTCCAAAGTATATAATATATATTTAACAGCACATGAGACACCACTTGAGCTTCCCCTATAGCCAACAGGAAGTATTTTCACATATAAAAATTAAAAATTTAAACTTTTAAATCATTAATATTTTTTAAACATAATACCGACTTAAAAATTGTTCAACATTAACCCATGACCCCGCCCCATCACAAAAAATCCACCCCAAATCCAGAAGTCACAGTTTTTTGTTCCTAAAAATCCCACAGCACTGAACTTGATCTTCACTTCAAGCTGATCGCTAACAAGAGGCCCCTAACAGAAGTCCCCAGGGAGGGATGGAAGCACGATCGCCGCTGCATCTCTTATCTACCTGGGTGGCACTGGTGCATCTCTGAGGTCAGGTCCATGAGATTCGGCCCCCACACTAGGGTCCTGGAAGGGTGAGCTGGCAGCTTCCCTCATCTTCCCCCTCGGACGCTGTCCAATAAGCACCTGGGAATTGACTTTTCTTGGGAAAAGGGTGCTGGTAACAGCTGTCAGGGCCAAGGCAATAGTGAGAAGTTCAGTTCTCTGCTCTTTGGATGAACTGTGTAAAACATTTCTTTTAAAAGACACAATGTTAAAAATATTAAGAAAAACGTCTACAAAATCTGGAGGGCTGCCTTTTTCTCAAAGGGTAAAGCTTGCAGGGTGGTAGGAAAAGAATCGAGGGCCCAGAACTATGACTCTGCAGCAAAAGATAGATGCCCTTCAAAACACGTCACATTCTTAAGATGTCTTGCTGCAGTAACAAGAGCTGAGGGTGACTGTATGAGTAAGAGTGGGAGGGGCGCCAACTCCTGCAGGGGAGCTTCCTACTGAGCACCCCACCCTGCGCAAGAATGTCAGGCTTTAAGGCAGCTGCCATGGGCCCCAAGGGCATCAAGACTCTGCCTCTGAACCAGAGCTGCTTTCCCGACTAACTTCAATCTGGAGAGATGGTAAGTTATCTAACCGGCTCTTCTTTTGGCGAGACTGTTCTTTCTCCTTAATCAGAGCCCCCCATGCCCTTTGCAGCTCGGAGTCATCTTCCTCAGTGCTGGGAGCCCTGTGATCCACTTTCTTCGTGTTCTTTTCTTTGGTCTTGGATGCAGAGCCTAAGCGAGTCCATAAATTACCTGTTTGGGTGAGAAGGCATTTCAGTCTTGGCAGTCAGTGCTGGGAAGCAGGGGCACTGCCCACAGCTGATGAGCAAGAAACACTGGGGCGGGGGCTGTGCTACCTGAAACCACTGCGCAGTCTTGGACACGTCATCTCATTTCTCTGCAAACTGAGCGATCTGGACCCAAGGGGAGATTCTCAGCTAGGAGATGTGCACCCCCCCACCCCCGGAGTACCAGAACCGTGGGGGAGGCTGTTTATGCCACACCTGTCCCTACCTGGTGAGACACATCATTCTGTGTACAGCCTCATTCTGCCAGGGGTGGGCCACCCCCAGAGCACTCCCAGCTATAACATTCTGCAAACTGATGGGCCTGCTACACTTAATTTTTACAGATTCTGCCTACTATCCATTAATTTAAAAAATATACTTTACTAATATCTAATAGAGAAACGTATGTTTAGAATTTCGTAATATAGCCACACTATAAGGCAATTAGAAGTTTTACTTATAAAGAATGTAACAATGACTACAATAAAATGCTGTATGAAAAAGTAGGATACGTATATGGACCAAGACTGGAATAGCACACATGAAACTCAAAAAGTATTTGTGCTAAACAGAAAGAATCGGGGTGGGTCTCTTTGCTAACTTCTAAATTTTTCATACTGTTACCATTATCATGATGATGATTATGGAAGAGGGAAAATAATTTATGATTGGCATTTGCTGTTTCCTGCCTCCCGCTAACAAAGTACTTCTATGCTTACCAATTCCCATCCCCATCAGCGTGAAGTGTCACCAACCTGATTTCTTCTCTCGAGTATCAGAGTAGAGACCTTTAATGTCTTGCCTGGGAACACCTAGCCTACTATGTACATCAGAAAAAGGCTCTCTCCGAACAACGGGGTTACTAGTCTTTTCTGGAGAATATGGTCTTTTTCCTAACCGCTGGCGTATATCTAGAAAAAGAAAAAAAAGGTACAGCTGTTACCAAGAGTGTGTGCTTTTGCTATCTGTACTGTCAACCTGAGGTCACTACAGGATCTTGTCCAAATCTTCCTGAGTGAGAACAGAGGGCCCAACACACTCAAGCTTCTAAAAGCCTTCTCTCTACTCAGTCTGGATTCCCTTAGGAAAATTAGGATGCAGGGGCTGAGAGGGGGGAGGGGGGAATCTCAGCTGACTGCTCCAGAAAGGAATTTCTGAGGCAGAATCAACTGTCTTGTTTTTAGTTTTTTGTTTCTTTTAAGTAGAACCAAGCAGACCACATAATTGACAAACATTTCAGCTAACAAGCTATCCTTAAAAGTCCCTGAGGGCAGAAGCCACCATCTTTGAATATATAAGTTCTCAATAAACTTACTACATTTATGAGATTGGCAAAAAGCAAAAGACCTGGGGGCGGCTGGTGAGCTCAGCTGGTTAGAGTGTGGTGCTAATAACACCAAGGATGCCGGTTCGATCCCCGCATGAGCCAGGGAGCTTTGCCCTCCATAAAAAAAAAGAAACAAAAAGCAAAAGATCCAGGGAAGATGTCCCAAATCAAACCTGCGTTTCCTCCAGTCCCCCCAGAAATCTGCCTGTCCTCCTGAGTTCCCTCTAACAGTAAGAGCAACGAAAACACGTTCACGACCAAGTGACTGCTAGGGCTGGTGCCCGTCGTGCTTATTCCGAGAAAGCAGCATCCACCCTTCCGGCCGTCAGGCCTGAGCCCCTGGTTTCCCTCCCTCTCCCCTCTGACGTCCCAGTGCTGAGTCTTCTTCCTTCACAAGGGTTGACATTCTCATTCAGTCTGTCTCCACAGTCCCTGACCCAGTTCAGGCCCTTGTGACTTACTTAACTCTATACCCCACCCCACTCTGCCCCAAGGTGATCTTTCTAACTTGGATATAAGATCAGGTTACTTCCTCAAAATACTACGTTTGCCAAATGAGATCCGATTCCCTCCCCCAAGACGTTGCTCTAAAGCCACTTTCTCTGAGCAGCATTCCACAGTTCCACCAGTAGATCAGCTCTCCTCGCTGCTCCCACAGCCCACTGCTTAGATCCAACAGGGCACTTCCTCCATTCTGCTTTGGGTGGAATTATCTGAACGTGTGCACTTGTGTTTCTCCCCAAAGGCTCCCAGCACCTAGCCCACAGAAGGCATGGCCAAGAACCCGCTGTATGTGTCTGCACATATAAACTATCTAGTTCCAATTCGTAACCACTGCTACAATAACTCAACTTCATTTCTAGTATCTTTATATATAAAGCCAACGACATACAGAGTAAAATAATTGTTGGGTTCAAAAATATTGAAAGCTAGTACCATGTTTCCCCCCAAATAAGACCTATTCGGACCATCAACTCTAATGTGTCTTTTGGAGCAAAAATTAATATAAGACCCAGTATTATACATTATATCATGTCATATATCATACCATATCATGTCATATCATATATCATATCATATCACATCACATCATATCATACCATACCATACCATACCCAGTCTTATATTATAGTAAAAGAATACCCGGTCTTACATTAATTTTTGTTCCAAAAGACACATTAGAGCTGACTGTCCAGCTAGGTCTTATTTTCAGGGAAACACGGTATTGCAAAAGTCTGATTATTTTCCATGCCCTGAAGTTCCAATGCCTAACCCAAAAATTACAAGTGATGAACCAGAACAACTAAATTGGTCCACAAACGGCAATGTTTTATCTAAGAACCTATCCGTGACGCAGTTTGCTTTCTGGAGCTCAGAATGAAGCCCAGAAACACAACTGAACAATACCTGATTTAGTACTGCTGCCTGATGGCCGTGGACGTGTGTGCTGACGTTTTTCATCTAACAAATGTCGGACATCTGCAAATTTCTCAGATGGTAACTTGTTACCAATTCGGTTTTTGATATTGCTTGTGGCTATAGTATCTGCCTTCATGGAGTTCCTTAAAAAAAAGAAAAGAGCACAGTTAACCAACTTCAACTGTGGGACCATGACCATGCAACAATCTTATACTTTTGAGAAAACAATTTAAGAAATCCAATCTAATCTAATACAGCCAATATTTATTTACAAATACCATACATTGGTAATTATTTGTTTACAAAAGTCATGATCAGCCTGCTGAAAAGAGATCAGGTGGGGTGAACGGCTTCCTGAGTTTTCCAGGGTGGTTCCCACACATATTTGAAAGCTACCACAGAGAACCTAACTGTGAGGCCCATTCTCCTGAGACAAACGTTAAGTAGAGGCCTGCAAAGAGCTTGGGGTCTCTGCTCACGCAGGCTGGGATCTGGTGGTAGTCAAGATACAACAGTTTTCAATCCCCTTCTTTTTACTATCAGAGAGGTCTGCTACCATGCAGACCAGTATTATTCTGGCGCATTCACCATTAGAAAGTTCTCTGCAAACTGAAAATAAGGATGTGAACAAAGCCATACAAACAAACCTGCTTGAATGTTTTTCTCTTTCTCAAACTACACCACCAAGAATATTTAGAGTGCAGCCAGATTCCAAACCTTTGAGTGTGCATACGGTATCTGCCCTCAGGAATCTGCTCATCCCCACTAGTCATCAAAGAAATGCTCATTAAAATAACTATTTTTTTGTCCATGAAATTAGCAAAAATTAGAAAGTGATAATACCTAACACTGGTCAGTATGTAAGTAACAGGTGGCAATATAAGTGAATAAAACCTTTCTGGAAGGAAATTTAGCAACACCAATGCTTAGGCACGTATATTTTTTGTACAATAACTGGAATCCAAGGAATTTATCTATTAGTGCAACAGTAAGAAAACAGAGACCTCAGTGTCCACCAATAAGGGATTGGGTTAAATAAATTATGATACTTTCAAACAATGGACTATGTACAGTTGAAAACAGCAGATGTCTACTATATATTAAATGGAAAAAGCATATTGCAAAAAATAAAAATAGCGTAACTTCACTTTTGTACAAATACGGTTATAATTTCTCATTATGTATACGCATAAAACTACAGGAAGGTTATTCACCCAATTGCCTACAGCCCTTATCTTAGGACAGAAGGATTACACAGATGATTTTCACCTTTTATATTGTCTATAGTTTTTATAACAAGGATCTCTTCTTGCGTATTTTGGACACTTTTATTTAAACTCTACAAAGGACTGAAATTAGAACAGATAATGTGATTATAAAGTTAAGCGGAATTAAGAGGAAGTTAGTGATTAGTATTTAACATCAAATTAAAAGGTAGTGTTGACAAAAAGAAAAAATATTTGTACCTAATAGTTTTCAGCTGCGATTCCACTTCATCAGCATACATAGTCATTTTCATGCTTTTCTTTGGTGAAGGAGTGGAAATCATTTTCAGTTCTAGATCATAGTCCATTTCATCGGAGTCTGAGCTGCTGGCACTGGACCGCCGGGACGTGCTCCGCTCCCGAGGCTGCTTGAGAGCCGGGAGCTCGTCCTGGTACTCGACCACCACCCTGTCGTCTGCGTCCATGTCCTGGTCCTCCTCCTCCTCCTCCTCTTCCTCCTCCTCTTCCTCCTCTTCCTCCTCAATAGGTTCCTCGGGAACATTCACTAGTCCTAAGGAATTTAACCAAAAACCATTAGGAGATGCACCAACACTAACAAGTCTGATTTTCTATTCACTTTGTGACCTTTTTTTTTTTTAAAAAAAAAGGAGGTTCACATCCCCAAGATTTTATTGGAGCATTATCTATAAAAGCGTCAGTCTGGTTACCATTCTGAGACCTGTAACAGAAGAACGGCTAGGTGAAGTATGATCTAGCAGCCTATGGAATATTAGAACGTTACCTATAATACAGTCCATCATCATTATTCACAGATCCTCATTTGCAAGTTTGCTCAGTTTATTTCTAACTCCAAAATCAATACGTGCTGTGCTTTCATGGTCATTTATGGACATGTGCAGAGTGGCAAAAAAACCTGAGTCACTAGACACGCACATTCCCAGCTTAGGTAAAATAAAGCGGGGCTCTGCCTTCTTGTTTCAGCTCTCACACTGTAAGTATCCTTTTCGCATGCTACTGAACGCCATGTTTTTCACATCTTTGTGCCTTGTGTTGCCTTCACTGCTTAGTGCCAAAGCTAGTGTTCCTAGGAGCCAGGAGACTTGTCATGTGCCTCACAGTGAAATGCGTGTGTGAGAAGCTCTGTTCAGGCGTGAGGCACAGTGCTGTTGCCTGTCAGTCCAATGTTTGTGAATGGACAGTATGTATTCAGTAAGGGGTCTTGAAACAGAAACACACATCAAACAAGGTCATGTACTGATTAGCTGACAGAAATAGTGTGACCAGAGTATTTGCTACTTCAGTGATCACAGTGACGTTACAGAACATAAATAACCCTCAGAAATAATGAAAATCAACTGTAACTTCAAAGTTCACGGAAACACGCTTACAAGTGGAGGAAGCAGAATATAAAACATATGTTCACAATAATTATATTTATTATGAAAAGACACAAATAGAAAAAATGTAAACTGAAGTGAGTTGTTATATTAATATGAGTGCTAGAATTAGGGGCAATTTACTTTTTAAATTCTTTAATATGAATAAAAGATTATATGACGAAAATATCTTAAATATCTTAACGTAACTGAAATTGGAAAAGTGTAACTACATTCAGATGAAGATTTTAAATATATAGTTTTCAATATACACATTACATAGACTTCACCTCTCCCTGCTACACAGATAAATGTGTATGCACGTTATTCCACGTTTGTACGCTGAATTAACTCGTTCTATAAAGCATGTATAAGATTCCACGAATTAGGTTCAAAATAAAAACAAATCCTTATAAAACATAATGGAAATGGTTCTTTTATAATAAGCATAGGAAGGGAGGGAGGGAGGGAGGGGGAAGGGAAGGGATAGAGAGAGGGAGGGAGGGAGGGAGGGAGGGAGGGAGGGAGGGAGGGAGGGAGGGAGGTAAGGAGGGAAAGGAGGGAGAGAGGAAGAAAACCCAAGTCATGATATCCCACTTTTCTGAGGTATTCATGTGCATAAGCCAATAAGCATAAAACACTAGAAACAGCAGCCTGTTATCATTACCAAAGGAACAATAAAATTAGCTAATCTGGTAATTTAAAATTTGTTTCATGCAGCTTTTGATATAAATAGTAGAAAAATTAGATTCCTGAGCATAGTTTTATTTTAATTTTCCCTAAATCATATTTGGCCTTTTTTGTTAGAACAGCTTTTATAACATCATTCGACCTCTTTGTATGGGCAATTTAAAATTAATCGTGACTTGACTTACTTTCCTATATGTTGGCAGAGGGTGAGGGCAAGGAAGAGAGGATGATAAAGTTTGGAACCTTAAAAGACTGTGTTAAGAATAAAAATATGATTTCGGGAGCCAAACATGTGTCTACCCAAGAGCTGAGCAGGCAACTACCGGAATGTCGGTGCTTATAGGACGTCAAGCCAACGTCATCCCCAATCAGGGCTCTCTTCTTGATCACATCCCGCTGAATGCGACGGGAATGATATCTTCGCTTCCTGCAACATTGCCAAAATAAGCACATAGTCAAAAACCAACAGGAAGGACCTCAACACTCACTCATTACTGTCAACGCCCTACTGACGTGATGCAATGTCAGGCGCTAACACAGACATCTGAAACTCAGCGTTCTCACACTATTTACCACAGTTAAGAATCCTGCATTCTTCCCTCGTCTTCCTTCCAGTCCACACATGGTGTTGACATTCCACTGCAGAATACCAACTAAAGGATTAAGAAAAGTTTAAGTCCTATTTAAACTATTGTATTTTACAGTTTTGGACTCACCAAGAATTACTAAGAATTCCTTTCATGCCTCCGTAATTTGGATTCCCATATTTCATGTAATACTGACTTCTTCTGGCTGCTCCAAGTTCCTTTTTGTCATCTAAAAATTAATTACAACCGTTACCTAGGATTTCCTGTGGGTGTGAAAACAATGTGCAATGGTTAAAAAGACACACGGCTGTTTTCCGTAGCTGGAATCAGATTAGCACAACCTGCCAGCAAAAGGGAAAGCTGCACTGTAAACTTCACTGAATGCCTGAGAGCAGAATGGAGGGGGTGGAGCACGATACAAGGTGGACGAGATGACGTTGCCACTGAGGAGCTGACTTCAAAGAGGAAGCAGCACTAAAACCGACCAACAATACAAGAGACAAGGTTCTAAGAAGCGTGAGAAGCTTCAGTCGTGATACGTGTTCAGGAATCAAACTTTCTAGATGAGGTGGCATTTTCACTGGCCCCGAAAGACGATATTTATTTCTGTCTGACAACACTCCAATTAACACAAAATCAGGATTAAAGAAACAGACACTACATAATTCCATGTATTTAAATAAGCCATTTTTTTCTAGTTTATTGTGATTTCCTCAAAATGGCTTAAAGAAAACAGCACAGTACCATGTATCTAGAATGCACTCAAACAGCCACTGGAATAGACGTAGAAAAGATCCCACTTGTCAAGTTACAACACCAGTTCATAGGAAGGAAAGGTGGTCAGTGACCACACACACTTTCATAATATAAAGGTCTCTGACAGCTTCTTGGGTGCTCACTGACTGCAAAGGAGGAACACCCCCTGTGAACAAAGCCAGTGCTTATGTAAACTTGGTGGCACAAACCAGTATGTGCCACCTACAAAAAAACATGCCCACCAGCTCCTTGGAAAAATGGCTAAAAAAAAAAAGGCTGGTTCCAGATCTGAGGCAGGGAAAATACAAGTTGAACCTAGAAAAACAGTGTGTTTCATTGTGTCCTAATGAAAGTGATCAAAGAATCATGGAGGCATGTCAAAATCACACAGCTCGAAGGGGCTCTGCTGGTCAAATCATGACAATTCATGAACCAAAATGATAGCAATGGATGCAAACCCACTGAATAAGACTCCACGAGTCTAAACTGATATAAACAAATAAATAAATGGGTAAAAGGGAAAGCTCTTCCTTACAGCAGACTGCCAACTAATAAAGAAGTGATGGAGTAAAAAGGTCAACGGATGCTAAAATTACCGAGTGAGTTTGATGAGCAACAGGCTACTTACATAATCTCAAAGTATCGCCCCACAAATTTTAAAATTACAAATGTAAAAATAGTAACTTTATAGTGTAGAGAAACCTGGTGATCATTAATTTAACAAAGTGATACAAGTTAACATCCCCAGGAATGGGACAAATATCACGTGCCTCCTGATATGACGCACTGAAAACGACATGACATCACTTCCACGGTATTCTTGCCTAAAATGCACAACCCACGTTTAATCAGGAGGAGACATTAGACAAACCCAAACGAAAGGTCAGTCTATAAAAAACAACGAGCCTATACTCTTTAAAAAATGGTCCAGTCAAGGAAAAGAAAGCAAAGGAGTAGTTCCAGATTCAGGGAGACTGAGGAGACATGGCACATACTTCAACACTCAGTCCTAGAGTGGATCCCAGTTTAGTGGGGGACGGTACAAGGGATAATCCAAATTTATTTGAGTTATCATCATCATCATCAAGAACTGCTAACACAGCACTCACTGTGTGTCAGGCAGTGTTAATTTACAGAGTGGGGCAATTACTGGAACAACTGACAAAATCTGAATGTGGACTGTGGGTTAGGTTATAGTGTCGTTATCAACACTACATTTCTTGACTTTGGTAACTATACTATGTGTAAGACAAAGTCCTCATTCTTCAAAAATATATATTGAAGTATTCAAGGGTGAAGGGTTGTCATCTCTAACTCTCAAACAATTTTAAAAAACTGTGTACAATTTAAAAAATATTGTTTTTAATATGCACCAAAAATCATTGTGCATAAAACGCCTTATGAATTATTAGAGACTTGATTTAATTCCTCAGGGAATTAGAGCTGAATGGCACTATTAGCAATGTCCAGGAGGATATTGCTATGATATACACATATACAATTGTAAAAGGTTTTCATAGTTCAGGTGATAAATTGGCTGAAAAGCACATGAGGCAAACCAGCTTTAAAAGAAAATAACTTACTTTAGCCAGAAATCACAAAAGGATACAAATAGCTAACATTCACATTCAAAGACAGAAACTCCGACTCAAGCAGCAAGCCATCGCGTCATAAGCTCAGAATATTATAGTTGGAAGGGATTTTGAGATTACTTGATCTGACTTTCGATTCAAAAGAGAAGGATGTCACTCAATAATAAATCACGTTGGTTAAAAATAAATATCAATACCAAATATCACATTTACCTTTTGTAGCAAATCTCATGAATAACCTATTTCCTTTAGCAAGTTTGTTAGCTGGACGAAGATCATTTCTTAGCAGAGATTCTTCTTCTACCTGAGATAACGTGTCCAACTTAAGAAAAAAGAGCATTTCAGTATAAAAATTAAAGCCTTGCATATTTATTCAGTAGCAAAGCTAGCACTGATTAAGCAAGAATTCTGCTGTTAGTTAATACTCCATCAGCATTACAGCACGAGTTCCTCTGTGTGTAGAATTTCTAAGCCAGAGGTACTCCCTGATCACCTTATCTACAAAAATGGTCTCCATCATTCTCTGCCCACTTACCCTTTCCTTCATAGCACTCACCGCTTCCCGACATTATCTTACACATCTGTGTTTCTGTGTACTGTCTGTCTTCGCCACTTGAATGCAGGCTCCAAGAGGGCAAAGACTGTTTAGCTTGATGCTATACCCCCAGCACCCAGATTTAGTATACAGTAGGCACTCAACGAATATTTTTTAAATGAATCCACTTTAAGTTTTCCAACAATAGTATATAATCTATTAGGAAACAAGCCCTTACTTGCTGCTTCTTTATCTTACTGATCAGATAACACTTCAAAGTACTTCTCAATAAAATCTTTTTCTTTTACACAGTAGTGTGAGTACTATTCTAAGATCTCAAGATGAATCGTTCATTCTAGCCATACAAACTTAAAGGCCAAGAGCCTGGTGCACCCTCAGAAGGTCTAACGGTGAAAGCCGGAGGAAGAACACAACTTACTAAGTCTTTAAGCCTTAAATAAGAAGACAGGAAGCAGTTTCTTACAGTCAAACCTTGCATATATCTTTGCCCTATTACTAACCTCTACATCACTTGAGTTTTCATCTTCCACTTCTCCTTCTTCAGCCTCGTCATCCTCTGAACTGTCTTCCTGCTTGTCTAAAATGGAATGAGGGACAAGGTGAGCCTTCACAGAACTCCATCTCATCATTTAAAAGCCCGATGTTTTCTCCTCCTATTTATTGATGATCCAAAGGATCATAGAAATAAGTGGTGATGAGAAGATGTAAAATACGCTGCACAGAAACCCAAACCAACAACGTCAATAACGGGACCTTCAGCCCCAAAGGCCCTGTTACCTTTTTTACTTTTCTCTGATGACTTGTCCTCACCGGCATCCCTGCTTCTTATCTTATCCAGGGCTGGCAGAGAACTCATATTGATCAGGGCCCGTGTGGCTGTCATTTCATCCAACCAAACCACATTACCTAAAATAAAATATAAAATAAAATGTTACACTGAGTCCAAATGGTAACTTCCTTGAGAGCAGAGACTGCATCATACTCACTGATACAGCCTCATCTAGCTACAGACTGGCATCCATAAGTGTACAACCAACTAATGAAAAGGACAGAAAGTGGTAGTAAAACTTCCTTCATGAAGTTAACCTAGAGCTGCACTCCCAAGCTTGGTTCCACAAAATAGTGGTCAATGATTCCATGAAAAAGGGTTCTATATATTAAAACTGCCTGGCACACAGTGAGTGCCATGTGTTAGCAGTTCCTGATGAGGACAGTGATGATAATTACCAAATAAATTTGGATTATCCTTGCCTGCCCCCTATAGGTAAGCTGTCTGCTGTGCCGTCATCTGGACAGGCTTGTAAGTGACGCTCCCTCATTGTCAAGTATGGGAGATGACGGTATCATCATGGGATACATGCAATGAAGGCATGACAGACACTTGGCTTTGTAGCAACTAACCAAATTCACTTCTTTAAAGAAAAGAATTTAGCAAGAAAAATGTTTTGAGAAGTCTTGTAGAAAAGAAACCTGTTTAAGTGTTTAAAACAGCATTTATATCTCAGTTTGAGAAACGAAGGTCTAAAGAGTCTCATCTTTGTTACTGACGTACCACGTCACCTTGGGTTTCTGATGTACAGTATGAGGTAGTTGAACTGGATATTTCTAAGGGTCCTTCCAACGCTGATATCCCTTAGCTGGTTTTAATGACTTAAACCGTAGTTAGCAAACTACAACCTGCAGCCCAGATCCAGTCTGTCAAATGCCATTTATTTTATTTATATGTAGACCAGCTTTATCTCAGTATAATTAATGTACAGTAAACTACACATCCACTGTCTGTTTTTTGTAAATAAAGTTCTACAGAAACAACCAGGCTCATTCCATTACGCACTGTCTATGTGGCTACATTCATGCCACAATGGAAGAGTTGAGTAAATGCGACAGAAACTATATGGGCCTGCAAAGCCCAAAAATATTTATTATCCAACCCTTTAGAGAAAAAGTTTACCAATCCCTGATTTGCACAGTGTTAAGGAAGAAGGAAAAAGGAGAAAAATCTTTTACTCAGTAATGTTTCCTCTTATTTCAGTGAAAACACTGAATCAACATCTTCTAAAGAAAGCAATCCAGAAAACCAGGCTGCTATACAGGGTACATCCTAGTAGGTGAGCAAGCTGGCAGTAACTAAAGCCAAACTAGAAGTGAGTCAAGACAAGAAGCCAGCAAAGTGGTCACCATAGGTCAGGCCAGACTTGGAGCTGCGAGGCAAGTTAAAAATTACAGTTATAACATTCACAAATGAAACAGCTCAATTGTTAGGGTAAGCAGGTGAAATTCCAGAAAACACAGTCCAAAGCAAGCAGAGATGAGAGGTCTAATACAGTGTCAGAGGGTTCTGGTCTAGTATTAGGTTAGAGACACTTAGGCAGAGCCAGCTCTCTGTACAGCAAGTTGCAAAGACAGTCTAAAGCCCTGAAAATGCAGCCCTCAGCCCCAAGTCTATTCAGTTGGATCCACCCCCTTGTTGGGAAATTGTGGGAGTTAAAAAGGCCTCAATCATATACATTGGACTCAGATGCCAGCAACCAGCCTCCTCAACCCTGGTCACCACCTCTGAACTGGCTTAGAATACTCCTGGGATATAACCTGGCACACAAGATAATGCATTCTGGTTCTCATCAATGGGCATTTTTTCCTCTCCTAGGCTAACGGCAAAGGTCAGGTACAGACAAGTAGTCTGAGCCATAACCATTCACGCTGAGATGGCAAGAACACTTTTAAAATAAAAAACAAAAGCATATTAACGTCTAAGTAGTGCTTTGTCTTGTGCACCTGAAACTAATAAAATAAAAAAAAAAAAAAAATAAAGCATATTTGGGGCGACCAGTTAGCTCAGTTAGTTAGAACGCGGTGCTCTTAACAAGGTTGCTGGTTCAATCCCCACATGGGTCACTGTGAGCTGCGCCCTCCACAACTAGATTGAAACAACTACTTGACTTGGAGCTGATGGGTCCTGGAAAAACACACTTAAAACACATTTTTTGCGGGAAACGAGTAAACTCGTCATATCGCTTTTTATACCAAAGCGCGGGAGACGAGAATAACACATATTTTGCACCTCTTTTTAAACTAAAACACTGAAAGTTTCATAGAAAAATATCAAATAGATCGAAAGATATGAATATTTTACAGAAAGTCTAATTTTGGCGAGAAAATGTCAAAAAAGCCCCGCGTTACGACGCGATTTGGCGGGAAAATGCCCGCTTACAAAGCGTTTAAAATAAGTAAGTTTAAAAAAAACAGGGCCGGCCCAGTGGCTCAGGCGGTTACAGCTCCATGCTCCCAACTCCGAAGGCTGCCGGTTCGATTTCCACATGGGCCACTGGGCTCTTCTCAACCACAAGGTTGCCAGTTCGATTCCTCGCCTCCCACAAGGGATGGTGGGCAGCGCCCCCTGCAACTAAGATTGAACACAGCACCTTGAGCTGAGCTGCCACTGAGCTCCCGGATGGCTCAGTTGGTTGGAGTGTGTCCTCTCAACCACAAGGCTGCCAGTTCGACTCCCACAAGGGATGGTGGGCTGCGCCCCCTGCAACTAGCAACAGCAACTGGACCTGGAGCTGAGCTGCGCCCTCCACAACTAAGACTGAAAGGACAACTTGAAGCTGAACGGCACCCTCCACAACTAAGATTGAAAGGACAACAACTTGACTTGGAAAAAAGTCCTGGACGTACACACTGTTCCCCAATAAAGTCCTGTTCCCCTTCCCCAATAAAATTAAAAAAATAAAATAATAATCTAAAACAAAACAAAACAAACAAAACCCAAAAGCATATTCAACAGAAAACTTGGGTGTACTTACAGGAGGTGTCATCCAACCATTCAATGTGAGCCGGAGGATATTCTTTAAAATAGGAAAAGATGTCCTGGGTACTCATCTCATCTACTCCGCAAATGTAGATTGTCTCTAGTCTCACTTTGGGGATTGCTAGAAAAACAAGACACAGAAAAGATGACACAATTTTACCATCTGCTATTGCACATCCTCCAGTCCCCTTTATAACAGTGTAGATAACGTGTTTAGAAAAGAAATTTGCTGAACGAGATAGCAATCATTTCAAAAGAAAATGAGAGATGACACCAAGGTCAACTATTTTAATTTTTATCACAGACCAATAGCTTTAAACAAATGACTAAATTCAGAACAGACATATTTGGCTGAGAAAGATTAAACAAATAGCGTTGATAAAATATATGGTATCTCTCCCCGAATTAACCTGTTTTAATTAAAGTAATACCAAATTCAACAGGATTTTTCATTGAACTTGAAAAACTGATTTAAAATGTATGTCAAAGAGAAATGTGCAATAGTTAAGACAATTTCTGAAAAACAAGAAGGGTCTCCCCTGGGTATAAAGCAAGGAAGGAAATTAAAGAAACCCTACAAATCAATTAAGAAAATGAGAATCCAAAATAAAAATGGGCAAAGGACATGAGCAGGCAATTCACACACCAGGAAATACAATAAACATATGAAAGATGACTGACCTCACAACTAATTAGGAAAGTGCATATTGAAACAAGATACCAGTTTTCATCAACTAGATTTTTATAAACTTTGCCTTTTATTACCAACTGTAGCTACTGTGGGGGAAAAGAGCCACTCCCTCTGCTGGTGGGAGTGTGAAGTGGCACAGCCACTCTGAAGGAAGGACAAATTGGGAGTGTCCACCACAATCGGTGTTTAGCCGCCCCAGAGGCACAGAATTCTATTTCTCAGTATCTCCTCTAAACAGCTGTGGCTTCCCACAGCAGCTGACACAGATGCTCTTTGTAGCACAACTTCTAATAACCCAGTAGTTATCAGAGTCATATATCATGGTGTAAGTACATGAAATCAAACATGGTTGAGCACATAACAGAATACTAGTTAGAAACAATGACATAACTTATACACCATCGAAAGAGTCTAAGACACCTTATTGAGTAAGAAAAGCAAGGAGCAGAAAAACATGTATCATGTGATGACACTAAAAAAATTAAAACAAAAAGCTAACATATACTTTCTAAGGATGCATATTTGGGAAAATAAAGATCTAGGAAAAGGCCTGGTGTGATTCACTCCACACTGATAACAGTTGTTATCTTTGGGGAGGAAGAAAGGTTGAGGCTGAAATCACAAAGGAACCTCAGCCCTACCAGGACTGTGTTAATTTTCTACTAAATACTTTCAATCCATTACCTCACTTAATCTTTTTACTTGTGAAATATGCAAATATATCAATAAGAAAAAATAATTTTTAAGTATCTGTAGACCCAACATCTAGCATTATGTTTAGTTTCTTAAAAAGATTTGAGGCAAATAAAATGTTACGCACAAAACGGCCCTGTGTAAGCTCTCCATGTCCCTTCTCTCCCTCCCTTCTCTGCTGTAATTCTGTCAAGAATTCAATGTCCATTACTCCCAAGTATGTTTTGATATGTCCTATAGTACTTTTATGTAAAATACATGAGAATACCTTTAGATAAAACATTTTTAAATAGTTGTTTTACCATTTTGAAGAGTAAAAGACAGGTTTAATGGGAGCCCATGTAGATGTGAGCCAGGCTGTATAAGGTGAGTACCTTCCTGCCAGCCAGCTTCATGAAGACGGAGATGCCATTAAGACTTAGGAATCCCAGCAAGTCCTTATTAGTGACAAGCAGTGCAACAGTGAACAAAGGCCCAAATGAGATGGGTGTCCATATGGGACATCCAGGGTGACTCTAGCATGCAGAATGGGAAACTGAAGGGGTTAGACCAGGGGGCCCTCTCAGTTCTGTGAGCTAAAAAAGCCATGAGTTTGGATGAGAAAGATCCCATGGGAAGTAAAGAGACGGTTCTGAAAAAGATAACAAACAACAGGGCGAGCTCCTGGTGGTGGCAGAGGGAACACACTGAGGATCAGGGAGAAATGATCTTGTAGGAGTCTTGATCTGATAACAAGGATTTAATCATTAGAGAGACAAACTGAAAATAAAGACCAAAAGAAACAACAAAAACAAATATCAAGAGCATCAGAGCATTGCTTTAACATTACAACAGTTTTTTAAAAAAACCTACAGTTAAGGAAACATCTTAAAAACAAAACAGAAGGTAAAGAACAAAACTTCTGGCCTCAGATGTCTTTGTTTTAATGTAGAGAATGGTATACACATCTAGAAATGGGCAATGGATAATCTTGTTCAAAAGCAGCAGCTAGAGATATAAAAGAAAGAGATGCAAAAGTCATATCACTGCAGAGATAAACTAGTCTCACTCAGCTCGAGGATTAAAACAGGTTCTTTCTCAAAAGAGAACCAAACTGACAGTGGCAAGACCCACCAGAGATGGAAACTTTATTAAGCTCAGGATTTGATGGAAGATTGCCAACGGAGAATGCTCAATACTTCCTCACCTTGCTGACAATGTCACAGCTTAAAATAAAACAAAGCAGGAGCCCGGATTTCTGCCCAGTCAATGAGATAGGGCTGACTGTTGAGGAGGAGGTGAACAGATACATCAAGGAACAAGAACTGGACATTTACTGAATGCTGACTACAAGCAAGGGGGGGAGGGTACCGTCTTGGATTTTTCTAAAGGAAAGAAGACAACAAATGACAGGTAGTAGGACACAAAACTCAAGTCTTTAGGAAAGCAGATGTCTGAATATCCAGTGAAAAAGTAGCCAATACCATGGCTTCAGATTAGAATGATCAAAAACTGTGGAAGACACTAAGTACAGTAACTCAGAGGATGAGAGGTGATCCCAAGGAAAGAGAAGGCACCAAAGCCTGGGTGAGCACAATTTGCCAAAGAACACATATGGGAGACAGATAAAGGGTAAAGTACTAACGACAAACGCAAGAGAATGAATGAGTGTAAGAAATTTAAGACTCTAAAAGACTAACATTAGGCTATGGAAAAAGCTGATGACAGACTGTCAAGTGAAAAGGAGAAACAAAAATAAAGTCCAGGGCCGGCCCGGTGGCTCAGGCGGTTGGAGCTCCGTGCTCCTAACTCCGAAGGCTACTGGGTCAATTCCCACATGGGCCAGTGGGCTCTCAACCACAGGTTGCCAGTTCAATTCCTCGAGTCCCGCAAGGGATGGTGGGCTGTGCCCCCTGCAACTAGCAATGGCAACTGGACCTGGAGCTGAACAGCACCCTCCACAACTAAAACTGAAAGGACAACATCTTGGAAAAAAAAAGAGTCCTGGAAGTACACACTGTTCCCTAATAAAGTCCTGTTCTCCTTCCCCAATAAAATCTTTAAGAAAAAATTAAAAAAAAAAAAATAAAGTCCACATGCAGAAAAAATTAGAAGGAAATAAACAAAATATTGACAATGACTGGGTTTGGGTGGTGGATTGTGGGCAACTTTTCTTCTTACTCTACTTTCCAAATTTTCTTTGGTAAGCATGAGTTGTTTGTATAACATCTCATGAAGAAAGGGTACAGTCCAGACTATACACGCTCATCAAAAATGCTGACAGTATTAAAAAAGTGTCTAGAGCAATACTACTTTAGGAAGATAATGTGGGAAAAAAGGCAGAACTGTTTATCTGTTTCTACTAATGACAGTAGAATAGCTATCATTAAGTAGAACTAAAATCCAAGAAAGGTCTCGAAAGCATAAGAATTACTTTTAATAGACTGAAATCTTCTAGACCAAAATTACATCCCAATGTAGTGACTGAAACACATAGCTAAGATCTCAGAATTAAGTAGTAATCTCTAAAAAGTCACAGGGAGGGAGCAAAGTACCTTAAAGCCTTGAGAAGGACTCATCCTGTACTGATTTTTCTAAATGGGGAAAAGAGAAATTCCCAAACAACAAATTGAAAAGATTAATGTCAATCCCTAAAATTTCTTAAAAAGCAGCGTATCAGACAGAATCTATGATCCTTTAAGAAACCAAGGCTCTCCCATAGAAAATGATGTGAGTTCACAAAGAAGCAAGCCACACAAACCTCATTTCTTTTTGTGGTGTCATGAGCAGGCCAAGAAATTCAAATAACACCATAGATGGTGTTCTGTCTCGAGATCATTAAGGCACGTAACCTAGGTCCTCATGCCAATCAAGTGACATGTAGATCTGATAAGGCTTACAATTCACGGATCTATGTTTCATGGCACAATATGGGACTACCCTGTTCGACATTTAGCCACGACTGGAAGGAGATGCTGAAGCCAGGCACACCAAAGTGACGAGCATAGCTAAAATGTTAAAAGGCACAGTTAAGATGACAATGAACCCAACAGGTTGAAATGGAATCTTAAAATTAACAAGATGTAACTTGATAGGGATAAATAAGAAGGTTAATTTTTAAACAGTGCCTCAAGTACAAGACGAGAAAGACTGTCTTAATGGGTACAGTTCCTGGGGGAAAGACCGGGGTGCTTTGGTTGACTAGAAGATGGGTACAACATTATGAAATGGTGAGGACAGAGACTGTGGTAATAGTTCCGCCAAACTCTCCATGAATCCAACCATATCTGGAATCTACACCTCACCTTACATTAAATGTCCTTATGAAGAACATTTAAAAATTGCAAAGAGTCTAGAAGAGGGAGACCAGAGAGTCAAATCACATAAATCACATAGGAACTAGTCTTTGTGTGAATGAAGAAAGGGCTTAATGTTGTTCTAAGGGTCCACAGTAACTGACAGAAATTACTAGAAAGCAATTTCTGTTCAACACAAGGAACATGTATCAATATATATCCCAAACCAAAACTGATGGCTTCATAAATAGTTGTACTGCCATCGCTAGGAAACGTTCAGGCAGAAGCCAAAAGGCCACTGGGAACTTTGCCAAACGGCCTGCAGTGCTGGAAGGAGGTGGACTTTAATGACCCCAAAGGTGCCTTCCAACCCCGAGAGCTTTGATTTTGGGGATAAGGAGACTGAAGCTGCCTGACACCAAGTTACTCAAGAGCAGCAGCACGTCACTATTCCTGCAAAATAGTCCAGTGCAACATTTCCCAAACTCTGGGCCAGAATGCTGGCAGGTCAGGAACACGGACTTCGGTTAGGCCAGGCTTCAAATGCCAACATTGCTACGTTCCTAGCTGTGGGCAAGTTTCTCAACCTCTCAGCACCTGATTTTCCCCATCAGTAAAACAGAGATGATAAATACCTTCTCTTCACAGGACTGTTGAAAGGGTAAATTAACCACATAGCAGAGTAGCACATAGTAAACATTTATCAATAGGTATATTATTGTAATTGGTATCAGGAAGCAATAACTTGATATCTAGTGTGGCTGTAGGAGTTAAGATGTTTATTCTAATGTCCCCATTCACCCAAGAGGCTGGGCCCTTTAGATGACTACTTGGAAGATGGAAAACTTCCAGATGATGGTAATAATAACTAACGTTTATTGGGGACTTACTGAGTGCCAGACACCACTCTACCAACTGTAACATTCTGTTAGAGCCTCCCAACAATCCTAGGAGAACTGCTGGTATCTGCCATTCCAGATGAGGAAACTGAGGTTCTTAGGGGCTAAGGAACTTGTCCAAGGTCACAGAGCTATTATAGAAAGTGACAGGTCAGGATTTGCACATGGGCAGTCAGGCTTCAGAACTCACACTTTTAACCACAATTATCAATGGTTCTCAGTCTTGACTGTACATTAGAAATACCTAGGGAGATAGAAAAATATCTCTGGGACCTATCCCCCCGCCCCCGCCCCCCCCATCTCCCATTCTAATTTAAACTGATCTGGGATAAACAGCAGGGTTCTCCAGAGTTCAGGAACACTACCCTAGGCCATGCTGCTTCCTGGATGAAAAACAGGGTGTAATAAGCAACTTGCCCCAGCTGACATCCCGGAAGATCTATTGCTTTTTAGGAGGACATATCTTTAGAACCATGAGCTCGGGATTGTTTTTCTAAAAAAAAAATTAAAATTAAAAAAACCATTTAACCCCCAAAGTGATCCCATTCAGGTAGATATCATATTCCCATTACTCAGACAAGGAGACTGAGACCTAAAAAGGTTTAATAACTTGCTCACATTCACAAAGGAACTGAGACTAGATTCCAAGAGGGCTTTCGCACCCTAAAGAGCTCCAACAGAGATAGGAAAGAAATTTGAGTGGGTGATTAGGGATACTTCACAGAGGAAATGACATCTGAACCAGACAAAGCATGGGGTAAGGAAGGGCAAAATCAGCGGGGATAAAGTCAGGAAGATCAGAGGCAAGACGTCACACGGAATATTCACGGGACTAGAAGTAAACAGGTGTGGTGAAACTGTCCTGCTTGCAAGGTGGAGTTATGAGAGAGGTTTGAGAACTCTGCTTGGGCCCAGACTACGCAGGCACACGAACGGCAAGCTGCACAGCTGTCCTTGGCCTTCACAGGACTTCTCCTGAAACAGAAGGCTGCTCAGGCAGATGCCTGGAAACTCAGCCTGCAAAGGAAGCAAGGTCATATTTCCAACTTGAAATCATGATGCAGGAAAAAGAGTAAAGCAGCATCCAGAGTTGAGCTCTGCATCTAAGCTACTTCATCCACTGGGATGGACTGAGCAGGTTGGGTCTGCGCTATCATATCACATATTATAAGGTAATAGAGCAAAGCAGTTAAGAGCAAGGCTTTAGGGTCAGATAAACCCAGGTCTAAACCCTGACTACTTTTACTAGCTATGTACCAACGGGCATTCAGGAAACTTCTCTGAGCCTATTTCTACTTCTTTGTAAAATAGGAATAAAAAATATATTCCTCATCGTGAGAAAGTAATAAGAAATGAACATGCAACGTGCTAATTAAAATAGTGCCTGGTAAGAGAGCACATTCCCAATAAATAGAGACTATTTTTTCAGTCATTCAACATGCAAGCCTAGAGAAACTCACACAGATGAGTACAGACCTTTAACATGCATTCAGGTCTGCCTATTAAGCCCTTCACAAATACCCAAGTTTGTAAATACAACACAGGGAGACCTTTTGTATTCATGGATTTATATTAGAGTGGAATAATAAATTAGGCAATGAACTCACTAAAATAGTAATAACTTTCCCTTTTATTTATAAATTGTTTCAGAAGACTGGGGCATATTACTCTTTATAATTCATGGTGAGTTCTAGGAAGCAAAATTCCCTAACAAAACACAAAAATTAAATAAAATCACAAGCCTGTATCAACAGAAGTATTGATGGCTTTCCCTCACCAATCTCAATATTGTTCTGATTCCCCGAAAAGAAGGTCTCACTGCGATACACGTCCACTACGTTTAAAGGGAAAGAAAAATTAACCCTTTTGTGATAAAAGCAGAAAATGAGTAAGAGTCTATAGAAGGACAGGTTCTAATCTCAGCTCTGCCACTCACTGGGTGACTTGCTCTGGGCCTCCTCTGATAAGACAATCTCTTTTTTTCCAGCTCTAACATCTGAGACACAGTTAACAGCAGCTCGACTTGAAACAGGTCACCTCAGAAATGGAGACTTCACAAGTTCCCTTCCTTTGGGAGTATCTGGATGACTGGCCATGCGAGGCAAGGCCCGAAGCACAAGGCCAAGCAGGGAAAAGTTATTTTCTGGAGAAATGAGGGAAAATTCCCCCGAAACACCCCGTACCTTTCTTCATCATGTCTCGGTCCAAGGCTACATTTCTTTGGGCAAGATTTACTTCTGATCGAAAATGGAAGCGCTTGGCTCGCTGTTCTTTCTTTTCAATTGCTTCCTAGACGGTACGGAAAAAGCCATGTTTCAATGGACGAGGAAAGTTGAATCACACACACAATCACAAACACAACATAATGCATCAGTGACAACTCTAAAATAAATCAGGAGAAATAAGCAACAATGTACCTTTAATAATTTAAAAACTGGATATTCAAAGTCAATTACTAGGATGGCACACACTAATGTTGCTATAATTTGCAATAATCTTCATGATGATTCTATGCCTATCACGGTGTCTGGAGAAGCATAGGAATTCCGTGAATATTTGTTGATTCAATGAGTAATAAATGCTTTAGTTCTCTGACATTTCGTTTATTATTAGCAATCAGTCTTTGAACAAATTACAATTAAACAATCTCAACTTCCCAATTTTCTAGGTGCAGAAACTGAGGCACAAAATAGTTAAAAGGTTTGCGGGAGGTACTTCAGCTAGTAAGGGGGGGCAGATCTTCTGATCTCAGTGCTATTTCTAGGAGCCCTACCACCACCCCCATTTCACACTGTCTGCATGGTAATCACACCTATCACATTCTTCCACATTATGTATGCCTGAGCAGTCCACTCCCTAAGGCTTTTTCCTGGTTTAAAAATAACATTGAGGCAAAGAAACTCTGTCTTCTATTCTAGGCCTGTGTCTATGGAATTGCCAGTTTGCATCCTTAAGTGACAAGAAGCATTGACGCTTCACTGAAAAACAAAATAATCAGCTCCATAAGTTTTTTTCAAGAGCTAAAATAAATCGGGTCCAACTGTGGGTTTCGGATAGCTCTTAGGAACCCTTCACTAGCTGTGTATTAACTTTGCCACACTAATTGAAGGTCTGACTGTAGAAAGCTTGTGGGGATTGGTAAAGCAGCAACACTTCTGTTATTTCCCAACAGTTATGCTAATTTTCTTCACTTAAGTCTTCCCAATTAATCTACCTTCCTTTAGCCATAATTTAAGTACCAATTCTGGGATTACTACCCTTTCCCCCATATATCTGTTTCATATAATGGCAAACTGCGTAGGATTAAGAACAGTACAGTCCACTTCTTTTTCAATTACAACAGGAAAACATCTTCATTTTATTTTCTTGTCTAAAAGGTCATTTTTTTCTTTTGACCTTTAAGCCATCTGACAGACTGAGACCCAGATAAAACATAAGCATGACATATTTATTTTTATTTTTGCTTTTATACATCCAATATAGCAATAGAATGCTATTATTCATGTTTTGTTTCATTTAAAGTGGAAACAGTATATGCACTTTTAAAGAAGGGACATAGCATAAAAAAAGCATTCCCAGTGCGGAACCTTTCCTTGGATGTGGTTACGCAGTCACCCTGGTATTGTGATTTTCATCTTGTCGTGACTATGAGAACAAAATACTGCCCAGATGTTTTCAGAATGCACGAAGGCATCATTGTACAACATGAAATTTAAGTTACAAATTTTCAATTCTGCAGCAAAATAGGAGGTAAAGAATAACTGCAGTTCCACAAGTCCTAGGGACCAAGTTCACCGCTTCTCAAAATGAATAAATAAATCCTGGTCTGTCTCACCTTGGAGGTGACATCGATTCCGGTGATGAAGCTGCCAGCCTTATTTTCGTATCTTCTGCTCGTGTCCTAACACAAGGGAGAAAGGTATGAAACGTTTACGCTATTGAGGAAAATCTCATAATAAAAGACAGCTGATGCCTTTTGAATAGTCATTCGCTTCAGCAATCCTTCCCCTACCCTCACAACTCTTATTATGAGGAAACAACATCCCAGGGACTCTATGGTAGCCATCAACCACTTTAATGAGAAGTCTTTTCTAGATCAGAGCCTGTGCAAAACCTGAAGTAATTCCATCTATTGAAAGTACCTGTGTAAGTGAAAATCTAGAGGCTTTCGTGAAAACCGTCCATGATGAGGCACACTCCTCTCTCCAACCCAGACAGATCAAAGTCATCAGGCCAGGCCACCAGGTGGAGCACAAGCTCTCACCAAAACGCAGAAAGCCCGGACTCACCCAGGCCTCCACGGGAAAACAGCACAGTGCAATGAAGAGGGTGGGATCTGGAAGCTCAGGACTCAAGTCGCAGTTCACAGATTACAGGACACTGTGCAGTTTCCTTTGGCCTCTCTGGGCCTAGGTCTCCACCATGGTATCTAGGCCTTCCTGACCTCTTTTACTTGGGCTGCAGAACTTTCCATTTCTCCAACAAAACAATCTTGTTCCCATCGCAGTCTCTGTGCTTACTGTTGCCCTTGCTGGGAACACTCTCTTCCAAATCTGCACATGGTTGACTCCTTTTTGTCGTTTAGGGTTCGGCTTAAATGTCACTATCTCCGAGGACTTCCCTGACCATCCTATCCCATTCTGCTGCCCATTTTGCACCCATCCCCCTTCACTTTCGTTCCCATTAACATGTTTTATTCTCTTCATAGCATTTACCACTATCAGAAATTGTTTGTGTCCCTCAACTGGAACATAAACTCCAGCAGGGAGTTTGATCTTGATCAAGTGCCTAGGATTGTGCCAGGCACATAGTGAGGGATGCAATAGATAAATGTTAAACTGAATGAATAAAGGGATGATATCGACTTCACAACTGCAGTAATATTTAAATGATACAATGTAGTTAATGGGAAAATGCCACTTTGTTCATTGTTGCTACCAGAATCATTATCATTTGCTATCTTTAGTGATCCCACCTTCACCTCTCCCCCATTTCAATTTAAAAGCCTGTATGCTGACGTGGTAAAAAGTAGTTTGTGTTGGGTGAGAAATTAAGTACTTGAGAAGAGCCATGCGGGTCTGAGACCACCCATAAGAACCGGATATTGGACCACCAAACCACAAGCAAAACACCTCTCAGTGTCTCCATTGTGATTAGAAAAACAGACCAAGGACCACTGCTGTTCGCTGATGTTCTGGGCTTATTAAGGGTCAGATGCTGGGGCCACGGTGTAGGTGCTACATAGCAGTGGGGCTGCATGGGGGACAAGACGACCCTCAAGCCACAACAGAAACACTGAGTTCCTGCTGCTGACAAGTCCAACCCTTCCAAGAGAAACCCGCGAGTGCTAGGTTTTACAGACACCAGCTCCACCGGAGCACGACCCACAAGGAGGGCTGGATGCTGGCGCCACAGTTCCTTCTGGGCCGCTTTTGGTTCTGTTCCCGCCTGGGGTTCCCCCTTTATCTCAAGCCCCTAGACAATCCCGGCCCCTCCTCAATCACCCTCTTGCACAGACTCGCTCAGAGGGGCAGCGAAAGGGACGTCCTTAAGTACCCTCCAGCTCTACCCCACCTCCTCCAGCCCCCTCAACACCCATTTCCGGGCGCCCCAGCGTCCTTTCTCTCGCTGCGGGTCTCGCCTCCAGCCTGGAGCCCCCTTCCCCCACCCCCGCGCTCTCCCCCCTCGCTCCCCTTCCCCTGACTTTTCCCCCAGCCCGGGCGCCCGCCGCCTCCCCTTCCGGCCCGCTTCGGCGCGGGGCACTCGCTCTCTTAGCGACCTCCTCCTCGCCCACCGTCCCCCGCCCGTACCGGGATCAGTTCCTTCAGCGAGCGCCGCACCGGCACGATCTCCAGTTCGCCCTCCTCCACCTCCATGGGCTCCGGCTCGCCACGCTCCAAACCGGAGTCCGCCTCAGGCGATGGGAGCCCCAAGGCCGGCCCCGCTGGGGCCTCCGCCTTCACCGACACTCGCAGGCCCCGTACGGCCGCCATCGCCGCCCGCCGGCCGCACCACTGAGAGCCCGCCCCGCACACCCGCTGGCTAGAGCGCCGCCGCCACTGGCTACAGAGCAGCCGCCGCCGCTACCTAGAGCGTCGCCAGCTTCAGTTAGAGGCCCCTCCCCCTTTAGCGCTGCCGCCCCCTGGTGGCAGGAGGAACCCGGGCAGGCTGGAGCGGGACCTGGGAGAGGAGGAGGCGGGACCGAGTGGAGACGGGGACGGGCCTGTTGGAGGGGGCAGGGCCTGGAGGAGATGGGTATTTTCTGGGCTTAGAAAACAGTTACGCCTAGAACAGTAAGCCTGTAATGAAAGCTAACTTTACTAAGGTCATTACGTGCCAGTGACTGTTACAAGCGCTTGAATGCCTACAACAACCCTATGAAGTAGTAGGTACTGTTAGTCCCCATTTTACATATGAGGAAACTGAGGCATAGAAATTTACTTAAGGTGACAGACTATTTAAGAGATAAAACCTGGATCTGAACCTAGACAATCTGGCTCCAGAGCCCAGAATGAGCTTTGGTCTATCACCTCTAGGCATTCTGTAGGTTTACAATGTATTTGCCTTGCCAACGTTAGTCTTTTTCAGGTGTCCCGATAATTGACCCAGTATACATACACAAAAATTGAGACTTGGAGAGGGTAGTGAGCTGCCCAAAGGCCAGAGCTTAACCCTCAATTTCCTGACTCCGGAGGGCTTAGTCCATTGTCAGTTTCTGAACATGGTTTCTTGCAGACGTTTCAACAAGAGCTTGCTTGGGAGAGGGGGATTGTCCTGTAAGCTTCCAGAGGGCGCCACCGGTCAGTTTTTGCTTTGAGTCCAGATTTTGCACCTTCCTCCCTGTGTTAACTTGAGCTAGTTCTGGTCCCTTTCTGGGCCTGTCTTCCCATCTCAGGAGAGCATGGGTGGGATCCTGGGGTCTCTGAGGACCTGCCAGCTATGATCATGGAGGAACAAATAATTATAAACCAAGAGAGAGTATGATCAGCATCAAAGCTGGCTGGTTCTGCTCCTTACACCATGTGTGACCTTGGGCAAGCCACTTACCACTTCAGAATCTCAGTTCCTTCAACAGTAATATGGGACAACGTTACTCACCCCCAAAGGAGGTTGTGAGGGTTCAATGAGATAATTATATGTAGATACAGGATCGAACAGAAAGGACACAGTACATCAGTTCTTCTTAAATGTGGGCTAAATCACGGGACAAACAAGATGGAGCTCTTGAGAGGGCTAGTTTTGACAAAAGGAACACTAGTTACAAAATGGGTTTGCATGCATGGAATGCATTTGTGTGCATTTTTAAGAACATTTCAGAGAAAGTTTGTGCTTGGAGGCTAGCTTTGGACGACAGTCACAAACCCCACCATTACACGTGTTTTCTAGGCCTGAGGGGTTGGGGAATGAGGAGAGGAGGAATCTCTCCTCAGCTATGGACACCCGGAGGCCAGCAGAGAAGGCTGGGCAGGCCTCTCACCCTGCAGTGTGTGAGGAGCCTGTGGCTTGAGGACTCAGGCGCTAGGCTCAGGGAGAACCAGCTCCTGTGGCCGAGCTCTAGCTGGCAGGAGAATTAGGAACCCAGAGCAAGTCAGGGCATCAGGCTAGCACCAGGGTTCCTAGACTTCCGTCAGGAAAGCCCTTCATGTCTGTCTCTTTTCAGTCACCTGACTCACCACCCGCCCCCCTTTCCTGTCCTCGGTGCAGCCTGCTGAAGTGGGGCCATGGAAACAGAAGTGGTCAAAAATAATTCTCGAACAAGTTGAGGGCCATCCCGGTGGCTCAGGTGGTTGGAGCTCCATGCCCCTAACGCCGAAGGTTTGATTCCCACTTGGGCCAGTGGGCTCTCAACTACAAGGACGCCGGTTCGACTCGTTGACTCCTGCAAGGGATGGTGGGCTGCACCCCCTGCAACTAACAAAGGCAATTGGACCTGGAGCTGAACTGCGCCCTCTAAACTACGATTGAAAAGACAACAACTTGACTTGGAAAAAATCCTGGAAGTACGCACCATTCCCCAATAAAGTCCTGTTCCCCTTCCCCAATAAAATCTTTTTTTAAAAAAAGTTGAAAAACATGACTCCCCAATATGAAATGAACACATGTCAAAGCTTTTATTCATTCATTAGGGGATGAAGACCGATAAGATATTAAGACTGGTTCAAAAAAGAATTTGGGAATGAATACAGAGTTGGTCAGTCAAAAGAACACAGAAATTAATGTAACAACACAATTTAATGTCCTACAAGGCAAAAAAACTGTAACCTTTGGGGTTTCCTTTTCTACCAGACAGAAAACATTGACATCGCTATTGGACAAGAATTATTTGCTCATTATGAATTTTCTATAAATTAACTTCTACCCTTACAGAGCTGTAAAATACCCTAATAGATAGTAAATCAGAAAGTATTCAAAGGTACACATCCCTAGAGAATCAGATAATTCCTGGGCAAAATAGGTACGTTGGATAACACCTGGCACTACATTGAAAGAATATCAGTGTAGTTCTTTTACCTGTTATTTTTTCCTATTTCCAAAGTCTGGATGATTTTTTATTAACAGAAGAAACCAGGAGAGTGAGACACTGGGACAGACTGAAAGAAGAGTTTCACCCAGGAAGTGATCAAGTATCAAAGGCAGCCACAAGTTCACAGTGAAACTTGGCTTGGGTCTGAAGGTTTGTTGGCCATCGGTGACCTTGATGAGACGGTGTCCATGAAGAGGAAGGTAGATTAAAAGTGGAATTTGCAAAAGTGTGGACAACTCTTTTGAGAAGTTTGTGAAGATGGAGGCTAGGGGACAAAGAGGATATTAAGGGTCTTCTGAAAGATTCCTCTTTCTTAAAATTTTGACTGAAATTGGCCACTCCTTCTCTCTTCCAGGGAAGAGGGGAATGAATAATGGGATCCTACCTCTCCTGGGATAAAAAAGGGAAAAGCCATTAAAAGGTAATATAAGCTCCTATCAAATGCTACTTGAGAACTGGTAACATGGTCCACTGACCTGAGGTGATGCCCTGCTGATTCAGAGTTGTTCTTTGATGCAGTTTTAAATTGGACACCTGCAACCCCACACCCCCAGTTCACGTCCTTGGAATATGTGCAGGTTGGTAATTAAGGAAAAGTTTCTACAGTTAAAGAAAAGGTCTTGAGGCAGCTGACCTTGATGCAGAAGATGTATGTATCTACAGGTCTGACAAGTTCGTGAACTTGTTGCAACAATGTTGCTGACTTATTTTTGGTATCAGAGGGATTATTCATCATGAATTTGTACCAACTGGACAAACAGATAACCAAGTTTACTATTTGGGTGCTGAATGGGCTGCGTGAAAAAGTTAGATGACCTGAACTTTTCCCCAACAATTCATGGCTCTTGCATCATGACAATGCACCAGCTCACACAGCACTGTCTGTGAGGGAGTTCTTAGCCAGTCAACAAGTAACTGTATTGGAACACCCTCCCTGCTCACCTGATCTGGCCTCCAGTGACTTCTTTCTTTACCAGAAGATAAAGGAAATATTGAAAGGAAGACATTTGGATGACATTCAGGACATCAAGGGTAATACAACGACAGTTCTGATGACCATTCCAGAAAAAGAGTTTCAAAATCGCTTTGAAGTGTGGACGAGGCCCTGCCGTCAGTGCATAGCTTCCCAAGGGGAGCACTTCAAAAGTGACCGTAGTGATATTCGGCAGTGAGGTATGTAGCAGTTTTTCTAGAATGAGTTCACAAACTTAATGGTCTGACCTCGTATGCTCCCCAACCCCAACACAGCCTAATTCTTGAAAGGATTGTGTTCCTCACTTTCTCCTCCTGACTTGACCGCTCAGCATCATGGACACTGATAGCCGCTCCCCAGGTCTTGAAACCACACACAATCTTCTATTGTATGGTCACACTTGGTTTTCTTTTCACTTCCCAGGCTACGCCTGCTCCAGTGCCTTTTAGGGTTCTTCCTCCTTCCCCCAACATTAACAATCCCCCAGGGCTTGATCCTGGGCCCTTTCTTCTCAGCCCGTGCTCACTCTCTGGGCCATCTCATCACACCCATGGCTTCCTATTCCACTGCCATCCACAGCCTGAGGACGCCATCTCCCCATCTCCAGTTCTTCCCTCTCCTCTGAGCTCCAGACCCACATGTCCAACTACTTACTGCACATCTTCCCTTGAATGTCTCAAGGCACCTCAGACTCAACTTGCCTAAGACTCAGAATCCTCCTTCCAGGCCGGGTCACTCCTGTGTTCCCTACCTCTCTGATCAGCACTGTAGTGAATCCAGATGTGCAAGCCTGGAAGCCAGAAGCCACCCTTCACACCTTCTTCTCCCACTCCCATAGCCAGGCCACACAGAGAATTGTCAGTCTGGCCTCCCCCATGTCCCTCATGCCCATCTGCTTCTGTCCTTCCTTTCAGCTCTCATCCCTCAGCTTCTCTCCATCCCAGCCACCAACATTATCACCTCTTGTCTGGACATTGCAGTGGCCTCCTCACTGGTTTCTCTGTTTTTCTGGTTCCTCCACTCCTATCCCTCCTCTTTTCAGCACATTATCCAGCCCTTCCACTGCTCCAGCTGCATGCACTACTTTCCTCCTCACTCCCAACATCACTACTTCAGTTCTTGGAAAGCAAATTGTCCCTCCTACCACAGGGCCCTTGCACAAGCTAGTCTCTCTGCTTTGAGATTTCTTTCCTCCCCCTTGGCCTCGCTAGTTCTTTCTCAACCTCAGATCTCAGCTGGGGTTTCCCTTCCTCGGGGAAACCTCCCCAGCCACAACCAGCGAGTCACCACTGCGAGCCTTTCCTGTAGAGTGCCCATATCAATTCAAAATCACCCACACATGCGCATGGCAACTTGATTCATGTCTGTCTCCTGCGATGGACTGAGGGCCATGAGAGTAGGAACAGTATTGATTTAGCTTAGTGTTTAACTCAGTGCCTGGTTATAGAAAACTCTGCACAAATATTGAAAGGATGGATGGAAGGACAGATGGACATATCAGAAGGAAATGAGACCTTTTCCTGAATTAGATTTAGAAACATGAAGCAGCAGATATACACCCCCCCTTACCAAATTCTAGACCAGAGCTATTCATGTCAATCCTCGATGTTCATTAAAATCATCTAGGGTAGGGCACATACTTGTGACTAGCAAATAAATCCTGGAGATCTAATACACAGTACAGTGATTACAGACAACAACACTGTACCTTAAACATTAAACATGCTAAGAGACTAGATCTTAATTGTTCCCACCACTAGAAGATATGGTAATTATATGATGAGACAGGGATGTTGGGTGTTAGCTAATGCTACATGGCAATCATAGTGCGACACACATGTATCAAATCAATATGTTGTGCACCTTAAATTTATACAATGTTATATGTCGATTATATTTCAATTTTTAAAATAATGAAAGTTTTAATCACCTAGGACACTGAAAGGATTATATACGGTATGATTCCAACTGTACAACATTCTGGAAGAGGCGAAACTACGAAGACAGTAAAAAGATCAGTGGTTGCCAGGGGTTGGGGGAGTGGAGTGAGGGGTGGGTGGGAATGGAGGATGAATAGGGAAAGCACTGGGATTCTTAGGGCCGTGAAACTATTCTGTATAAAACTGCAGTGGATACATGTCATTATACATTTGTCAAAACTCACAGAATGTACAACACAGAATGAACCCTAATGTAAACTGTGGACTTTCGTTAGTAATAATGCATCAATATCCATTTATTGGTTGTAACACATGTATCACACTAATGCAAGATATTACTAATAGGGGAAATGGGGGGGTTGGCGGCAGGAGAGGGGGTTGAGAGAATATATGGAAACTCTCTGTACTTCCCACGTAATTTTTCTATAAACCTAAAACTGTTCCAAAAACTGAAGTCTATTAATTAAAAAAAAAAAGAATCCTGACACCCACACTGCACCCCAGACCGATTAAGTCAGGGTGGAGCTCAGGCATCAGGATTTTTTTAAAGCTCCTTAGGCGCTTCTAGCATAGAGACAGGTTGATCACTACTGTTTAGACTGAATTGGGATGGGGCAGACCACAGCTGGGAGCCCTCTCACAGCTTTGGAGTGGGTTTCCTGGGGAGGTGGTGGGTATTGGCACAGATTGCCTAAAAGGAGAGGAGAGCACCTGAAGGCAAGGGGATCCTCTCCTATGAAAGCTCCTGCACCTTAAGGATGGTTCCCTGGACTCTGGGGAGACCAAGCGTGGAGAAGTTTAACCAGCCCCTTCCTATGTTAGTCCCCCATTGTTCTGGTTCCATTCCTTCCGTGTAGACTTGCGCCTAGACCATGGGGGAGGGTCTTGAGAGACCAAAGGAATTGGGGGGGGGGTGAGGGGCAAACGGTGCTCAATGCAGAGAACATCAGTTAATCATATGGACTGTGGCTAGAACCAACAGTGACTGGTCCTGCTGGGGACAGGACAGAGTGAGCTGGGCAGTAACCGGGGACAAGGAGCCTGCGCAGAGGGCATCTGAGAGAGGAAGCAGGAGGGGTGGCCTCCTGCATGTCCAACGTGTGGGGCCAGCCTTTGGAAAACCAAGGGGGTGGAAATCTGGGTTATAGCTACAGGGGAGGCCTGAGCTAGTTTGCAGGCTGAGAAGCAAGACCAGAGGACCAGATAAGGCCGGAGATATACAGGCCAGAGACACAGCTTACTAGGGATTAGGTGGAGAGAATGGGGTTCCCAGAGGGAAGATGCTATTCTTATGATTCAGCTGAGAGATGCTCTTTGAATGGTCTGCATCATGGTGGGATGGAGTGGGCAGATACAAGTTGTGAAAGTGACTCAGCCAGTGAGCAAGGTTACAATTCCTGCGTCCTGATTTGCCTTTTAGGAGATGAACCAGACACCATATCACATGCCAACGGTCCCTCTGGGGCTGTGGCCTGGGGAAGCCTTTCCGGATAGGGTGACCTCGAGATGGCCAGGGCCCAGGCATGGTCAGGGGAAGGCAGGGAGGCTGACTACAAAACCAGGAAGGGCTAATGACAAACGGATCCGTCCCACCTGGGTGAGGACAGGCAGCTTCCCTGGACAGTGAGAGGACCCAGACTTTGCTCCCTGGGTCATCCTGGGTAGAGAAATGGATGTGTATGACACCCCAAAGGGCAGAGCCAGGTCTGTGTGTGTATGGAGGAGGGGACCAGGACAGGAGATGGTCATTTAAGCCATGGACAACTAGTCCAGCAGGAGTCCTTGCAGGCCAGGGCAGTTCTGCAGGTGAGATAGGGGACAGACCCCTCCCCAGGTCTTCCTGGCCTCCTCCTGGGCCTCGGTTGACCCCCAGGGCCCAGTAGCTCTCACTATGTGACTCTCCTGGCCTCCCTCAGCAGAGTCCCAGGCCTGCTTGTTTGCCCACGGGGAGGCTGTGTGGGTGTGCAGCCTGTTTGCGTGGGTGTGTCAGCCTGTGTGCGTGGGTGCGCCAGCCTGTGTGTGGGGGTGGGAGGGAGGGATGACTCTGTGACCTGTGGGGTGTCTATAGGGGTCCCAGTAGGTGTCTGTGTGCGCCCCTAGGAAAATAGGCACCCTCAGTGGCCCTGACCATCCTTCCCTCCCCTCCTCCAGGCTGAGGCCTTACAGGATGATAGTGGTTGGGGAGAGGAAGGAGTAGGCAAAGTGCCTGTGGGATCCAGAGCCCAAAGACATTCTCTCCTGGGAACCAGGGCCTCCCAGGGCAAACCTCGGGCTGTCCCCCCAGCCTTCAGCTGGACACCCCTGGCCTGGGCTCAGCTCACCTGTGTGGTTCGGTCTGGAAGTGCAGACTGTTTCTGATTGGCCCAGATGTCTGCCTTGTGTGTAGGATTCTGGATCTTCCTGGCCGCTGGTATGGAAAGACCTGGGTGGGGTGGGTGGGCAGGAGGCCTGGGCTCTAAGCTGGCTCTTCCCTGACTGCTGTGTGACTCTGAGCCAGTTACTGACCCCTGGGCCTCAGTTTCCCTACCAAAATGTGCCTGTTCGAATGGTTGTCTTCATGGGGCAATGATACCATGTACCATGGTCCTACTCAGCCCTTGGCATGGTGAGCTTGCCTGTCAGACCCAGGCTCAGGGCTTGGGGACCAACACCGGGGCCGACGAACCAGTCCAGGGATTTTTATGACTGTAGGCTAGGCCTTGGAGGGAGGGACAACTTTGACAAAGAGAGACAGAGATGGGAAAGGCATGTCCTGGAGGAGTGGGTGAGGCCGAGAGCCATGGGGACGAGGAGTGAAGGGAATGTGGTGGGAGAGGAGGGCAGGGGTCAGGAGAGCATCCAGAGGCCGGCAGGGCCGATGGCAGGAGCCTCACATGGGAGGATGAGCACTGCAGGGAGCACAGATGGGTTCTGAGAGGGGTGGGCAAGATCAGGTGGGCACCCAAGATCACCTCAGCAGCTGCTAAGAGGATGGATTGGAGTGCTGAGGACCAAGGCCAGGAGACCAGTGAGGAAGTGGGAATAAGAACCACATATCGGGGCAGCCAGTTAGCTCAGTTGGTTAGAGCGTGGTGCTCATAACACCAAGGTTGCCTGTTCGATCCCCGCATGGGCCACTGTGAGCTGCACCCTCCACAACTAGACTGAAACAACTACTTGACTTGGACTGTTGGGTCCTGGAAAAACACACTTAAAAAAAAAAAAAGAAGAACCCCTTATCAATTGGTCTTGGCTTTTGGGGAACTTTTGCCTGACTGCCAGGAGCCCTGCTGGAGGGGGCTCAGTGCAGCCCCTCATGGGACCTTCACATGACGACTAGGAAGAAGGCAGGAGCAGCTCTGGCCTCCATTTCTCAGATGGAAAAACTGATCACCACGCCTCTGCCATGGTGCCCTGCTTGGTCGGCAGTTTTACCCAGCTGGGAGCTCCACAGCGGGGCAAATACCTATCATACAGGACGTGCTGAGGCCGGGCCTGTCAGGCTGGTTCCAGGCAGCCCAGGGGCAGAAAATTCTTTTTATTTTCAGTGTCTCACTTGCTGAGGACTTACTCTGTGCCAGGCACTGTGTCAGATGCTTGGCACAAGCGCTTCACTTAACTTTACGAGAACTCCGAGGAAGTGCTGATATTATCTGCATTCAATTGATCAGGAAACCGAGACTCCTCTAGTGACTTGCCAGGATCATAGAGCTATTACTTGGCAAGGCTTGGATTCAAGCTCAAGGCTGTCTGACCTCAAAGATGACTCTTTCCATCATGGCCATGGAGGGCCCTGGTATGAGCAGGGAGCTGCAGGGTCCCCAAAGCCCGTGCCAGTGCCCACGGCTAGGGAGGCACAAGAAGGACACAGGGCCTGTCACAGGGACTCGTATGAGGCTCCATTGGGACTTCTGCATCATGAGGAGTGGCGATGGCTCCCGGAGACCAGACTTCGGCCTCGCTGGGTCCCTGCGAAACAGGAAGGGTTCCCTCATGGCCAGCCTGCTGGCTCCCAAACAGCCTATCCTTCAAGGAGGGGCCGCAGGACCTGCTCAGGAAACTGTCACAGGCTGGTCTGTAGCTCCTCACCCTCCAGAGCCAGCCCCCATCCTTCCCTGTCACCTCCCTCTAGATCGCCTCTTACTATCCTGCTTAAACCCTTCCAGAAAAGCTAGCAAAGCCAGCTGGTCCAGCTGGTAAGAAAGAACACATATGCAGATGCAGAGAATGTACACACAGAGATGTTTTGTTTTGTTTTTGTTTTTTAACTCAAGAAAGGGCTTTTATTGGTTTTAACTTACTGCCTGGGAAGTTCATTTTTAAAACACTCTTACGGAGTTTGTTCATCCCTTGTGCTACATTCAAAAACAATGATGCCAACCCAAACCCTCAGTGACGGAATGAGCAGCCCATCCGGTTCTGACCCAGCCAATGAAGCCAGGCCCACCTTTGAGCTCTGCAAGGGCAGGCCCCATGGACGTCGCCCTGTTGAAAACCCCACCCTCCAGGCCCCAGTGCAGAGACGCTCAAGAAAACCTTGCGGATCTGTGACTGGCCTTCTATGAACTCTATAAAAGTGTTCTTAAAAACAGTACTGAGTTATCTTTTAAGCCCTGGGTTACAATGCCTTAGTGGAGAGGAGCCAGGGAGAAATGTGGACCCATTGACAATGGGCCACAGTCCGCTCACAGCCTTAAGTAGACATGGAAACTATATTACAGCTGCATGTGCCAGTGCAAGACATGTGAGTGTGCTGTGTGCAGCAGATGGGCACGCACGTGCATACGTGCGTGGAGGCGTGCCATACTCCCACAAGCACAGGGCTGTGCAGGACGGGGCACTGCTCTAGCCCAGCCTCCCCTTTCTTCTCAACACAAGTCCTGCTGCAATAGGAAACCCACGCTGGTGACTATGATCCCTTGTTTGGCCCACATTTTCAGGGGAGGTCTCTGAATCCTGCTGTCTTTTCTTTTGGGGATCAATCCCTTGAGCATTTGATCAGTGAACCCGAAGCCATCAAGTGATCCCAGAGAGAAGGTGACGTGTGCTCCAGCCCGGTCAGGTCCACACACGTGCTCCAGTGCTGCAGCTCTGAAAAGGTTCAGTGGCAACTGTCCTGGGGGCGAGGCAGTGGCAGAAGGCTCGTCTCTCTGAGGCCACCTGCCTGCTTCCACACCCCACCAGGTCCTGCTTCTAGCACGACCTCCAGCTTGGGCAGTTTGTCCTTCATGGTAGGAGTGTGAGGGCCACTTCTGGGGCCAGACGGGGAGGCCAGTGTAGGATCGGAGATTGGATTCCAGTTACTTCAGCATCTGCGACGACACAGCCCTGTGAGTCCAGGGCTCTCAGTCGATGTCAGCTCCTGGTGTCTCTTCTGCAGCCATGGCTCTGAGGAGCCACCAAGGGAGGGAGTAAGGTGGGCAGGGAAGGTTTTGTGCTCCTGCTTGAGGCTTCTGCTCAGAGCTTTAATTCAGCCCATTCTTCAAATAGTGCCAAGTGTGAAACACAATCCAGGAAGGTCAGTGCAGTTCACCTGGCTGCCAAATAAAGGTGGGGTGTGCTAGGAACAACCCAACGCTGTAGGAGAGGTCATTCGATGTTCCCAAGTAGGGCGTTGCATTCCCTTCCCCTCACGTTAGAAATAAAAGTAAAAGACAACAAAAAAAGTGCATCTGAATTCTCCAATATTGACCACTGCCCAGGTGAGGCCCAGGAACCCCCATCAAGGGATCAGAGACTCCATACCAGTGTTCTCAGCAGAACGAGCTCTGGCAGCACCCCTCTGAGGTGGGCAGAGTACACCCCTCCACGTGCATGTGGCAGCTGAGCCAGGCCTGCCCGGCCCCTAGTGCAAAGTCTCTGCAGTGGTGGTAAGCTAGGCTTCCATCTGCCATTTTGGTTTCTTGCCTCCTGCCGCTGGGCCTTGCCAACAAGCCAAGTGGGGTTTCTAAGGCACCACGGGTACCTACCTTCCTCACAGCATGGGTCCCACCAAAGAGAGCCAGGATGAGGAGAAAGGCCTCGAGGGAGTCCTGTTCCCAAACCCCAGATGAGACACATTCCAATCCTGTCCCTGGACACGCGCGGAGGTCATGCAGCACGAGAGGGAAGGGGAGCCAGGAGAAGGGCCACAGTCCCCAGCCCCCTGCCCGCAGGGGCGGCTGTCAGCATGAGGGCGGTGGGCCTTTGGAGGCGTGGGATGAGCGTGCTGCTGGGTGGCCCTGGGCGCATGCAGGGGCTCAGGATGCAGCCTCATCTTCTTGGACACCGGGGAGCTCCGGGCTCTTGACCCCTTCGCCACACCCATCTTTCCTGGTCGGGAGACACCAAGAGAAAAGGACCTCAGGGGCCAGAATATTCACTCAGGAAGGAAGCACTCACAGGCACTCATACCCATCGGCTCTCACCTCCCCCCTTCACCTACTTCCCCAAGCTTGCCCCTATCTCGTGGCCCCTTGCTGGTCTCCCTCACCCCAGATCTCATCCCACAAGCCTCCATGGCTCCCTACTGCCCAGAGATGAAGTCTAGACTTCCCATTCTGGCTTCCGGAGCCTCTCACGACCTGACCCAGCTGACTTCCCTGCATCCTCAAGCACCAGCCAGTTCACAGACCTTCCACGTTGGCTTACATCAGCCCCACGGTCCTGAGTAGAGGGGATTTGGGTTTCACATTTTCTTTGTCTTGTACGCAGGGTAATCTCTTCTATCGGTCAGTCTTAGGATTCTGTCATATATTCAATAGATTCCCGTATCTGATTTTTCTCCTAAGACCTTTCTTTTTAACATGACCAATGAACAAGTTTGGATAGCTCAAAATTAAGGATCAATCTTATTCAACTCTTCTGTAGAGTTTCAAAAATTATCCCCAAGTGTCAAAAACAGAGTTGATCAAGGACAAATCTGGGACTTTATGATGAGGTAAAACCTGCTGTTCGAAATTAAACTTGGGTCACAGAAGTATAGAATTTTATAGCTGTTAAGTCTTAAGCCCAATCCTCTCACAGTCCAGACAATAAAACTGGCCTGTCCCCCCATTAACGTGTGTCTAAAAGGACAATGATTGCCTTGCTCACTGTATTCTTGGTGGCCAGCCCTGGAACAGGTGTGGACTAGGCGCTGGTTGTGTCTTTGGCCTGTGACTGGCCTGTCCCACCACTAGGGGGCGCTGAGTCATAGGCACTGAGCTAGAGTGACCTGAAGTCCAGGTTTGCTGTCATGGTTTTGGCTATGCCTGAAGTCCTGGCATAGTTAGTAACAGCTACCTCTTTCATTCTCAAAAGTGGCTCCATTTGGGTGCTAAAATACGTGATCCCCTATACTAAGCCCAATTCCAGGATCGAGGCCAGCCAACCTACTAGGGAAACCCAAAGAACCCTCTCCCCCAGCCCTGGCCAACTCACTAGAGAGACGGAATCAGAAGTAACCCCGCAATAATATCAAGGCCTCTCCCAGACCCCACCCCTCATCCCCCATTGGCCAGAAAGTTTGTCAAGAGGAGGGCAAGAGGTTAGTATATGGACATCCTTGAGGGCAAGCAACCTCTGGCAGGGAGCAGACACCAGCTTGTCCACAATGATGGGACCCAGGGCCTGGCATTTCTGAAGAACTCACTAAAAGAGGGTGGCCTCATACACAACCAACATCGAGGCCCCTGGACAGCACACGTGAAAGTACTTCCTGAGAGGCTGAGATACCTGGACCATGTCCCTCGCCTCCTCTCTGGGGAGCACACCTTCTCCACACAGCGGGCTGAAGACACCACGCTACTCCCTGCGGCTCCCTTCACAGTCGGAAGGCAACCGACTTCCCAGGACCACATGCACGTCCAGGACCCTCTCATGGCTTTCTGTCCGCACGTCTGCAGACCTTGTTGACATCCCAAACTGACTTTATTTTAGTGGGAGAAGATGGATAAGCTGAGGAGGTGGGTCTCAGAAGTTTGGGGAACTGCTTTTCTGACCTCTCCTATCAAGTGGTGAACGCACATGCCTGGTTCACAGCAGAGAGCCTGCAGCAAAGGGGGTTCCTCTTCCCTGGCCCAGTCAGCCAGCCAGCCTGTCCACGCTTACTTGCTAAACAAACATTTACAAAGCGCTGCCTTGGGCACATGACCTCAGCAATGGCTGGAGGTAGCATGAGCCACTCAGGAAAGCAGCTAGCACTACCCCAGCCAGGAAGAGTCCGCAAAGGGGCCCTTCCTTCACAGATGAGCCATCCTTCCAAAGCAGCAAATGTGAGGCTTGTTTGCAAACCTCTACCAGGCTGCCGTGGGCTGAGGACAGAGGTGCAGACAGGCCCTACTCTGAGACCTGGCCAAATCCCCAGGCTCCGGGCTTAGCCTTCACAGCCTGACGACAGTGAGAGTCAGGGGATGCACCGCAGCCCCCGCCCTACGCCAGGGAGCGTCCTGCAGGCCTTGGCCCACCACTACTTACAACAGTAAGTTTCCTGGAACAGACATACATCGCTCTTCCCTCCGTGCTTGGGGCTCAAACGGGTTCCCAAAGGAACGCTTTCTCAGCATGGACTTAACCAGGATCTGGGGAGAACATATCAGTGTGAGGAACACATACCCCCCGCACCCAAACACACCGGCCGCCTCCACTCTGACTCCCTGGGGGAGCAGCTGCTAGGCGGGCCCTTTCTAGTGGCAGAGAAAGAAAGAGTACTCCCAGCAGAGGAAATGATAAGAGCAAGGTGGGTGATGGCTGAGGGTGAATTCTGGGAACGGGGAGGAGCCGGTCAGCGCAGCTGCTGCATGGCGGGGCTGGGACACCAGGCTGAAAGCGGGGCTTTATCCTGAGGACGTGGGGAGTGCAATTATGAAATGCCTTCTAGCTGAGGTGTGGAGGGGAAGCAGTGCAGAGGGGAGGCTGCACAGTGGCCTGGGGGAGATGCGGGAGGGGCTGCTGCACCCTGGCTCTGACTTTGTCCCTCCTCCTGCAACAAAAACAGTTCCATGCCCCTCCTCACATACACACAAACTCACACGCACATGCATAGCACCAGGGGTGCATTCACTTGTTCATTCATTCATTCAACCAACAACTATTTATTGAGCACCTACCCTATGCCAGTCACTATTTTAGGCACAGGGGCCACACTGAGGCAAAAATTCTTGCCCTCACGGAGCTTATATTCTAGTTGGAGGGAGAGGCAATAAATAAGTAAGTAAAATATGTAATATGTTGGTTAGTGGTACAGGCTAAGGAGAAAAAATAAAACAAGGGGGACAAGATATAACAAAGAGAAGGTTGGAATTTTAGGTAAGGCACCAGGGAAGGCTCGCTTCTCACGAAGAAGGTGACTTTGGAGTAAAGACTTGAAGGGAGTGGGGAAGTGAGCCCTGAGGAGAGCTGCGCAGGAGCATCCTGGGCAGGGAAGAGAAGTTCAAAGGCCCTGGGGCAGCAGCTCACGTGGCACATGGTTGGAGCCAAGCAAATGGAGGGAGGAGAGATGAGGTCAGCGAGGTCACGGGGACGGGCAGGCTGGGCAGGGTCTGTGGCTCTTACTCTGAGTGACACGGGAGCCTGAGTGACCAGGGTCTGAGCTGAGAAGCGACAAGACCAGGTTGCCAGGAGCACCCTGGTGTAACTGTATAGGGGGTGAGGGTGGAAGCAGGGCGACAACTTGGGAGCCTATTCCAGGGCTTTTGGAGAGAGGCGATGGTGGCTGTGACCAGGGCTGTGGCCGTAGGGACCCTGTGGGAACTCACTGGGCCCAGGGACCCCACAGAGGCCTGGAGCTTTACAGGAACAGACAGGACTTTAGCCAGCAGGCCTAGCGGGGCCTGGACCCAGCAGGGAGGGAAGTACCACCCAGGCCTGGGCTGCCCACAGCACGGCCCAGCTCTCTCTCCTGGCCTTGTGCAGACTCTGACTCGCTGTGGTGCCTCAGCACAGGGTGGGCCGTGGTTCTGTGTCCCCAAACCCCCAAGTAGCCATCAGGGGCTATGTTAATAACTTCCAGTGTTAATGTGAAAGATGTCCAGGAGAAGACGAGAAAAACTGAAATGGGGCAGGAGCATGGAGACAGCATTCAGGTGCTGCCTAACTGACGTGCAGCAGGGCTCTGCGGCCGCTTCTCCAACTGAGAGGCTTCCTAGGCCTTTTCACTACCACGTCCTTGGCACCTACTACAGCGCCTGGAAAGTAGCAGAAGTTCAATAAATGGAAGAAGGGAAAGAAGGAAAGGAGGCAAGGAAAAAGGGAGGGAGGGAGGGAGGGAGGAAGAAAATGCCTCTTCCGGTAATGGTGAATGTTGACACTCAGGGAGGGCAGTATGTCTTTTCAAATCATTCACTCTCCTCACCAAGTCTCCTCCCACAGGGCTGAATAACGAACGTGGCCTCTTTCTCCACGGGCCCAGCATCAACGCCGGCTGACCGCGTGGTCATCCGAATCCCCACACAGCCAGGGACAGAGCAAGTCTCAGGCAATGGCCACGCCCTCCTCAGGCCCTCCCAGGACAAGCGAGCCTTCTGCCCCTCATCCTCTTACCACGGTGGTCCAGCTGGGAATGAGCTTGACGGAGTTCTTCACCTCCTCCTCAGTCACTTCCACTACACTGCAATGCTCCTCTTCCGAGGGAAGGGGTTCCTCCCCATTCTTGGTCACCCAGGGGTGCAACTGCAGAGGTGACGACAGACAGATACCCAGTCAGCAAGGAACCGCAGACATTTCACCAGCCATCGCTGTGGGGCCCAAAGTCCACAAACCCCAAACCCAAACCCAACACACACACGTCCTGGGGTAGGGCTGTACAGGAGAAACTGAGGCCTGCTTGCTGTGTCCCAGCCCAGCCTAGCCTAAGACCTCTGGTTCCCTCACCTTGATGTCTGGCACCCCGATTCTTGTTTCAGGATTCTTGTCTAGCATCTTCAGGATTAGGTCTTTGAGCTCCTCGCTGACCTTTGGCCTAAAGAGGGGAAGAAAGAAGACGGGGGAGAGACAGTTGATGAGGACCTTTCCTTCCCACCTCTCCCTCCCCACCCTGCTCTGGGGGCTCCCTGATTAGCACGCAGGACAGAGACACCCAACCCTCATTTCTTAGACAGCAGAAGGGACACTTCCAGGGTACAAGGGAGGAGGGAGTTTCAGAACAAGTATATGGCTGCCCTTCTCTCCTGAGCAGGAAGTAAAGCAGTCTCCCTCAGGAGACAGAGGCCACAAGCACAGAGTTCCAGGGGCACCAGACACTCCTCTGGGTGGCAGAGATGGTGAGGATAATGTGAGAAGCATCGCTTTATGGGACACCAGTGGCCTTCACTCCTACTCACCATCTTATTCTCTCCCCAACCTGGGAGGGAGCCAGGAAAGATTCTCACTTGACAGAGGAGGAAACCGAGGCCCAGCGAGGTGAGTGGGTTAGCATGCTACCACCCAGAAGACTGAGGGCAGGGAGGCGAGACTTGGGGTGGGGGTCCAGGGCTCTCAGCCCCACATCAGCCTGGAATGTCTCTACCCAAACTCCAGCTTCTTTGCCACCAATATTCTCGGGGAGATCATCCCTCTACACCTTTGGAGAAGGAACCCACTCTTTGAACTGCTGGCTTTGGTTCCCTCTGCTGTCCTACCTACTGAGGCTCTTTTAAAACGCCTGGGCTGGGGAGAAAGATAGCCCGGGCAGGGGGCACTTTAGGAGGAAAAGAACGGAGGCCGGCAATTACAGGAAGGGACGGATGCAAGTGGCTAATGTTACGGGCGAGGGACGATGTGGCAGCAGAACGCAGAGGTCCTGGAATGCCAGGGCCAGGGCATGGCCTCTTCCTGTGGGCTTTGGGAAGCCTCAGAAAAACTTGAAGCCAGAGATACGGTGATATTTGTTGTGCTTTATCAGGGTCAACCCGGCCTGATGGTGGTGGCTGGATTGGCTGGAGGCTGGCAGCAGGGAGACCCGAGAGGACAGCTGGACAAGGCTGAGGGGAATGAGGCAGGTGCGCAGGTGGCAATGAGCCAAGAGATATATAAGAGGTGGACTTGGGGACCAGACAGGATGTGGGCATGAGGGAGTAGGAGTCACTGAGGACAACTCCAGGGTGGTTTGTGACTTGCCCTGGGCATTTTGAGCAGACTGCACAAGGGCCCTGAAAAATGAGGAGCCGCCATAGCCAACGTCACAATGAGAAGAAGCGGGGATGAGCAGTCCCTCTGGGCTCAGAGACCTCAGTCACAAAGGAAGTGGGGAGAGGAGGGAGTAGCTTCAAATCCCAGACCCACTGATAACACTCCTCCGAGCCTCCACTTTTCCATCTGTGAAGTGGGGGAGCACACTGGCATCTTGAAGCCACACACAGGGTGGGGGGATGGTAAAAGCCCCCCGTGGGTCCAGGGTCTGCATGGGATTGGTGCCACTGCCCCCATGGAGGCCTGCAGTGAAGGTGCAGGGTGAACATGGGACGTGGGTCATACTTGCCCAACTCCTGGCCTCAGACCTCCATCTGCATGAGATCCATTCGACCCAGTTGTCTCCGAGACCCCACTCTACAGTCTCAGCCCTCCATCTGCTCAGGGGCCCCTCCCAGGGAACAGCACCCCCGCCTCCAGATCTGCAGGAGGGGGTGGGGCCTTCAAAGGGCAAAAGCCCTGCTAAAACTTAGACCCGCCTCCCTGGGGTGGGCCGGAGCGCCCTCGGTGGACAACTCACTCATCAGGAAACACCACGGCTTCATTCTTGATCTTCTTGTGCAGGGCCAGGATGTAATCGTCGATGAACGGGCACTGTGGGTGGAGAAGCAGACAGAGGATGCAGGCCCAGGGCCCGACTTGTGCTGGGAGACTGGTCCCATCGCTCCGGGCTCCTCATTAGATGGGAGGGGCCTCATCTAACTTGTTCAGGGCCTGACGCATAGTAGTGATCAACAAGCACTGACTGAAGGAGCGAGTCATTGAGGGAACCACGAGCCTGGGTGTAGCCACCGGCTACAGACACCTGCAGAAAGGCCTCCAGTCCCAGGTCTGGAATTTGGGAACATGTTCACTGAGATTCCCTCCTGCCCCTCAGTGCAGTCACGAGAGCGGGAGCACCGCAGATGGGGATCTCAGCCACGTCAATGTTGGGGGTCCCCAAGGCCCAGCCTGACCTACAGCAGGAACCAAGGATAATTTGTTGAATGAATGAATGAATGAGGAACTGTGTGAATGAATAAATGGCCTCCAAGGACAGAAGGACAGGGAGGTGGTGAGACCGCCATCTACACCTCCCGTCAGGATGTCTGCTGTCCCAGGGGACAAGAGAAAAACAGAAAAGCCTCTTTTCCCTCCGTTGTCACTGAGCCACATGACCTCATTCAAGTCACTTTCCTTTAGGACACAAAGGAAGGGCCTGCACCTGTCATTCCTCCTGGTCCAGCCCAGCCAGCACTCACCTTCCCGTAGACAAAGCAGTACAGCGTGACACCAGTGGCCCATACATCCAAGGCCTAGAAAGAAAACAGCTCAGATCAGTTCCCCAAAAGGAACCAACACCCCTTGCCCACCCAGTTCCAGTGGGCTGTGGGAGACGGCATGCAGGGAACCTCCTTCCTCAATCGTAGTCACTCAACAAATACTCCCAGGCCTTTGCTCCAAGCTCCACTGTGTGCTGAGGCCTGGGACCGGAATGGGGCCCCTGTCCTTCAGGGATTCCAAGTCTCCTTGGAACAGGCTCAAACCAGACACATTTCCAACTCAACAGGTATAGAACTTCCTTCATTTACAGGGTCACATTTGCTGTATCCATCATACAGATGTACCCTGGACATGAATACTGAACTTATCCTCACTAAAGCAGCTTGTCATTTCTTTTCCTAATGATCCACTGGCAAGGCCACCATCTACCTTTCTGAGCCCAGAAACAGCCCCTGCCCACACTAAGGCCCTGGCCCTTGGCCACCTCCACAACTCCTCCTGGCTCCCACAGGCTCAGGTTCTAACATGTGCTTTCTACATGTTCTCCTCTGGAACCCCGCCTCCTCTCCTGGGATCGCCTTTCTGCCTTAGGCAAATGATTCTCAAATCTCTACCTAAATATCCCAGCCAAAGATGCCTCATCGGAATCCAATCGGGGAACTCCAGACAAACACAAACTGACATCATTCTACAAGATAACAGGCCTGTTCTCTAAAATGTCAAGGTCAGGAAAGAGAGAGAGGCCAAGGAACTCTTCCATATTAAAGAACACCCAGGAGACGTGACAAGTGGACGCCGCAAGGGGCCCTGGATCGGATCCCGAACCGAAACAAGATAAGGCTATAAGGACAGAATCAGGACAACTGGTAAAATCTGAATAAGGCTGATTAGATAATAGTCTTCTTACCAGTGATAAATTTCCTAATTTTTGATCATTGTACTGAGGTTATATAAGAGAATGTCCTTGTTCTTAGAAAATATCTACTAAAGTATTTAATGATAAAGGGGGTAAGGTCTCCAACTTAACTCTCAAGGGGTTCAGAAAAATGTCATATGCACACACATAAATATAGGGAGAGATGGTGAAAAGGTAACTGGGACAAAATGTCAATAATTGGTGAATCTGAGGGAAAATATATATGGGAGTTTTTGTATTATTCTTGTAATTTTTCTGTAAATTTGGAATTATATCAAGGATAAATTTTTTAAAAATCTCTGTCTACATCCCTGCCTCTCTCTTGAGCTCCACACCCACATACATGTTCAAATGCCCCTCGACTGTTGCCCCTTTGGCAGGGCACAGTGGGGCAGCCAGCATGCCACAGGTGAGAGCTGGCATGTGCCCAGGGAGACATACTGAACTGCAGCCCCCTGCTCAGAAAGCTCTGCCCACTGCCTCTGTCACTTAGGAGAAAGCCCCAGCTTCCAGCCTGAACGCTGCCCACGCCCCACTCTGCAACTACCCTGTGCCCTTCTGTTCTCCATTCTCCGATATATTCTCCGGTCTCTACTTCCTGCTCAAATCCTCCCCAGTCTTCAAAGCCTAGTTCAAACCCTGTCGTTCCCCCAGACATGAGCTCTCCTGCCCTTTCCACCATCTCCAGAAGGGCAGGGAACTGGGCTGCCTGAGCTCTGTCTGTTCCACAGCCCAGAACAGCTGGCAGGAAATATCTGCAGGGGAGACTTAGGGTCATTTTGCTGAAAAATAAGAGAAGGCCAAAGTCAGGGATTTTGTCAAACTCTAGGAAGAGGCAAACACAAAGGCAGGGACCATGTTCAGTATTCACTCCCGAGACACAAGGACCCCGGCATCCTCAGGTTGGAAACGAGGCCTCGCTGCAAGCTATGCCACCCCTTCACCTGAACCCCAACCCGGCCCAGGCCCTGGAAGCCACCTTCCCACTGAAGCTCTGGCCAGAATCAGAAATGGCCTCAGGGGCCATGAACGCTGGGGTCCCGGCCGTGCTGGACAGCTGAGCGTCGTTTCCCTCAAACTGGTTGCTGACGCCGAAGTCGGCGATCTTCACATGCCCGTCGTCCCCCAGGAGCAAGTTGGATGGCTTGATGTCCCTGTGGATGATCTTCTGGCAGTGCACTACAGAGAGAGGCAGCTGGAGCACGAGCCTGGGGGACCACTGCCCAGAACCCCCCACCTGCCCTCACCTGGCCAGGGTAGCCCGTCTCAGGTGAGAAGGAGCCCACACACACACTCCTCTTATAAGGACCTCAGAAGAGGACTGCAGGGCCCTGTGCTCCACCCTGCAGTGAAGACACTGCGACCAGCCCAGGCTGTGAGCCGCGAGACAGGACTGGACCCTTGGGAGCCTTTGGACTCCAAGTTCAGTGCTCTCTCCAGGGCAATCAAGGCACCTGTTGCTAGGGCAGGTCAGAAGACACTGCGGGTGGGGAGGCTTCTCCATGGGCCATCTCTGGCCCTCCCATGTGAGTACTACTGCAGGCCCAAAGCCCATCAAAACCTTTTCCCAGTCCCATTCCCCACCCATCCTGGTCAGAGATGTTCCTGCTCCCCGGACTTAGGGTGGGATTGTGGGGTATCCTGCTGAGGTACTGCCTCGGCCCTAGGGACTCTGGGCTGAAGCAGATTCAGAGAGAGAGGGCTTGGGACCACTGGGATTAGCATGGCTGGGTAAGGGCCAGCCTCACCTAGTGGGCTGGGAGCTCAACCTGCTTTCTGGGGCCAGCACTGCCGGGAAGAGACGGGCAGCTCAGGCTGAGAGAAGGCACTGACCCCACCCCACTGCCATCCACTAGAGGGATGACAGACCCCAGGATGTTGGAGGGGAGGAAGGAAGGAAAGGGAAGCAAAAGAGGGTAGATGAGGAGAAAAGTAAGGCTGGGGGCCGAGTGAGTGAGTGTTACCTAACAACAAAACCAATGATCCTATAGTACCAGGCACACACCAGGGATTTGGCACATACCCACCAGAGCATAGAGGCTCAGGGGCTGTGTATTTGACCATGTAAAGTGGTCTCAAATTTTTATCTCAAACCCTGGCCTCTCTCTTGAACTCGGGGCTCTTTATCCGCATGGCTACCTAGTAGATATCTCAATATATAGCTCAGTATTTCTCAAGAACACGTCTAATTCAGAACTTGATTTCTCTGTCTGCAATCTCCATCACCACCACCACCAAACATACCAAACAGAATAACCCCTGCTCTTGCTCTAGTCTTTCCCTTTTGGTTAATGGCATATCGCCATTTGCTCAGGTTTCTCTCTCACACCCCACATCCAATTCACCAGCAAGTCCTATGGGCTCAACCTCTAAGATATAGTCCAGAGCTGGCTGCTTCTCACACCTGCATTGCTGCACTTGCCCCATCGGTAAGAATCAGGTCAGGACTCTTCACCCACAGAGGCCTCCCCGGGATAGCCTCGATGCCCCCTTAGAGGGACCAGAATCACGAGGCTCAGCCTCCATTCACCTGCCAGTCCAGCCCCTGGTGCTCACCAGTCCATCCTGAGAAGCCTTCCACCCGATTCCCTGGGCCTTGATAAGGTTTGACCCAAGAGTCAGATGGGATGAGCTTGGGGATTTTTTTTTTTTTGGGGGGGGGAGGGTGGAAGGGTGGGATAGAGGATGGGAGATAACAGGCCCTCCAGTGAGGAGACGGTCCCAGGACAGGAAGGGGGTAGAGGTCAAGCTGGTCCAGGGTGGTGCCCACACCAAGGGTCAAATGCCCCCTTCCTATACCTCTAGGCCTTCGCTCAGGACTTTCTGCAAAGCCTTCCTCCCTCTGGGCCTCAGTTTCCCCATATATACAAAGAGAATATGCATCTGAAGGCATTGGAGTGGCTCCAATGATCTAAGAATAGTCCTGGTTTCTGTCATCTCATCTGGGCTCTTATCCTATTCCCCCATTGCAATAATATGCTCCTGATAAATCAAGCTAAGATTTTAGAGAGACAGGCCCTACTTCTGCTCCCCAAACCAGGCCAGAAGCCCAGGTGTCTGGGGACCCTCCCCATGACCAGGACTAGCCACCCCACCTCCTTCCTATCTCCTCCCCACTTGCCACTGTCCTAATCCAGGTCTTACCATCTGTCACTTGGGCTATAGAAACAGCCTCCCCCCTAACCAGCTGGCTGCCTCCTGCCCTTTATCCAGCCCCCACACAATTGTTCTCTAAGATGCAAATCCTATCACGCCCCTCTCCTGCTCAAAGCCCTTGGGGGTTTCATGCCCTGACAGAATGGATCCTGAAAATCCTCTGTGGAGGCATTCCCAGCGCTCAAGGTGTGGCCTTAACAGTACTTCCTATATCCTTTTTCACTACAACCTCCCACTCCCCTCATGCTTCAACAAAATTGAACTTCTCCCCTTTCTTAAATATTACATACGCACACTCCCCTCTGTGCCTCTGCCATGCAGTTCTCTCTGCCTGCTGTACTCTCTCACTCATCCCTCAAGCCTGACTAACAAACTCCTACTTATCCCTCAGGACCCTGGCCACAAGTGACCTCCTCTGGGAAGCCTCCCTTGGCCCCTCGGTGCTCTGACAGCCCTCATGCCTCCCCAGCCTGGGCAGGCACCGCACTATGTCATCTACTTGCTTAGATTCCTGTCCCTCCTACTTGGCTGTGAGATCCTTGAGGTCCTGTCTAGGTCCTTGTCACCTCCCTGTCCCCAGCCATCACTTAGTAGGTTCTCATAAATGAATGAATGGAATGAATATGCGTGAATAAAGGAATTGCATAAACAGAGGCTAACCTAACATTCTTCCTCCTCAACTCTCATCATTTTAGGGCCCCTCACAGTAAACCCAACCTGCCACCACCCACAGGCTCCAGGACAGGACAGACTCTCAAGCAGCTGGACAGAATCTCTTCCTTCCCACATCTCTTGTCCTGTAGAGAGGCTAAGCTTGGCTAAGAACTCAGCAGAGGAGAGATATAGTAGAACACCCAAGGCGCAGCACGACTTAATGGTGGCCCAGCACTGTGAAGGACTGGGGCATGCCAGACAGAAGCCTGCCACCATCCCCTTCACCTTTCTTTTCAGGAGGCTTTGGCCCAGCCCACAGGTCCATGCCCCGCCCCCAAATGAAGCTGATTGGCAGATCAGCGCTGGCTGACTGCAACTGCTCAGAGCCTATTCAGCCTGGGCTCCCCAAGTGGTATCTCCCTACCCGGTCCCCAGTCCCCAGTCCCAGGAGGCAGGCGGCCCCTCACTCACAGTACTCAAGGCCCAGGACGATGTCCCGCAGGTAGAGGCGCGCTTGCTCCTCTGGGAAGGGCTTGTCACAAGGTACCTCCATGACTGGCCTATGGGGACGGAGGGGAAAAGGGATTTTCAGCTGAATCTGGTTGAATAAAGGCAGACAGCAGGGGAAAGGGAACAGGAATAGCACCCTTCAGGCCCCTTGGGACCTCCCAGGAGCCCTCTATGCTTAAATGGGTCCTGAGAACCTAAGATAATTAGCTTTTTCTCCCATATAATGAAAATTTAAAAACACACATAGACACAAATATCCATTTACAATCATTATAATTTCAAATTAGCTTAATCTTCATTTCTGGCTTGATATAACTTCTTCTAAGTACTTAATTATCAATAATTGAACAGTTGCAAAGATGCCATTTAAAGCAGTGTTTTTCAAACTAAGTCCAGACCTAATTAACAGAGGGTCAGGAAATCAATTTAGTGGGTGGCTACTGTTTATTTTCTAATGAAGTAGAATATATCGGAATATATCATATGTAATAAGGATATGTGCTGTTTTGTAAAACTGGTTTCAGTTACAGATATAGATGGTAACGTGAAACTCACTTTGAATGAAGGTCAAAAACTTTTGAAAGCCCCCGAGTTTTAAAGGAACACTATTACCTGCCCCTACGCCCATATAGGTCATTAGAAGTCCCCCAGCAGAAAGACAGCCATAGCCTGTATTCAAGGACTTGGCAGTTAGGGCTTCCGGTCCACCCAGGCCCATGCCCATGACTCCATGTCTGCTTCTTAACAAATGCCCTGAGAAGGCCAAATGAGGCAGACATGAGTTAGAATCCTAGGTTTCATCAGTGACTTGCTGTGTGATGTTGAGCAAGGCACTTACCCCCTCTGAACCTCAGCTTCCCCTCTTGTAAATGGAAGGGAAAGGAGTCCCACCCTTCCAACTCACAAACGTGTAAAGCTGAAATAACTCTTTGTGATTTGAATACAGGCAAGAATTGAGTCCCATCTCTACACTTTCACTTGAGAAACACTCCTTTTTCCTTCGTCTCCTCCATCAAAATATTCTTTCCAGTTCTTCAAGGCCTAGTTCAAAACCCACCCCCTCTTCCAGAGGCCTCCCTGACTATTCCAGCCTCACTGACCCCATCAGACTTCAAAGAATCGTCCTCTTGGTCTCTCATTTCCCGCCAGACTAGAGATCCCCAAGGGCAGGGCCCGGGCCTCTGCTTTCTCCTAGAATAGCTGACCCTAGGACTAGGGACACAGGGAGGGAGAAAGGAAGGCCTGGCTGAGACTTGACCTGCCTGATTGGGATGGGGAACTCACCCCTTTCTCAGGAGGTCAAACACTGAAAGAAAAGAAAAGAAAAGAAGGTAAGGTGCAGCCGGGCGGGCAGAGCTGTGATGCCAAGGTCCCTCCCTGTTCTGGAGGGTGGGTGGGGGGCAGTCATCCAGGCATTGAGGGAGGGACAAGACAGGGGTCCCATGGCATCACAGGAGATAAATGGGCAAGAGTGGGGGGTCTCCTATGGACCTGCCTCATCTAATTCACCATGAACCCCTTTTGTGGGGTAGAGGTGGGCTGAGGCTCAGAGAAGGGGCAGAAATTGTCCTAAAGGTCATAGAGGATAGGCAAGTAGGAAAGGGAATGGAGTCTAAAGCCTTGGCCTCTAACTTGTACAACAGTGTTCCTTCTGCCCCTTTTCCTGAGGGCCTCTGAGCCCAGCCATGAATCAGGCACCACGAACTTAATTTAATGTTCATACTAACAATAACAGCTAATGTGTCTTGCATATAATAACCCATATGAGGTAGATACCATTATTATCCCAATTTTACAGGTGAGGAAACTGAGGCACAGAGCTATCAGACAGGGTCTGGGAACCCACAGTATGTAGCCTGCTTCCTGTATCTACCTGACCCATAGTCTCTCTGACCAGCAGAGGCGGGGCTTGAAAAGATCTATCGAATCTAACTGGATCTTCTGAGCCTGGCTCAGCAGAGCTGGGCAAGGGAATCAGGGCTGGAGAACGGGTTTCCTCCCTGCCCCTGTGAAGGTCATGTGTGTCTCCCAGGAGCCCTTGGACCAACCCCAGGTGAGCTGCTTTGGGGATGAGCTGGGTCACTCACCTAAATAGAGATTGTCCTCAGCTGGGTCATCCAGGACCTGGTCAGAAGGAGCAGACATGGGGATAAGGCTTGAGGAGGCAGGGGTGGGAGTCCCAGGCTTCCTTGTCCCTGCCAGCCCCTGGACCCCCAGAATGCTCTGTAGCCACCCCAGATAATGGAGCAGGAACTGAGCAGGCACAGACAGATGAGGCCTCAGAAATCATTCACGCTCACCCTCAGTGACATCTTGAGAACATCCCAGACCAGCCCGAACGGACTCCTGAAGCCTCCCTGCAGCCCCTGCCCCAAGTCCAGCCGTGCCCTTGGAGGGCTCAGCCATATCTGCTCCTTCAGTGAGATCCTTGGGTCTGTGCTGAGTGTGCCCAGGACCAGAGGCTGCTCCACAGGCCTCGGGCACGGGTTCCCAACCACTGCCCACCGCCACCTACCTCAATCAGCTTGACCACATTCACATGGTCCAGCTTCTTCAGGATGGCGATCTCCTGGTACACCCGCTCCAGGGGTAGCAGCTGCTTGGTTGGTCCTCCTTGTGCAGCCTGGGACCCTCTTGGGGGAGGGCGACCTGTGACCAGGTAGGGGAGTCAAGCCCCTGTGAAAGGAGGGCGGGCCTCACCGTGGCCCCACAACCAGCCTCAAGCAAGAATCTTGCAAGACCATGGTCTCATCCCCAATCCACCAAGCACATGACCACCACCAGGACTTTGCTTATGCTGTCCCCACTCCACCGCCAGTCCTAACAAAAATTAGCTAGGGACCAAGGTCTCCTCTTCCCCTGCCCCCAGGCTAAGGGCCCCCAAGCACAGGGCCTGACAGAAACATACGTGGAAAGCCATACTGCTTCAGCAACTTCTTTTTGGAAAGAACTTTCATTGCCTGAGGAGGGAAGGGTGGAAATGTCACTTGTGTGTAGCCACCAGGGGCTAGAACAGGCTAGTTATATGTGGACTGAGAGCAGAAAGGCACATTGAGCATCTGCCACCAGCACTGAGGGTATGGATGGTGTGGTCAAGCTGGGCGAGGAGACGGCCATATCTGAGTGTAGGCCTTACCCCTATTCCCAACAAGCCTTTCTGGAGCTCTTCCCTCAGAGGTATCCAGCCTCTGCTTGCGTATTCCCAGGGTCAAGAAGTTCTTCCTTTGCTAGTTCAGTCCCTCAGGAGGCAGTGTTGTTCTCTGTCTTCCCAGCACAGCTTCTGCCCACCCCCCAGGGTTCTAGGGCCCAACCGGGCAACACCTCCCTCCAATGCCCAGACTCACATAGTGTCTGTCTTCACTTTCATTATAGGCCAGTCTCACCACGCCGTAAGCACCCTGCGGATAGACACAGGTCAGCCCCCTGGATACAGCAATCTCCCCTAAGACTAGCTCAGGAAAAGGGGAGCCTGGATAGCTCTGGTCCCCTCCTCCTGCATCCCATCTCCACCCCCACCCCCCAACAGACATACATTTCAGGCAGACAGGGGAGGAGCTCCTGAGACCTGCTAACTGCCCCTGCCTAGCTCAGTGTGGCTCCATGCGGCCCCCAGCCCCTCTGTCTTCCAGCAAAAACTCTCGGGAATCAGGAGTCATCTCCCAGCTCCCCACCCACACACCCCAGGTATTTCCTACAAAGGACAGCATTGTCCTCACTTCCAGGCTTGTGCCTTCCTGCCTCTCTGCCTCACATTCTCAGAGGAGAAGGGATTGTGCCAAGGAGAGGATCCAGACAGGCTGCTTTTGCAAAGCCCCAGATGAAGTTCTCACTGCTCTGGCCGGCCCCAGTCCTACCTTGCCAATTTCACTCTGCAGCTTGTACTGGTTCAGCTGTACACAGTCCTGGAGGAAAAAAGAGGGAGAATCAGGTAAATCTGGATTCAGAGGCAGCATTGCTCTCACCTCAGGAGCCTATTCAGGGCCCAAGCCTGGTCCCAGGTCCCTCACTGCTAGACCCCAGGTCTCATCACCTTTCAAGTAGGGATGGGGAAACTTGTTGGTGCCAATACCACCAGAAGTGACAAGAAGCCTTGGGTGATGCTTGAAAACATGAATGGTAAGCCATGGCTATGTTTTGCTCCCTAGGAACTGGGGAAGGAAAAATGCACTGATTCCTGCTTGGATGCTGGAGTCTAGGAGACCCAAATCTGTAAGAAACCCATGAGCGAGTATTTCTAGAATCAGAAATACTTGGACAAGAAGGAGGAGAAGAGACCTGGGGAGAGAGGACCAGAGCCCTGGCTCAGGTATAAAAAGCTCAGCCTCTGAAGGCTGTCGATTGCTCAGTATCCAGGTTCACTTTCAGATCTAAATGGCAAGCACAGAGCCAGTGGGAGCCTACAGGCTGAAAGCGCGCTGGCAGCTTCTGAGTCGGAGGAGACCCAAGGAGGCTTCAGAGGTGGGAGCTCAAGCTGGGGCCGGCTTGGGGTACAAGGACACAATGTCTAGTTTCAAATCTCTAAGAGGACTTTTTGGGGGACAAGGGAGGGGCCTATTTCCAAGGCCTGGACCGCGTGGGGGTGGGAACGTGGGACGTAAAGGAGGGAGAGGTTGGCTCAGCTGGAGCTTCCCTGGGTGGGAAGAGGCCTTACTGTGAAGTAGCGAGCTCCTCAGCTCTGGGGGGAATGCAAACCAAGGGCTAGACAGCTGCATGACAGGGACAGGAGCAGAAAGGGTCTTTGCTGGAGGCAACTAACAAGCTCATGTGCACAGCCTCGCTCTGCCCCACCGACCTCTGTGTCTGAGATGGCCACATGATGGGACTCGATGGTAGGCCTCCGCCAGGCCCGTGGAGAGGTATGGTTGGCAGGCCCTGTGGCGTAAGGCCCAGCCTGGGCCTCCAAGCAGCTTCCTGCTGGCCGCTCCTGCAGGGACAACTTCCTGGCTGAGAGGCTAGGCCGGGATAAGGGGAGTCTTGAAGCACAGCCAGGGATCACAGAGGCAGCTCTGGCCCGTGGCGGAGGGTCCACACCGTTCCTGGCAGGCCCTGGGCCACCATCGGCCTCCTCCAAGTGGGCCACATCGATGGCGGCCACTCGCTCCACCAACTCTGCCCGAGGGTCCTGGCAGCAGACTGCTGGGCCCCCCTCCATTGCCATGGTCAGCCTTATCAGGAACCTGAGAAAAGAGGGCAGAAAAAGTTTCAATTCTGGCCATGGAGCAAGGAGGTCAGATCTCTAGGCCCTTCTCCCACTGTAGCCACAACCCTGTGTGTTCCACCCCCATGCTTTTTCCCTGCCTGCTCCCTCTGCCTGGGTTGCCAGCATCCAAGCTCAGGTCTGTCCCTACTAACTGAAGGAATTCCAGGAACTCCTTTGGCTCTGCTGCACATCAGCCCTTCTAGACCTCAGTATTCCCATCTGTAAAATAGGCATAGTCACGTCTACCTTGCTGGCTTCACAGGGAAGCAGGGAGAATTTGATACGCTGGAGTCAGGACAGACAGACACAGGCAGAACACTGGAGGCCCAGCAGCCCTGGGAGAAAGAGAGTCCAGGGTCAGCTCAGGCCCAGCTCCAGCAGACGGCCCAGTGACTCACCAGCCCCACCCCTTGACAGTAGAGCATTCCAACGCTGCTGCCTGGAAGCGAAGCTGGGCGCTGGTCATGCAGAGGCCTCCTGATGCTCCAGGCCCACTCACCTCCTCCAGGGCAGCCTTCCGGATATTCCTGCCCCCTACACCACCCCTCTCACTGCTTCCAGGAAAATTTTCCTGGGGCTCCGGCCTCTCTCATCTCCTCCAGGGAGGCCTCTCCAGGGCTACAGGGCAAGTCTCCCATTACTCCCCTCTCTGCCCCCAGCAGGACCTACAGCCCAGGACAGGGTCCATTAGAGCAGGGGGGCTACTGCTTTGGTGGCTGTCAAGAGAGACTTCACTGCCCTAAAAGGTCATTCCTTACTTCTCCTGGTTTTTCCTTACAGTTTATTTGTGTGGCCAAATATTTGCTACATCTGCTCAGAGCAAGATGCTCCCCCTGGCGTGGCCTTACACCCACCTAGACCCAGTCTGATCCCCAAACCAGGCCAATGACTTAAACCCCAAACCAACCTCCCAGTCCTCACTCTTGACCAACATCCAGCCCCAGTCCTCACTCTTGACCACAATCCTGGGGGGAAGCCTGGCTCTCAGGTTGGGACTCCATTTCTGCCCCAGGCCAAGCACTGGTCCCACCCCCACCCCCACCCAATGCCCCTCCCCCTTCCTGGGCCAAACCAAGCATCTTTTCAGGAAAAGGAAGTGAGTGGACTCCTGACCCTCTGCCCTTCCTGTCTGGTGGTAACTTCCTCTATCCCCACTTTGAGAACACAGGTCTCTGTTTCACCCCTCATCCTCCCACCACCTTGCTTTGACAGATGTCAAAGGAGGCAGGGCTGGCTGGAGTCCTCCAGCCACAGACGAGCCTGGGCTGGGTTCTGGTCCTGCCTGCCAACCTACTGTGGGGCCGTGGGCAGGCTCCTTCCCGACTGAGCCTAAGTCTCCCCATCTGTACTATGGATGTGGGGCCTTCACAGAGACCCTAGAACCACAGCAAGGCTTGGAGCTAGAGCGTGGGTAAGGGTGTGGTCCAGAGCCCCTGTGCCTGGCACACAGAATGTTGAATGAGTGGAAGCCTGGCGGTGGTGGGACTCACGTGGGCACGCAGAAAGGAAGGGGGGAGGGACATGGAGGCTGGACCTAGAGGAGTATGTGTGTGTGTGTGTGTGTGTGGCGAGAGCCTCAATAAGTCTTCCGTGGAGGTGAGAGAAGAGTGAGTAGGGCTGGAGCATCTGGGAGGCCTCCCTGGAGGAGGTAAGAGGGGGCAGTGAATGGGGATGAGTATCAGGGAGGTTTTGGGAACCAGGTCCCTTGCAGGAAGGAGGAAGCCAAGGCTGAAGGGCGCCCTCCACGCCTGGCCCACCCATTCCACGCTTCTGTCTGCCGTCTCCTCACTCTGCAGGCCCTTCTTCTCCCACCAGAATATAAACTCCACACATTAGGGCTCTTATCTGCTTTATCTCCATAAGATTAGTGGTGTTTGCTGCAGTGCCTGGCACACAGTAGGAGCTTGATAAATATTTGTTGAATGAATGAGTGGTTTCTATAGTGACCATTACTATGGCCCCATTAGACAGATGGGAAAGCAGCCTCAGAGAGGAGACCGCAATAAGCCTAAGGCCCCAGCCCAAGGCAGGGAATGAATCTGTGTCAGAAGTTCCTGACCTCTATCTAGTCCAGGGCAGGGACCAAGGGACAGAACCACCACCCAAAGAGATCAAAGGCTGCCCTAGCCCATCAGATTGGCATCTGATTTCCCCAAGGCTGTTATACCAACCGAGGCCATCTTCCTTTAACTCCCTTCCCCTTTTCTGGAGGACAGAGGCCCAGCAAGGGTCAGGGATGGTACAGGGGTCACACAGGAAGTCAGTGCAGAGCTTTCCTGCTCCAGCCTGGGGCCCTGTTACCTGGTTTAAAGTCTGCACCTTCCTGGCTGAGCCCATGGGTAGGTGACTGCACCTCTGCCTGGGTTTTCCTCATTTGCAGAATGGGGTGAGCAGCAGTCTCAGCTCCCTGAGCAGGTGGTTGTGAGAAGGAGTGCACGCCCATGCAGGGTTCAGAACTGAGCCTGCCACTCAGGAAGCCCCGTAAAAGCGAGTTGTTGTTGTGCTGCTGATGTTGTGATTGCCTGGCACACACTGTGGCCCAGATGGATGCGAGGGCGGCATAAGGAGGCTATGAGTGCTGACGTCAGACCCTCCAACCTCCCTCCTGCCCTGGATCAAATTCAGGTGACTAAGCACGTCTGTGAGGCAGCTCGGGAGGCCCCAGGTTTCTGCCTCGTGTCCAAGCGACAGGGCCTGGTGCCCGAGGCTGTGCATGTTAGGGCATGTGTCCACGCGTGAGGGAATGTGTGTGAGCAGGGCTGCAGGCCTGGAGTGACGACGTGTGTGTGTGTGTGGAGGGGGGGGTGCACACATAGGCACACATCTGCATGAAGACAGAAATCTCTTGGTGTGCTCTATACGTGTATATAAGTGTGATCATGTGGGGGCCATTGCAACCTGAACACAGAAGGTCAAGTTTAAACTTCCCACCGGTCAGCTGTCCACCAACCTGGGGTTGCCTGCTGGGCTGGGCTGTGTGTCTTGGGCAGGACCCAGGCCTCTGGGGGCTCCCCAACGGGATCTCTCAAGGCCCTCCCCAAGCTGAGATCCCAGTAGACACTTTGTAGAAACTAACTCAGCAGATAACGAGGTGCCACATGGGCAAAGAGGACAGACACACTGGGACCCAGGCTCAGGATAGAGCAAGGCCATGGGCACGGGGAGCCGCCCAGGGTCCCGCCAAGTCCTGCAGCCAAGAATGGCCAGACTCAGGTTCTTCCGCACCGGGAAAAGCTACCCCAGTCTGGTCCTCCCAGGCTGGGACTATGTGGTCTTGGACAAGTCATTGAGCCTCTTAGAGTGTCAGTTTCCTCGTATGTGAGTCAGATAGAGGGCCCCCATCCTGCCAACTCCCAGGGCTATGAAAGGAAGTAGAGACTGTGGACACTGAAGCAGTTTGTGCCCAATGATGTGGGGCTGGGATGTGACTGTGTCAGGAAGCCACCGAGGGAAAGCCTGGATGTACAAAATGCAGTACCATATCTCCCCCTGGTTCCAAGAAGGCCTAGCATTCGCCCCCTCAGGCTCCTCCTCTCAGACTATGTCCGCCACCCACAGGTGTCTGGCTACCCCCAAGAGATGCAGACCCTGGCTCTGGATCCTGCTTAGCCAGGCCTCCTCCTTAGAATGTGCCCCATCCACCTGGGTCCTTCAGGGGAACAGGACAGAGCGGCAGATCCTGCTCTCATTCCAGCTGGGTCAAGCAGCCCCGCCTGGATGACTTCAGGCACCAGTCAGGCCTCACTCTGAGTTCTGGAAGGCTGCTGTGAACCGCAGGGCCAGGTTGAGCAGGGGACCAGCTACGATCCAGGAAGAGAGGCCACAGCCCTGACTGGCAGAGGACTGGCCAGAAGGGAAAGCTGTAAGGAGACGGTCTAGCTACCCGGGCCAGACACAGAAGGTGGCCTTGACATCACTGGGCTGCCTCACAGGAGCCGTGTTTATGCTCCTGACAAGTGTCTGGATGGCCCTGGCAACCAGTCCCCTTGGCAGCTCCCGCCTCCACCCGGGATGACTCAGTCCCCTCCAGGGAGGCCCAGGCGTATGATGCCAAGTCATGCTCGAGGATGCCTGCTGTGAGGACACCCCCTCCCACCATCCCAGGGGAGGCGTCCAACACTGAGGTGGGCTCTACCTGACTTGGCAAGGCATCCCTCAGCGCATCCTCAGTTCACCCTGGCTGATGGTCTCACTTCTACCTCTACACCTCCTCACCCTCCGTACCAGGTCTGCACCTCCAGCCCAATTCTTTCCAGCCAGCTGTCTCCTCCCCTCCATGTTCCTGGGCAGCTCAGATCCAACAGGGCCCCGATTCAACTCAGCATTTCCTCTAAGTCTGCTCTTCCTCCTCTGTTCCCATCACAGAGATGGCACCACCATCCTCCCAGTTCTCCCAGGCCAGGAACCCAGGAGCCGTCCTCATCACCATCTTCTCCCCCACCCCCACCCCCCACCCCAAAATTACTCTCCATTCTGGCCAAACCACACGACTCGCAGCTTCCCGAACTGCAGACTGGGTTCTGCCTCCAGGCCTTTGTACAAGCTATGCCTTCTGCCGGGAACACACCTCCCTCTCCTTTTCTGCCAGAGGACAGCCCCCACATCTCCTCCTAAGAGAGCCCTCCCTGACCTACCCACTGCTGGGGGAAGTCACCAAGTTGATCTTCTCTAAAAGTCCAGATTCAGGCCTCAGCTTTCCTTCCCCACTGCTCCCAACCATGCAGGTCTCCCCAACTCCAGGCTCACATCCCAACCACACCCCAGCCCATCCTCCATACCAGTTACTAGAGGGACTATTTCTATGGGCAATTATGGTCACAGTTTTCCCAGATAAGGACCTTGGAATCTGGAGGACAGAGGGCAGGAGACCTAGCCTCAGGCTTGGGGCTCACAGGCTGGGGAGCAACCAGGAACACAGACTCCTGGTATGCAAACCCAGAGTCATTCATTTATGTAACAGATACTCACTGAGCACCTGCTATACGTGCCCAGGCACTGTGCTGGGTGCTGAAAGATAAAGCAGTGGACCAAAAAGACAAAGTCCCTGCTTTCTTGCAGTTTAATTTCTACTGGGGCAAGATGCAACAAACAAGAAAGCCCATAATTAACAGATGATATGGCAAATGGTACGTGCTATGGAGAAAAATACAATCATGTAAGGGGGATCAAGAGTGAGGGGTTGCTATTTATACTGTGTGGTCAGGAAAGACCTTTCTGATGCATTATTTGAGCAGAATCTGAAGGAAGTGAGGGAGCGAGCAGTGTAGACATCTAGGAAGGGCATTTCAGGAAGAGGAATCAGCAATGGCACAGGCTGTGAGCTGGAACAGTGCTCACTCTGTCTGACGAACAGCGAGGAGGCCAATGTGGCTGGAGTGGGCTGTTCAGCATGTGAGAGGTACCTGATGGTGATCAGAGTGACACCTGGATGAGAAAGCATCATTCACTGTGCCTGGCCTCAGGGATGGCTTCCTGGAGGAGGTGGCATTTAAGCTCTTTCATGACCACTGAGTAAGGATTTCAGAGAGGGAGAGGACAGAAATTCACAACTGTACATGATAGAGAGCCATTTCCTGGTTGGGACTCAGGGCTTGGCTTGGGGGATTGGGATGAGGGAAGTCTTTATGGACAAAAACCAGAAGCTCTCAAAAGCCAGAGGAGGGTTTTGAGCAGGGGAGTGGCTCCGTCCAATGAGGTTTAAAATGATCACTGTGCCTACTATGGGAATTGAGAGTGAGAGACCAAGGAGGAGATAGGGGTCCCCAGAGTCTGTGGGCATAGGACACAGTCTGGCACACAGTGGGTGCTCAATCTGTACAAGCTGAATGGAGTGAGGCATGTGGGGAGGCCAGGGGATCTTCCCTCAGCGACACAAGCTGTGTGCTCCCCTGCACTCCTGGGCCCACTTGGCAGATATACAGTCCCCTATGCAACCACCGACGTGCAGTCCTGTGACCTGGGACTTAACCTTCTCTACACACCTTTGTGCACTCAACACACACACCCCTCCCAGGCAGGCGCACGCCGATGTCCACGTGACCGGCCCTCACACACCACTCCATCCCTCTAATGTACACCCCTCACACACACAGGCACACTCCTGTGTCCACGTGACACACGCACACCCGCCTCCAAACACCACACACAGGTCCCCGCGCACGTGTGCGCCCTCTGAGCCACCAGTTCTGTGTCTGTGTGACCCCAGAAGCCGCAGCGACCGCCTCCGCCGCCCCCCTCCAACCCCGCCCCAGCCAGGAGAGGACTGCGCAGCTAAAGCCATGCACCTCGTCGGTCCCATTCATTCCCCCCGGCCCCCACCCCAGCTCTTGAAGGAGGACTCAAGGGAGGGCCGTGTGGGAGGAGCGCTCCACGCAGATCCACACGTGGGTGCACCCGTCTGGGCCCACTCCGCAGAGCTGGGGCGGGGGTGGGTAGTGCGCCGGGTATGGACGCAGTCCCGCAGACTAGAGCTGGGGAAGGGACGCAGACGACGGGGCGCCCGCATAGATGCGGTCCCGGCTGCCAGCGCAGACAGAAGCTGGTTCCGGGAGGCAAGCGGTAAAGCCGGCCCTGCGGACACAAGCGGGAGGATCCCCGCAGGTCAAGGCGCTGGCTGCCCTCGTAGACTCGGCCTCAGAGACCATCCTTCTCCTCTGCGGGCTCCCAGCAGACGTTCAGGTGTTCGTCCCTTCCCGCTCCCCGACCCAGGTCCCCCTCCCCGCAGACCCCTACCTCGGCGCCTGGCGACAGTCTCCGCAGCCCAGTGGGCGGCCCCGCTCGCTCCCGCGGCGCGCGCCCCGCTCGGCCCGCCTAGCCCCGGCCTGAATCGCGGAGCTCAGACCGCCGGCGCCGCGGCTCCAAGCTGCTCTGGCTACCCCGCCCGCCGCCGCGCCCGGGCCGCGCTCATTGGTCAGACCGCGCGGCGCCTCCGGCACCGCCCAATCAGAGTTCGGGACTCCCGCCCTGTTTCTGGAAGGGAGGGGCCGCGGCGGGCCGGCGGCTCCGGAGGGGCCCCTCCCCCTGCGGCGGGGCTGGACCTTGTCAAACCCCAGACGCCCCGACGCCGGGATCCCTGGGGCACCCCGGCCTGGGCCTCTTAGCTGGGCCTGGGGGGTACGGGTGCTTCCCCCAGAAAACCCTTTGTCCTACCCCTGCCCCTATTTCGGCCTCGCAAGGGGCAAGAGCGCCCCTCCCCGGCGCCGGGGGTTGAGGAGAGGTGCGTGCTAGGGGAGGGGCAAGGTGAGATTGGCGACAAGGGATGGAGTCGCCACCGAGGGCAAGGGAGAAAGGCCTTGAATGACAGTCAGGTGTTTAGCCATCTATTGGGTGGGGGGATAAGGAAGTCGGGAAGCAGCTTCATGTTTGGGGAAGAGCTCTGTGAGCAGGCGGCAGGATTGGCCTAGCTGCGCCAGAGGGAATGGAGGGGACTCTGCAGGACGGCCTGACCCTCACTGGAGTTGTTCCTGGGGACTCTGCCCCTCACCTCTCCACCAGCAAACTCATCAACTCTTGGTTCACTTATGCCAAGTTCTCCACTTGTGATTCCCCTGGCACCTCACCACCCCCACTTGCCCAAGACAGCCTTATATCCCTCCCCCAAACCTGGCCTCTTGTGTTCCTGTCGCAATCAACAACCAAAAACCTGTGGTCTACCCCTTGTCTTGCCCCAACCAGTTGATTACCAAACCCTGCCCATGCTGCCTCTTAACTAGCCCTGGAATCCAGCCACTCTCTCCACCTCTCTGCCCCTCCCTGAACTCAGGCCACCACCATCTTGCACCCGGATTGCTGCAGCAGCCTCCTCATTGGCCTCTCATTCCCATCCAGTCTCACCACCCTGCCCCAATAGCTTTTCTCCACCTGGCAGCCAGAGCAATCTTTCAGAAACATAAGTCCAACTAGTCAGCTCCTGCTTAGGAATCTTCCATGGCTCACCAGTACCCTGAGAATAAGTCCAATCAAGCCCTCCATGACCTCAGTCCTAACCATCTGCCTTTGTAACTCCTTTCAGGACTTGGTTCAATGCCCCTCTGCCAGGATCCTTTCCTCCCCTGTGACTTCCGCACTGCCCAGTGTGGGTTAGTAACCCCTCCTAGAGACTTCCTCATAGTGAGCACCTGTTTCCCTGCCTGTTCCACCTCTGGACTGGAAGCTTCTTGAGGGCAGAGACTGTGCCTGATTCATCCAACACATAGCCTGACACATCGTGGAGGTGCTCAAAAGGTGTTTGTCGAATGAATAACTAATTGGATATGGTAATTAGGGAGTTGGATATATGGGGTTGGAGTTCAGGAAAGAGAGCTGGGCCAGCGAGGCAGTTTTCTAAGTTGTCAGAAAGAACCCATCGTTGTAAGGAGAGCCAGGGAGAAAGGGTGAGATAATGCAGAGCAAATGAAAGAGGGGCCAAGAACAGAACACTCACTTTTAAGAGGGAAAGATTTCTATACCAGGTAGGATCAATTTTGACATAGGTAACAGAAATCCCACATAAGAGCCTCAGGGAAGAAGTTCTGGGTGGGAATGTCAGCTGTGCTCCACAAAGACCTCCTAGATGTGACTCTTTGCACTCACCGCTCCAGCAACCTTTGGGTATGACACTTGCCTTCATGGTTCAGGGTGGTGGCTAGAGCTCCAGCCATCACATATGCATTCTAGGCAGTGGGATGAAGAAGAGGACAAAGGATTGGCACCAGCTCTCTTTTAAGGAAAGTTCCCAGAACTGACACTTCCACATACATCCTATTGGCTAAAACTTAGTCACATGACTAGGCCCAGCTGCAAGAGGAGGCTAGGAAGTGCATCTTTTATTCTAGGCAGCCACATACCCAGCCAAGAATCAAGGGTTGTATCACAGTAGAGAGAATAGATATCTGGGGACAATAAGCTGACCCCACCAGTGAAAGAGAGGACAGAGCACCACTGTATGCCAGGCTCTGTGTTAGGCCCTTTTCTATCTTATCTTGCCCCAACCCGAGTAGAGGCTATTGTTATCTCTAACTCACAGAGGAGGCTTGGAGAGTTAAACAACTTTCCCAAGGACACATACAGACCCGGTAGAACTGTAACTGAAGCCTGTCTTTTCCCTGCATACCAGGATAGCTGGAAAATCAGGAGAGGGTGGGTCCTAGAAGCTGCTGGAAGGAAATCTTTCAACAAAGGAGGGCTTAGTCTACAGTGTCAGAGATTGACAGGCCAAGCAAGATACAACTGAAGTGTCTGCTTGAATTTGGCCACGAAGGTGCCGCTGGTAACTTGGCAAGGGCATCTAGGAGAAGTGGGGGCGGGGGCTGGAGGCCAACTGCAGAGGGTAGGACACAGAAGGAACTGTAAACTGGTCTTTCTGGAATGGTAACAGTGAAGGGAGAGCAGGCAGAGCCGCAGGGGATCATGGGCCAGAAGGAGGCAGAAGAGGGGAGCAAATATGGGAGTGGGAGAGAGGACAGGCAGCCTCTGCTGGGAGGCCCCTGGGTTGGGTAGAATGGTTGGATACAAAGAAACAATCCTTTACTCATTCAGGAGGGAAAAGGGCAGGAGGCACAAAAGCAGGTAGCTCTGAAGAAGGAAGGCAGGAAAGAAGAGGGAGTTTCTCTCTCCTAAAATCTGAAGGATTGTTCTTGGCTGGGAAAGAGAGCAGAAGGCCAAGGGCCTGAGGAAGAAGGGAAGGGCTAGCCTATGCTGTCCAACGTGGTAGCCATTCACCATGGTCGGTGATTTAAATTAATTAAAAGTGAATAAAATAAAAGATTCCATTCCTCGAGTGCATTCGCCACATTCTAAGTCCTCAGTGGCCACAGGAGGTTCGTGACGACTCTCTGGGGCAGCACAGATAGAGACCATTTCATCGTTGTTGTTGGACGGCACTGGTCCAGACAGAGCGTGGTGGTGGGGGTGCCCAGAGACCCTGCCTGGCTGTAAGTTCAGACTGGAGGTCATGCCCACAGCAAGGCCACTGGAGAATCCTTCCACAGTATCTTCATTCAAGACCTTCCTCCCCTCCTTGGGATTCCCTCAGATCTCCCTCCTGGGACGGCCAACCCCTTCCTCACCTCTACTTTCACGAGGCCACTCCTGAGGTTCTCTGCTTCTTCAAGTGCCAGGCGTCCTACAGCACGAGAGGGGCTCATGGAGGGTTGGGAAGAGCTCCAGTGATCAGGGCTGTGCCAGGACACTGGCCTATGGGTAGAGGTGAGCTGACCCCCAGCACTGACCCTGCTGGGTTCAGGGCAAAGTATCGGTTCACCAGCACCCACCAACAGATCCAGAAGGACCTCAAAGATCACTCAGTTCGCTCCCACATTTCACAGACGGGGACACTGAGTTTCGCAGAGAGCAGGGAAGAAAGTGCAGAAGGCAGAGGTTTGTCCTCATTCCCTTTATTGTACTCCACCCCTCGCTTTCCCCAGACCTTGTGTTCAGACTGAGCCAGGCAGGCCTTGGGAGCTGGGGCTAGGCCACAGGCTGGGAGCCCCGGATCTGGCCCAGGCTCCCACCAGACCAGAGGTAGCTGAGTAAGCATTCATGGCTGAAGGGGCTGTCCTGGCCTGACGCCCTTGTGGAGAAGCATTTCCCATGGAGGTGATGTGGCAAGGACCAGGCGTCTATGCTTGGGGGTGTAGGTGTGTTCAGATGGTTGTTTGCAGGGCCCAAGCTGTTCAAACACACAGTGTGGATAGAAGGGGGAATGTGCATTCTGGTGAGTGTGCACATGGGGGCGTGTACATGAGACACCCAGTGGCTTGTGAGCACACCACACACCTCCTGCACTACCAGCACCTTCCAGGTGATGCAGGCCCAGGCTAAGTCTGATACCGGATCAAGACCATTTTAAACACAGGTCCTTAAAATGGCCTGGGGAGTCTGCTGCCCTTGCAGATCACGTGGCCAGCCCTGGAGATTCTGGTTCAGGAGGTCTGGGTTGGGCCTGCATAATTAATAAGCTCCTCAAGAAAATCTGAGGCCACTGAAAAACAGGGCACAAGCAGAGCTATCCAATAGAACTTTCTGTGGTGCTGAAAACGTTCTGTGCTGTCTACTACGGCAGCCACCCAGCCACTTGTGGCTACTTAGCACTTGCAATGTGGTTAATTTGAGGAACTGAAGTTTTTATTTTATTCCATTTTAATTAATTTAAATTTAAATAATCGCCGGTGGCTAGCGGCTGCCATATGGGAGAGCACAGGTCTAGAGACGCGAGGCAGTGGGATGGATGAGGGCCCAGAGAGAAGCACAAGCTCCAGAACAGGAGTGTGAGAGGAGCCCGGCCCAGTCCCAGCGCCTCCGCAGCAGGAGAGGCTGAGGCTGGGTGAGGTCCTCTTGGCAGGGTGCAGGGTAGGAGCCAGAGCTCAGAATTGCGCAGGTCTCCCCAGTATCTACCCTGAGCTGCTGGCAACCTGGTATCTGCCTGGCAGAGAGGGAGGGAAAGTTCTGGAGGAGACCTCTCTGCCCTGGCTGGGACCCCGCTAACGGCTGCTGCCTGTAATAGCCTCACGCTGCGTCCAGTCAGGAGTCAGGGCTGAGAGTCAGGATGTCTTCATGTTCTCCTGCAGGCCCAGGGTGGAGCTGGTGGCCGCGGGGTCGCGCTCGCCCTGTGTGAGCGTTGAGGGGGATAAAAGCCAGCCTCCTGGGAGGGGCTGCCTCCCCACCACAGACACACGGCCTGAGGGCTCTGAAGGGCCCAGCTCAGGGAGTTCTCTTATCACCTCTGGCCCCATGTCCTCCGCGTACTTGAATTTCTTCTGCTTGTAGTAATGTCTCTTGGGCAGGATGTGGAGCAGCAACAGGTCGCAGAGAACCGTGGCCTGGGGGAAGGAAGGTGCTGGATGAAGCATGGGTCCCTACTGACTGGGGGCCTGGCTGACGCCTGCCCTATGGAGACCTCAGGCCCTGGAGGGCAGATGAGGCACTGTAGGCCCCTCAGGGAACTGAGACCAGCCCATTCTACCTCTGTCCTGTACCAGCTGTGGGCCTAGGTTTCCTCAGACACGCTGTGGTTCTAGCGTGGTGGGGTCAGTTCAATAAGGACGACAATTATGGTCAAGTTATGGAGTGAGAGACCTGTTGATGCTACTGGGATGTGGAAGAGAAGGGACTGACCCCAGCAAAGGGACCCCACGTCCCCAGCACTTACCACCCCGAAGATGCCAATCCCAGAGCCGATGGTAGTCATTGTGGGGATGATGTCAAATTTCCCAGCCTGTTGATGGCGCCGGGGAGAGAAGGGTTAACAGTCAGAAGGGGCCTGGCTGGAAAGGCCTTCCTGAGGAGCCCTAATGCCAGGCTCGGGGTAAGGAGGCATCCCACTGCACTGTCAGCTGGCCCCACAGCCTGCTGCCCAGGCTCTGTCGCTACATGCTGACTGATCTCCAGTCAGGAGCCCTCGGTTTTGAGCTTGGATCTGCCTCCTCGGACACAGGGAGGAAGTGGGGGAGGTGTGGTCGTAGGCTGGAAGCCCTGTCCTCAATGGTACCCAGGCCCATCCGTGATTAGAAACAGAACAGCTAAATGAAGTCCGTCCAACTTCCTGTCCTCTTTAACCACAGATGCTTAACAAGTGCTCGCAGGACCCCCAAGTGTGTCTCTGGCTGCCCCTCACACTGACACTCACCTTGCCATCCACCAGGATGTCAAAGCGAATCCCAAACACCTTGAAGAGGTGCCGGTGGTTGGTCCCGTTCTCCACGAAGTGCCTGGCGAACCTTGGGGAGGGGGTGAGGTTGCAGGGGAAACGATGGAGAACCGCCTTGGGTTGGGAGTTCTCAAAACATCAGGGATGCAGGTGAACTTAGAGGTCCATAAGGACAGATCCATGCCCCCCAACATTATATAGAGGGGGAGCCGCAGGCAGGATCCCAGACCTCATTCCAGGAATGCTATATTCAACCCTCACCCTGACTCTTGATTTCAGCAATTTCCCTCACCAGTCCTGTCCAGCTGGGCCTCAAGGGGACTGAGAGTTGGGGGCAGGGGCTGAGGCTCCAAGGTCTTGCTCTCTGCTGGCTTCCTGCTTGGCCAGTCCCGGGAGGACAGGAGCTCCCCAGGCTCCTCTTCTCCTCTGCTCCCCTCCCAGGGATCCTTGCTTGACCCCCACAGTTTTAGGAGAAGAAAAGCCCATGGGACCCCAAGGAAGGGTGCACTGGTGGGGTCCTGGTAGGCACCTGAAGTTGAATCCTTGAGACAGTTTTTTCTCCTCATACAGCCCATGGAATGCGTAGACGGGTTTGCAGTGTCGTACGTGCCAGTCCAGGTCACAATTCCAGTCGATGGTGACGCCCACCACCCCGCCCTGCCAGGGACACAGGCAGATAAGAGCTGGGGTTTCAGGATCAAGAAACAGCTGTCTTACAGTTGGTGCCAGCAGTCTCTTGAAGAGGGAACATTTTTAGTCTTGAAAAGAGATCCTCAGAAGCTGCTCCAGTGTCAATGTACTGTCACCCTCTCTGGGCCCACCTCTCACCCATCACACTCCAGCTTTCTGACCATTTCTAGGATACACCCAAGTTCTTCCTACTTCAGGGCCTTTGCACATTCAGTTCCCCCAGTTTCCCACAAAGCTGGCTCTTTCTCATTCTTTGGTCACTTACCCTAAGGGGCCTTACCTGACTTCCACCCCAGTCTAAGATATGTCCCCGTTATTCCCTCTGTGTGTTCTTCTGGAATATTTGTCACTTTTAATCATATATTTATTTTATATGATTATTTATTGTTAACCCATCTCCTCTAAGACTATAAGCTCCATAGGGTGGGGTGGTCTGTCTCATTCAGGAACTCCTAAGTTCCCAGCACAAGTCATAGTGTGGGAGGCAAGTGAATAGTTGTTGAATGAAAGAGTGAGTCTATAAAGACACCGGCTAGGGAAAGAAAACTTGAGAAGCGAAGTTCCTCTGGTCTAGGTAAGGATCAGGGACAGGTGGCAGTGGGCTGAGCAACAGGAGAGTTGGGAATTGGTCAAAGCAGGTGAGGAGCCGGGCAGCTCGGCGGGAGGCTGGTACCTGTAGATGATGGCGATAAATGAGAAGGTCCCAGTGGGGATGGCATGGGGGTTTTTAGGAACAGGGAGGTCCTAACATTCAGCTTTCTGGTCCTGCGTGTTGCTATAGTGTAAACCCCTTCCAGGGATAGGCAAACTGAGGCCCAAGGGCCAAATTTGTTTACCTAGTATCCGTGGCTGCTTTTGCTCTCCAGCAGCTGACCTGAGTAGTTGGAACAGAGACCAGATGGCCTGCAGAGCTGAAAATACTTAGTCTCTGGTCCTTTAAAGAAAAAGTTTGCTGATCCCTGTTCCAGAAAAACGTGTCGTGAGTTTTTGTGTATATGTGTGTGATGTCACAGCAAAAGGGTTGATTTCCATCCCTGAAGAGGTGTTGCGAGAGCAGGAAAATGAAGACCACGTGGGACCTGTACATAGAGTTGCCACATGCCAGGCCGTGCTGAAGTGCTGTCCCATGCGTGAACTCACATGATCCTCAAGACAACCCCATGACACAGGTACTGTTATTGCCTCCACTTTGCAGGCTCAAAAGCTCAGGCACACTGAAGGTAAGGGACTTGTCTAAGGTTGCACCACTTCTTAGGGGCTGAGCTAGGATTTCAACCTAGTCAGGCAGGTCTGTGCTATGAGGTACTGCTGCTCTTGGAACCCCAAGTGACTGTGTAAATCTTGGCCTCTGGATTTCTCAGGGCCATAGGCCATGGACCATGGGATTCAAACTGCTTTTATCTAATATTTTAAAAACAGCGGGACCTCAGCAGATGTCCAGGTGACAACATCCACCCAAATCCATTCATTCTGGGCACCTGCAGGCCCTGCTGAGGACACAGGCATGACCCTCAGGGGCCCCTAATAGTAGGCAATAGACCTCTATGTCTAACTCAGCCCACACCGAGGAGGCTGGAGGGGGATTAACTGGGCCTGAAAAGCTTTTGTTGGCCTGATGACCCTGGGGCCCAGCCCTCCACCCGCCTGGCACAATACCTTCTCGGCCAGGGCGCTAAACTTCTGTCCCGACTCTTGTGCCATATAGCCGAGATTGAAGACAGGGCACAGAGGGTGTGAGATCTTGTGGTAGAGGCAGGTCTTCATGTAGGTGCCATTCACCTCCTCCACCAGGTTGCGCCTATGGGCAGAGGGCATTGGCGGCAGCAATATGCCAGCTGGGGCGGTGCCCACCATGCCCCAGAGCTCTGGGGATCCCTCAGGGGCTCCAGAAATGCCCATTCGACAGCCCTTGGCGAGAATGAAGGCAGCCCTCCCCGGGGGCCCGGCCTCCAGAGTGAAAGCAGAAGGCGTGGAGGGTGACAGAAGCAATTGAGAGCAGCAGGAACAGCCTCTGGGAGCCACCTGCACTTTTGCCCACTTTTCCCACAAACCTGTTGACCTTGAAGCGTGGAAAGCTGATGCTGTTCTTGATGAAGAGAGTGAAGTTCTCAGCCTCTCGGAGAAGAGCAGGGCTAGAGGAGACCGCACTCACTCACTGCCCCCTCCCCGGGGATTGGCACTGGGAGGTGAGAGCCTACGGGATCCTCCTGGGGTTTGGAGATCGGTGTCTGTGTGTGTGTGGGGGGGGGCGGGTGCCGTAATGGTGGATTCTCAGGTCTCTCAACCAGGGTCCAGGAGGATCTTTGGCTGGGGCTTCACAGATGGGGTGAGGGTATGGTTGGAAGAAGAGGCGCCTATTTCTTTCCAGAGCCCCTCTGGATCCAGACGCCCCTCTGTCTGGGCTTGGGGATCCTGCTCCCTGCTCCCAGGAAGGACAAGACGTTACCGTGGGATGTCGTCGTCCACCTCCACGGGGCACCAGCCAAAGATCTCACACGTCTGCACAGTGTTGTTGAAGGCCACACACTTGCCAGTGCGGATGCCTGGAGGGAGGGAGAGAGCCCTGGGTGCCCACCCCACGCTGGGGCTGCAGAGGAGGCCCCCACAGGCCTTGCCGCTAGGAGTCCCATTGATGGGGTGCCTAAGAGCAGGAGCCTGAGGACAGAAATGTGGCTGGGTCGGGGACAGGGCCAACCACGTTCAAGATGGTAGGAGGGGAGAGGGCAGAAAGGACTTCCTGGTGGAGGCAGCCTGATGAAAGGGATGGTGGAGGGGGATGGGAGGACGCAGACCTTACCTTGGGCCTTCCTTTCTGCCTTCCCTGGAGTGCAGCCGCTGTTATCCTTGCACGTGCCCCCTTCCGGATGCTGGGGGAGGGGAGAGCTGCTAACCCCAGGCCCTTTGGCTGGGGTTCTGAAAAAAGACCCTCCCCACCACCAGGGCCCTAAGGAGGGTGTGGGGCAGAGTCTTCAGATACCTTTGGGGTGATCCTTGCTCAAGCCCTTTTTCTCCCGGTGCTGCCCTCCCAGGACCCTTTTGGGCTTAGGCCCAATTGCCTCATTGCTGATGTCGGCTGACAGGAGGTGGGCGGTTGGGGCTTGTGGGTTGGGCGGGCACTGAGGCTCAGCATCCTGCTTGGCACACAGCACTGCCAATGGTGGTCAGTTACTTTGTGTAAATCTATGCCTGGAATTCCACCACTGTGGCCCCCGCAGGAAGCCTATCCATCTTTACCTCCAATACCCAAGGGGACCTCCTCTCCCAGGTTATTGAAGGTTGAAGAAGGGGGATGGGCAGCCGTCCTCACCTCTGCACAGTAGCCTTGAGCCTGCTTGGGGGTCGCGATGAAATTAGTCATGACCACGAAGGAGCTGTCCCCCTGGAAGTGAAGGGCAGGTCTCTGAGCTGGGCGAAAAGCCTCAAGAACCCAAGGACTTTCCTCGCAGCCTCTAGAACCCACATGATGACAATCCATACCCCATGATGTCAAAGGGAGGTAAGATTACCAGACTGCTTCTGCCCTTCATTCATAGTTAGGGAAACTGAGGCCCAGAGAGAGACAGGAGCTGGACTGTTTCCATAGGGAGGTGAGACAGAGCCCACCCCAGCTCCGAGCTAGGCCCTATGGGAGGAAGGTGTACCCCTGAGTCAGCTCACCTGCGCTGGGAAGACGTAGTCAGCCACATCCCAGACCTGGGGGCCCAGGCCTGGGATCTGCGTCACAGCCAGACCCTTGAGTTTCACAGACACGCTGCTGATGAGGCCACTCGAGGACTGGTAGCCCTTCTCATAGACAAAGACCCACCTGTGGAGGGGTGGGGGCAGAGGGGTCATTCAAGGATGGCATTTGGGTATGTGGGCCACTGCCTTTTTTGGGACCAGCTGGACAGGTCACTCTTTTCCCTTTCCCTCCCCAGATACCTCTCTGAGCCACTCTGCTCCTAAAGCTACATCTTGGGCTGGAGGCAGGAGAGCTTCACCTGCGTCTCCCAGCTGGTCTGTGCCTGAAGTTCCACCATTCTTTTCACTATGAAAATACTAATTCCCAAGGAGGAGACCCATTGAAGGACTCCTTCAGATCTTTTTCCAAGAGCAGGATTTTCTGGGGTCTGGAGGCCTAGCTTGTTGAACCCCAATCCTCATTCCAAGAGTGCTCCTTCCTTCCTGAGGTCCTCCCACTGAGAAACAGCAGAGCATGAGGGCTGAGAGCCTGGCCCCCAGTTGAGGCCCTTGTGGGAGTGGCTCAGGCTGGAGGCCTCCCGGCTTTCTTGGGAAATTCTGGCCACCCCTTCCCAGTATTCAGAACACCTGTTCCTTTGGGGTCTCCACTTTCAATCTGGGAAGTTCGGTGGGGCTCACCTCCCTCCTAGCTACGGGGTAGGCACATGACCAAGGCTTGCCAATCAAAGTTCCATCACCCTAGCAACCATGATGGGTCTAAGGATGGGCACGTGCCCTGGGGAGTGGGTTTTTCTTGGAATTACTGAGAAAGAGACATGCTGTCTGCTGGGTGACTAAGCAAAGTGGCTATAAGACCAGAACTAGGGTTAGTCATCTTTGCTACCTCACAGAGAGAAAAAGCTTGAGAATGAAGCCAACTTAGAGGAAAGCCAGGCCAGGCCCTGGAGAGGGGCAGGATCCTACAATGCTGTCTGAGCACCTGGATCCAGCCATGCCTAAAGTATGAAAAACCTACTTCTGGACTTTTCAGTTGCATGAGCTAATACGTTCCCTTCCTTTATTTAAGCCAGTTTGGGTGTGGTTTCTGTTGCTTACAACTGAGAGTCCTGGATAACACTTCTCTCCGGGGCGTGGTTCTCTTCCTCAAGGAAAGACTTCATGGAGATTCTTGTAATTGTGCATGTGTGTCCATGCTTTCCATCAGTGTGTGTAGCTGTGTGTCTCCGGGGCAAATCTGTGAGCGCACCTGTGGCTCTGTCTGACAGTGGGCAGGTATATTTATACCCCTTCACAGCTCACTCTACCCCCAGTGCACCACTCCAAGCAGACCTCAAAGCCACCTCGGCTGTGCCTTGCCTAGTAACACAATACTCCAGACCTTAGTCTCAGAGTCACGCTAGCTCTCCAGGGGCTGTCTCCCTGCTCCAGACCCCAGGAAGGCAGCCCACCAATGTCCACCTCTCACCTCATGTAGTCCACCCCTCTCTTCCTCCAAGCTCCTCCCTCAGCTGGGCACTAGAACTAGCCACCCGACCCCCAAGCTTACCACCCTCCACCCCAAACCTAAGCATGGTCACTGCTGCCCCCTGCAGGTCCCAAATGGCAACAGACGAGGCATAACAAAGGCCTGCAATTCTGTGTCCTGAGCCTGTCTCACTGCCTCTAGCCCCATCAGGGAGAGGGGGCATCACCCATCCCCCCACCTCCTTTAAGTTCCTTCCTCCAGGATGGCCTCTGACTTCATGCCCAAGCTCGAAGGAGCTGCTGGGGAGTGATGTGGGAGCTGCTCCATACTCTGAACCCCTCTGGAGGAGAAGGCACTGCGTCCCTCATTGCTCCCTGACCCCTGATGTTTAGCAGCCTTTCTTTCTCTCTTGGCCCACACCAACTCTTCACAATATAGATGGAAAAACTGGGGCCTGGGAAGCGTCTCTCCCGAGTCAGAGGCAGACCCCAGGCTCAGGGCCCTCAGCCCAGGACTCTGCCCACCTCCACTAAGCAGCCAGGTGTCAGCATGTCTACCAGGAGCCAGGAGTGTGTGTGTGAGGGGGAGGGCACGGGGGGGGGGGGTCGGGGGGGGGCTGCACAGTGGGGCTGCTGCAGCCACTCTTGGGTGTCTGCCCCCCTGGCTGTCAGTCCTGGGGTTCAAAGGGAGAAGTCAAATCTGGCACCAAAGACCTCAGTTCTGATAATAAATAATAGAATGAGCATGGCACTAGCCCCCTCCCTCCAAAGCCATGCTCGCCTTGACCCCGCCTTGCGGTCACCACCCTGGGGAGGCCACCAAGGGGACCTGATGCCAAAGACACTGGCATCTTCAGAAGTCCCTCCTCTTCCAGAAATTCTCTTTCCCATTTTTCCCACCTTGTCCTCAGCAACACCCTATCCTGAGTCTCTCTTCTCCAGCAGCCCCTCATGGAAGAGGCCGAATGGTGAAATGGCCAAGAGAGCGGCCTCTGGGAAGACAGAGGCGAAGGTCCAGGTATCAGCACGGCTACTCACCAGCTGTGTGGCTTTGAGCTCAAGACTAAACCTCTCTGAGCCCTGGCTTTCTCAGTAAAACAGAAGTGACGGCACCTACCTCAGAAACACTGCTCATTCAACAAATATAAGCAAGGCCCTACCACGCACGAGGGGTGGGCTGGGTCCCAGGAAGGAAAAGAATCTAGGTAATTGTTTGGGGGAAGTTCCCATGAGTTCTTTTTAAGGAAGTCAGCATGCAGGAGGCACATAAATAACCCTCCCATTTTCACTGCCTCTATTCCGCCTTCACTACTTTTTCTTTAAATGTCCATCTGCCCCCATCGCCCTGTCCTCCATTGTCAGCCCAGGCAGAAGCTCATGGGAGCTGTCACAGACAGCTCTGCTTTCCCCAGATTTCTATCTCCACTTCTATATACTCCCCCCAAATTCAATTCCACGCATTCATTTAGTCATTAAACAGATATTTATTTATTGAGCCTCTATTATGTGTCAAGCACTGTTCTAGGCACTAAAAATGCAGAAGTGAACAAAACAACCCAAAATTCAGTACTCAAGGAACTTATATAAATGTCTGTATCTCCCACTGCTTGGTGACACACATTCTTTCCCCCAACCCCAGACATCTCTCAGGTACCTCAAACTCAACTTAACCCTCTAGAAAACAGTCTGGCAGTTCCTCAAAAAGTTAATCATGGGGAATGACCATTTGTCCCAGCAATTCCCCTCCTAGACATAAACCTAAGAGAACTGAAAGCACATGTTTACACAAAGACATATGCACAAATGTTCACAGCAACATTTATAAGAAGCAAAAGTGGAAACAACCCAAATGTCCATCAACCAATGAATGGGTAAACAAAACGTGGTGTATCCACACAATGGAGTATTACTCAGCCGTAAAAAGGAGCGAGGTACTTACTGATACACTACAACCAACATGGATGAACCTTACAAACATTATGCTACGTGAAAGAAGCCAGACACAAAAGGCCACACATGGTATGATTTTATTTATATGAAATGTCCAGAGTAGGCAAAGTAGGGTGTGGGAAAGGGGAATGGGGAGTGATTATGAAGGGGTACACGGCTTCTTTTTGGAGTAGTGAGAAATGTCTGGAATTAGATGGCCGTTGCACAAATCTGTGATTCTACTAAAAACCACCAAGTTGTATATTTTTAAATGGTGACTATTATGGTATGTGAATTATATCTCAAAACAAAAATTCAGTGGGCCCAAACTGAATGCCTCATCTCCCCACAGAACTTGTTTCTCGGGTGCCTTTATCATGGAGGACAGTGCCCGCCCTCACACCCTCCCTTTCCTACATATCCACATTCTTTGGGTCCCTCCATCCCTCCCGTCCTCCTCCGCTTTCATCTAAGGACCCGGGGGTTTGTTGTAGGGAAACTGAGGGGAGCTGGGGCAGACGGTGGGGCAGCTCCAGCATAGGGCTGGGAGGACAGGTCCTGTGGCTGGTGGGACACAGGGTGTAACACAGGCCATTGGCAGGAGGTGACCAGGCCTGGCACGTGTTGTGGTGCAGAGCAGCCTTGCGGGGGTGGTCAAAACCTGATCCCAGGCCTGGGAGAGACTAAGTTCAGAGCTAGGGCCAAGTTCAGAGGTTAATCAACATGCAATCTACAGATAAGTCGGGTTGACAATTTGTGTTTTTCAATTTTTGAATGAGTCGCCAACCTCTGAAAACCAAAAGCTTCCTTTCACCCCTAGATTCCCATTTCCCATGGCTCTTGAGAAGTCAGAAACTCTGACCATGCTGGGCACATGTGCCCCTGCAGCAATGATGGGCAGAAGCTGAACAGTGGGCACTCCTGGTGCAGGGTCTGCCACGGTGATGACCTCTGTGTCCCATGCTCACTGCTTCTGCCTGAGCGTCATCCTCTCCTCTCATCACTGCTGCTTCTTCACAACTGTCCTGCCTCTAGCCTCCACCCCCACCCCAGCCCCTGCCTGCCCCAGGGCCTTCCCTTGTTAGATGCCCTTCTGTGGTCCCATCGCCTACAGAAGATAGCCCATGTTTCTCAGCCCGACGTTCAGAGGCCTGAGCCACTTAACGCTGCTTATCCCTCCACCTCCTTTCCCTCGGCTCCTTTCATGCTTCCCCAGTCTAGTCCTACTGACCCTTTTGCTGTTCCTTTTCTGCCCCAGGACCTTTGACCATACTCTGCTTTGTAGCAGGGGTGCCTGGACCAGGTGGGCATACAACCAGGCTCCACTAATCAGGGCATTCATTTCTTAGGCCACGGTGATTGGTTATGAGATGGGCACTTGACCCAACATAGGCCAATAAGAGTTGGACCTGGGAGTTTTGCTGGAACTCTGGAGAAAGAGACACGCTTGTGCCCTGGGGGTGGCTGAGCTGGTGGGATGTCAGCCTGTTGTTGCTGGTGGCCACTTTGCCACTATGAGGACATAGAACCTGCCTGAGAATGAAGCCTCCACAGGGGAAAGTAGAGCTGAGAAGAGGAGATCCTGGTTAGCTCCATTGGAGAATTGAAACAGGACCAACCTCAATGCCTCGTCTCCTAGATGAGAGTTACAACTTGCTTCTCCTGCGCCCTCATCAGGGAGGATCCAGCCAGGCCTGAAGCCCGCATTGATTTTTCAGTTACATAAACCAATCAATGTCCCCACTCTTCCTTTTAAATTCAGTTTGATCAGGTTTCCATCATTAGGAACCAAAGGCGCTCTGGCTAATTCATCCTCATCTTCTCCCTCTCCTGCTGTCCACCCTCTATTCCACCTCTGTCTCATGGAGCCCAACACAGCACTAGGTTGGAGAAGATGCTGTAGAAATGTCCCCAGATACATTTCCCAGCAATAATTTGTATCTGTCCGTATCCCTGGTTAGAGTGTGCTAAGAGAGCTCAGAAGCACATGATTTCAAGAGCTCTGTTGGGGCTCAGGAAAGGGGTGAGGACTGAGGTGAGAAGAGGCCGGGGCGGGGGGGGGATGGGCTGAAGGCCTTGTTCAAGGTTGGTTCCATCACTGTGTCCCCTCCTCCAGGAAGCCTTCCCAGGCTCCCCTTTCCAAGCAGCATTCACAAATCCCCTTAGGACCCTTCTGTGTGCTGCAGCTAGACCTTTCTCCTCCGCAGACCAGAGCCCCCCCAGGCAGGGACAGGTCTCAGCACACCCCTTGTATAGGCCTGCTAGATCATAGATGACAGTCATACTGCCTGCATACCTCCAGTTACGGAGAGTTCATCACTGCCCAGGAGACAGCTCTAACTACAAATTAATCACCAGAGTTTGAGCCAAAAAGAGTCTTTGTTCAGCCTGCCAGAGCCACCTGATCCTTCCACTTGCCCTGGACTTCCTGGAAGTGACAGATAGAAAACACAGCCTCAGTTCCCCTCCTCAGAGACTGTTCAGGTTCTCAGCATCTAAGCCTCTCTGCCTCTGTCTCAATAACTCTCTCTCTCCATTTCTAAGTCTCAAAGCCTCTCTCTTCATCTGAGTGGTTGTGCTCCAATGTCTGTCCCTCTGTCGAGTTCTGTTGCTATGGCCGCCCATCCCCCACCTGGGCTGTGCCTGGGGTCCGGGAGTCTGGCTCTTCTCCTATGCTCCCCTCTTTCCCCCTGCAACACCCACAGGACCAGACACTGATAGATAGGGGCCTTGGAAAGAGGTGTGTGTGTGTGTGCGGCGGGGGTTGGGGTGGGTGTGTAATTAAAGAAAGGCTGTCCTTCCTCAGTAAAGAGAAATTGTTGAGCCTTTGTGCAACGTCTTTAGAGGGGTTCCCCCCACCTCTGCTCCATGGAACAGTTGGGAAACTTAGGCCTGAGAGAGGGTGAGTCCAGGATGGTTTCCTTCTGCAGCTGTGGGCACTTAGCCGAGCGGTCAGTGCAGCTGTGGACAGTGGCCAGATGAGGGCGCCAGAGACAGCAGGAGTCAGAGCCTAAGCAGGCGAGCACGCCTCTGCCTCAGGGTATGATTGGGAGGTTTCGCGAGGACTCTGCCTTCTTCCATCCTCTGCTATGTAACTTGGGCAGTCAGTCCCCCTCCCTGAGTATGTTTCCCTCCCAGGATAGCAAGGCAACTTTGGAGCCACACAGCTGGATTCAAATCCTGGTCCAGCCTCTTTCTAGCTGTGAGATCGAGGCTAAATCACTCAGTGCCTCTGACCCTCACGGATGCTGAGGAAGCGACATCCATTTGGAAACTGAGTAGACTGTCTTGGGAGGGAGGACAGGAGGGGGGAGGTAGTGAGGTCCCCGTCACTGGAGGTATGTGTTCAGGACTGGATGTGGTTTGGGGCATATGATGCAGCTAGGGGTAGAGTGGGAAACTATCCCTTTCCCTCTGACAGTCTGTGACCAACACACAAGAGGGCGCTGGTGCTGCTCTCAGTGCTGACCTGAAAGGAGACAAAGGGAGCCGTAGAGGCCACAGTGAGGACACCATTCTCCCAGCCGCTGCAGGTGAGGGGTGAGCAGCCAACCTCTGTCTTCCCCAGACGGTCAGGAGAATGGGTAATGGTGGGCTTTTAGGCCTGTCCTGTGCCTGGCATCACATCATCAGTGTCCCATTCGGAAGGTTCTCAGAGCCCTTGTGAGAGGAAAAGGCAGAGCCGAGGCCCGGGGGTCAGAAGGCCTCAGTTCTCACCGGGACTTGGGCAGACTTGCTGTGTGACCTGGAAACCCCACTGCTCCTCTCTGAACCTCACAAGCTCAAATGACACTGCAGTTTGCAAAGGAGGAGGGAGGCAGAGGCCAAAATGTGTCAGAGGGCTGGGTCCTGGCACTGACTCCACCTGACCAGTGTCATCCCTGAGACCAGAATGACCTCCAACCTCTGCCTGACATGCCCCCATGAAGGCACCAAGTGTTCCAAATTTGAGGCCTTGGGGGCTAGCTGAAGCAGAGGGAAGGCAGTTTTGGGGGGACCCTGGGAGGACCAGGACTCTGTTCAGGCTCCAGTCAGCAGTCCCGGTTTGGTCCCACAGCAAAAATGGGGACATGGAGACCAGAAGCGCAGGGCCCGGCCCTCAGATTCACACAACAAAGTCAGGCTGGGACTGCCGGGTGCCCCCACACCCCCCGTCAGGGGCTGAGCCCCCCTCAGTGGCCTCCAGGAGCCCTCTGCAGAGTCACTGTGAGTGGACATGATGCCCCCCCCCATGCACACAGGGGCACATGCCTCAGACACCCAGCCACCTCAGCCACAAGGCATGCACATGTGGGCACCCAGCCCCAGGACGCACCCAGCAGCCACACTCACTGGGTACATGCTTAAACATATGAGGGCACATGTACCTACACAGAGCCCTGTGTATGACACACATGCATCCACATACCACACACACACACACACACACGTGTATTCGCACAGGCACACGAGTGTGCAAGCCCCTGCCAGGCCTGTCTTGCCTCCCATGACAGCCAGATTGATTTCAGGAAGATGGCCGTAGCATGGTCCCCAGGACAGACTGCAGGGGAGTCCCACCCTGCTTCTGCCCCTGCACTCCTCGGACAATGGGACAGGTCCCAAGGTGCCCTGAAAGGAGCTGTCATCCCTGAGACCAGAATGACTTCCAACCTCTGCCTGACATGCCCCCATGAAGGCAGCAAGTGTTCCAAATATGAGGGCTTCTCTGCTCCAGGGGTCTCCAATATCCCAGGATGTTTCTCATTTAGGCAGGGCAGGTGGGAGCAGGGCCTGTTAAATGGGCTGTGGCCTTTGTCTCTGGATACCGGCCTGGCTGGGCTGGGAGGGCAGAGATAGAGGGATGCTGACAGGGGTTCCTGGGGGGCCCTGGCCTCCAAAGCTACTCACCACTTGACGGAACCGTTAACATTGAGTCAGTTCCTCAGAACCCAGCGGTTTTGCCTCGTTTACCAGATGACCCAGGACAGAGCTTCCCCTCTCCGCCTCAGTGGCCCCCTCTTGACAGCGAGTTAGCAGGCTCCCATTCCTGCTCGATAGCACCATGGGTTGTCAGGAAGGAGGACAACCAATGGAGAGAAAGAGGGGCTCCCTGGGGTCATGGGAGGCATCCCAGAGCCTGGAGGACAGAGCCCGGGGGGCTGGCACAAGAGGGCAGCAGGGAGGGTCCCGGACTCACCCAACAACGTAGATCAGAACAACGAGCTGGATCAGGCGGAAGATGATGCCCACCTTTTTGTTGCGCACGAGCACCATTCGGGGAGTGTCATACTCAAAGAAGAAGGCAGCCAGCTCATCCTGGAGCCGCCGGGCCATGGTGGGCCAGGCGGGGGGCTGAGGGCTGAGCCAGGCGTCAACACCCACGTCTATAGCAGAACTTTTAGGGGTTTCCCAGGCCCTTAGGTAGGGCAGGGGCAGGGCCAGAGGTCAGGAGTCAGAGGTCAGTTGGAGGCACCTGGGTTGGGAGGGAGAATCCTTGGGTGATCAGAGCAGCTCTTGGCCCCTGGCAGGCAATGGACTGTGGGGCAGCTGCGCCTGTGGACAAATAAATTCCCAAAGATAGATGGGGGCGGGGCTGGTAGGCCACCCAGGCCCAGCCCCTCTGTCCCTCCTGGCTCCGCCTGAGCCCTGCTGGGCCTCCGGAAACAGGAGCTGTTGGCAGGAAACCACTGGCCACCATCACAAGGCAAAGATAAAGCTGTCAGCCCCCCCCCCCCCCATGAACCTGGCAGAACAGGGCTGGGGGCTCTGGCCAGGGCCTGGGTGGAGTGGCCTCAGGCCGGAGCCCTCCCCAAAACAGGGACCCATCCCCATATCCAAACATCCTCCCCACCCTACCTCTGCCCCCAGGTGGGGAGCTCAGCCCTTGGGGGTCTCCAGCCCGGAAGGCAGAGGAAAAGGGGCTGCTTCTGGTCCAGCTGCCTGACATTTCCCGAGCCCGTGTCTGGATCCCCACCCCTGTCCTTGTAGACCATCTTCTGTCCACCCACCCCCTGAGTCCACACCTGGCCTGTGCACATTCAACCTCAGCGTCAGGCTGGCCTCTCCATCCCCTGACCTCTCCTCTCCCACCATCTGTCCTGTCCCAGTCACACCTCCACCCAAACAAGCAGAGGGAGGCAGGTGGCCATACAAGGCAAGGGCCACCTGTGTTATACGCTATCATCAGGATCCCTGACACACAGCTGGGAAAGCCTGACATCAGGCAGCCTCCGTTACGGTCCCTGGCTCTGCCACTTGCTGCCTGTGGGGGCTTGGGTAAGTTGCCTGTCCTCTCTGAGCCTGCCTCCTTATCTGTGAAATGGGAATGATAATGGAAGTTTCCTCATAGGTAGAGGACCCGTGGAGATATGTCCTGACAACACTGAGGACAGAGAGCTTGAGACCACTTTAATGAGCTTGGGGTACAGCCCCTGTACAACCCTCAACCCCAACCCAGGCTTTGAACGCAGAGGTCCCCAGGATAGGGTCCCTGCTGGCTCCCAGAGCGTTTAGAGCTGGAGGCCTCCCTCAACCCCCTGCCTATTTTTGCAGATGAAGAAACTGGAGCTCAGAGAGAAGTGAGTTGCCTAAGCTCATCCTGGGATATACTGAAGGCCCCAGCTTGAAGCAGGAAGGCCACCCTGGCCAGCCCTTAGCCCAGGCTGGGTCCTCAGGGCTCCCTCTGAAGATGGGGGTTGAGGCTGAATGCCCTCAGAGTCCCAACTTTGCCCCAGTCCAAGCTGTACCATCCTGAAGGCTGATTGGAGTTTTCTTCCTGGCAGGTCTTTAGCTGGGAAATTGCTCTGGGCAGGGAGCCAGGCCCCCGGTTGGGAACCCCAACTGCCTGTCTGAGCAGAGCTGCTTTCTGGACAGCAACGGGCCCCCCAGAGGGCAGGTCCCCATGGCCCCATCCAGCACCCCAGGCCAGTCTCCCCGTCAAACAGATCAGCCTCATTCCATGCGGAGTTCCTGCCGATCTCAAGCTCAACGGTCTGTCTGACGCCACCTTCAATGGGGCCAGTAAGAACCACATCCTGGGCTTTTCTCAGGAAAACATCCAGAGATGCTGGGAGCCAGAGCTGTGGTGGCCACTTCCCCTTGGCCCTGTCTTGACCCCAGACAAAAGAGCCTGTCCCCTTCCCAGCTGACCCCACGGAACTTGGAATAGCAGGCCTCAGGACGTGAACTGCTTGCAGTGGGGAGCGGGGTGGATGCTGGCTCTGCGTCTGAGCCATCTCTGTGTCCCACTCCACCCACACTTTCCCGACATGCACACCACAGTCAGGAGGTCAGCAGGTGCTAAGTGAGGGCAGGAGAGGGGGAAAGGGGGAGGCAGGGAGGGAGGGGAGGAAGTCAGGCCGTCATTCTCCAATCTGTGTCTGTCCCCTTCATACCATCATCATGACCTCCTCCTTCTCCTCTTCCTCCAAGGAGCCAGGCTTACTGACGGACAGATGGACCAATGGACAGATGGGTTCCCTGGACTAAATTTAGCAGCACTGTAGAGAATGGAGGGTATGTGTGAGCATTTTGGAGGCCAGCCCAGGCATTCAAGGGGGGTCCTTAAGGGGGTGGGCACAGGCTCCAAAGAGCCTCCTTAGCCACTCAGACTTGCTTGGGGTACACGCGTGTGCTCCTGTTACAGCCTCAGCTCTGACCCTGACATTCAGAAAACAGACTGGCAAGGAGAACTGTCTCATTCCGGGTTGTTGTCACATCCAAAGCATGTCCCAAAGGAAAAGAAATAAACGCAATTACATTTCTCTTCCCAATTTTTTTGCTAATAACTCCACCAGAGTTAAGACGTGCACTGGTAGGGTCAGTGTCTCTTTCACCAGTTCTAAGGTGCATCTTTCCATCTGAGCCTGTGATTTCCTGCCCCTGGCTCCAACTCCAGCATCCCAGGGGCAGACACTTGTATTTATTCTAGGAATTGTGGGGAGCAGGGGTGGCCAGGGTAGGGGTCAGAGTTTACAGGGACACCCAGTGCTTTCACACTCAGCAGGTTTTCTTTAAAACAGCCCTCTGGGGTAAGTACTAGAATCCCCATTTTACAGATAAGGAAACCGAGGTTCTGGCAGTTGAGTGCCTTGCCCAAGGTCACTCTACAAGTAGTTCTCATGTGTGTTGGTGGCTGGGAAGGAGGCTCCCCAAAGTCTGAGAGCTTGGCCCAGAGCCCACCCTAAGGCTCCAGCACTTGATTGTCGCCAGATCTGCCTTATAAGCCCAAGGGCCGGGTAGCCGGCTTGCGTACTGGCCCGGGCCTTGTAGGGAGACAAGGCAGTGCTGCCAAGCTCTCGGCCCCAGGGCAGCCTCCTCTGTCTGGCTAAATTTAGTGCCTCTGTGGACTGTGGAGGCGGTCTGTGCCCATCCTGGAGGCCAGCCCGGGCCCTCAAGGGGGTCGGCACAGACTCCAGTGGGTCTCCTTAGCCACTCAGAGTTCCCAGGTTGCAAGGGTCAACCTCTGCCTGCAGAGTTCAGTCCAACACCCCCCGTACCATCTAGTGCTCCCTTGGTGTCCCAGGGACTCAATGCCGTGTAGCCCCTGACACTGGCTGGAGCAGGGCCCAGGGCCAGCGTAACACTGTCCAGGGGGAGCTGGGGAGTAGGCATCCATGGTGTGGCCGCAGCAGGGGTCTCCAGGGTGGGCTCCTCCCCACTGCCCCCATCTTGTCCTGTTTCTCCGGCCTCTTCTGTCCTCCAACGATGAGCCAGGACCGGCTGGAGCCCCTCTTCGAGTATCCCCGGCATCCCAAGCCCCTGGTTCTCCTCCTTTTGGGCTGTTTCTTCTTGGTCCTCAGCTTCTTGCTGCCCCCGGAATGTGGGGACTCCTTGGGCTGGCCTAGGTCCCCACCCCTCAGGCAGTGAGCACCCCTTAGGAGGCTCATGTCCTCCCCTCCTCCTGAGGCTGCTGAACCTCTACACCCACATGGCAGCAGTCTGCTCACCCACCTACTCTGGTTTGTTTTTTTTCCCTAAATCAAACTGTATTGAGGTATAATTTACGTACAATAAAACGTACACATTTTAGGTAATTGGACGAGCTTTGACAAATGCATGTGACTACAGCCCCCATCAGTCACCCACATTCCCTCCTGCTCCTCTGCTGTCAACCTTTCTTCAACCTCCGGTCCCTGGTGATCTGCTTTGTTGCTACAGATTTCTTTTGCCTTTTCTGGAACTTCATGGAGGTACACAGTATGTGCTCTCTGTCTGGCTTCTTTTACTCAGCATCAGGGTTTTCTTTTTTCTTTTTTTAAAAGATTTTATTGGGGAAGGGGAACAGGACTTTATTGAGGAACAGTGTGTACTTCCAGGACTTTTTTCCAAGTCAAGTTGTTGTCCTTTCAATCTTAGTTGTGGAGGGCGCAGCTCAGCTCCAGGTCCAGTTCCCGTTTCTAGGTGCAGGGGGCGCAGCCCACCATCCCTTGCGCCGGAGTCAAACCGGCAACCGTGTGGTTGAGAGGACGCGCTCCAACCAACTGAGCCATCCTGGAGCCCAGCCGCAGCTCAGCCCAAGGTGCCGTGTTCAATCCCAGTTGCCGGGGGCGCTGCCCACCATCCCCTGCAGGAATTGAGGAATTGAACTGGCAACCTTGTGGTCGAGAGCCCACTGACCCATGTGGGAATCGAACCGGCAGCCTTCGGAGTTAGGAACACGGAGCTCTAACCGCCTGAGCCACCGGGCCGGCCCCAGCATCATCCATGCTGCTGCATATATGGGCATGGTCCTTTTGATTGCCAAGTATTCTGTTCTATGGATACACCACTGTTTGTTTATTTGTCCTTCCCGTTGATGGACATTTGGATTGTTTCCAATTTGGGGCTATGATGAATAGAGGTGCTATGGATACTTGGGTTCAGATGTGTGGATGTAGGTCTTCACTTTGTTTTTGACCATTCATTTCTCCCAATGTGGCCCCAACAGGGTCCCACCTACCTAAGGGGTACTGCATGACAAGGTCCTGGCCTCCAGAGCGGGCAGGGGGAGGCCATGGGTGTTTTGGCAGCTGCCACCCCCAAGCCAGTGGGAAATGTGCCGGGGCTTGCCCTGGAATTCCCTCCAGCCCCTGGCGAGCGGTGGTGAGGTGTGAAACCTCTGTTTACCTTGGCCACTCCATCTTGGCCTGTCCGGCTCCATGCTGTGGGTTGGACAAAGCTAGACTCAAGCAGGCCTGGCCGTGAGTCCCAGCGGCTGCTGGGAGCCCCCGAGCCAGCCCGTCTCCTACACAAGCCGCTCGGGCCCACCTTAGCTCCATGCCCTGTCTGTACACCATGATGAGGCCAGCCAGAGAGTCAGATTCTCAGATGATATCGGGCTCCATCTGTAAAATAGAGCCCTAACCCCTGCCTGGCCCATCTCACGGAGCTGGTTGAGGACCCTGGAGATGAGCACTGTGCGTTATGCCCAAACCCTGACCCCACACCCCAGTACAACCTGGGAGCTCCTAAGGATGGGCCCTGTCTCCTCCGGTCACAGCTGGCTTCACGGATATGTGACCTATTCAGTCGGTTGGGGCCCTGCGCTTAGAAAGGCCCTGGGTTTGGTTTAATGCTCTGCTGTCACTATTACCAAATTCTTAAGTTTTGAACAAGCGGCTCCACATCCTCCTTTTGCACTGAGCCCCGCAAATTATGTGGTCAGTCCTGCTCCTAGTCCTATGGACAGGGCCTGCGTCCCCTTCCCCGGGCAGCTCATTAAAGGGTTAGGTACAGGACCTTCACGAGTAAGTCTTCCCTCCAGAGGGTAGCAAGGGGATGGGGGGACATGGCTAGTCCCTTCCCAGAGCTCCTGCTCCCAGGGGGCAGGACCACTGGGGCGAGTCAGTAGTTAATGTCAAGCAGCCTGGCCAAGGCCCCCTGGACAGTGTGGGCTGGAGGAAGCCTTGGGGAGTTAGGTACATTTGGGCTGGGCAAAAAGTGGGCATATTGGGGTTTGAGGAAGGGACAGAAATAGAGCAGGAGAGAAACTTTAGGGAGACATAGGACCCACAGAACAGCCAGGGCTGGGGGAGGGGGTCCCTCTGTGGGTTGCAAGGGGCCCGATATTCAGGCCACAGCATGAAGCCCTCCCAGCCTGTTTCCTCAGTGGTGACACGTGAATTGTACTGTGTAAAGGGCTTTGATAGATGCACAAACTGTCAAGTGCTTTCCAGGGAGGAAGTCAGTGCCTCTCCTGAGACGGCTGGTGATGTGGGCGCCCCAGACCTTTGCTCACATTTCCTAGGGCCGGGACAGGGACAGGTGGTAGACTCCAGGTAGACCTCAGACACGTAGATGGTGGACCACTCTCCAGGAACACAGACGTGGGTGGTCCTCCAGTGCCCCAGGCACTCAACCTTTATTTCTCTACCAAACTGCTCGTCAGCAGGTGGGTACAGGGTTCTGCCCCCACCCCCTCCAGCCGACATCTCCTCTCCCCCAGCAGGAAAGCAGCAGAAAATGTCTGCTGGTACCAGGAGGACCCCACCGAACTCTGCTTCTCTCACAGCCCCTCCAGAACCTGTGAGCCAGAGGCAGCAGGGGTCGGGGAGGGGGCCTCAGAACCTGGAGCCCACGTGTATGCAAGGCAGGCTGAGGGGGCCTTGATTCTGGGGACCAGGGCAGGGATGTGAGTCTTGATTTACATATAAAATAATCACTTTGTACACTCTGTAGGAAGGGCGAAGACACAGTCATTTACTCACTGCTTTCTTCTACAACTAATTGTTGCCAAAGGGGCAAAAGCTGAGTTAAGAGAACATTTCTGTCCACCAAACGCTCTTTTCCTATCATCTTACATGACCCAAATGGACATGCGTTCCTCCAGCAAGGAGGGAGAGAGAGGAAATGCCCTTGTATAATTAGCCATCCTGGGTGACATCCTTTCAGCTCATGGGTGTATGGGTTTGGGGACAGAGTAAGGCCAAAGAGTCCAGGGACTCAGAGCGACCCAGCCAGGTAGACCTCAGGATGGTTGAACATGGGTTTGGGGGGAGGAACCCAAGGGTGTCTAGGGTTTCAGGCACCAGGCACAGAGGGCAAATCTGGCCCTGCCTGACAGCACAGAGATGGCTTATGTGTCATTTGCTTAGGACAGAAACTGAGTCCAGGAATGAGCCCAGCAGAGGCAGGCAGGCGGGCTGGCTGTCTCCAGGGAAAAGGGGTCCTTGCCCGGCCTCTTCTCCCAGTCCTGTGTCCCTCTCCCTGACCCTTCAACCCCCTGCACATATAAACAGAAAGAGGCTCAAGCCCTCATGAGCCAACTTTGTGGAAGCAGAGCGGGGAGGGGGGAGAGGGGGGACTGCCCGCCCTTGCTGTGCACAGCTGGGCCCAGATGTCCCCCCTTCCTCCCCCAGCTGACCAGGCTCCAGACCAGGCTCTAAGTGAGAGGTCAGAGCCGGCGAGAGCGGTCTCCAGGAGACCTCCGTCCATACAGAGGCGCTGGTTGCCAAGTAAATACCCAGCCTCCAATTAAGCGGAACAGACTCCAGAATGTGCTCATGGGTTTGGGGGTGTCAGACTCTGCATCTCTAAATCAGCCTCCAACTCTGGCTTCTGGGCAGGCCCCTCCCAGACCAGAGCTTCAGAGGCGAATTTCCAACGAGAGTCCCAGAGACATGAAGTACAGAGTCCCTAGGCAGATAGAAGTGGGGACAGAGAACTCGGGACCAGGCCTGAGGGTGGCCATTCCAACCACCGTAGGGCCCGGTGAGCAAGCAGGTGAGCGTGGCAGCAGGGTGAGGAGTGGGGCAAATGCTTGGGCACCATCCGTCTGAGGTACACACTGGAGATTCCATTCTGCTTCCAGCACTCACTTGCGGTCCTTTTCTTCTGGAAGAAAAACCCGAGAGTATATTATGATGTATGATGAGAGCACACATGCAGGCTGGTTCCTTCTGGCCCTTCCATCTTTCATTTCTCCCAGGACAGCCCCCTCTCCCATGACAACACTCAGTCGATCCCCAGCCCCTCTGTACTTCCCGAGCTGCAGCCGCAGCCCCACGTATTCAGCTGCAACCTGGACACATTCCCCTGCATGTTCCCTGGGCCCCCTGCACTCCATGATGGGGGTCCCATCAACCCCCCAGCCCACCCCAATGCATAGTCTACCATTGTTTTCGGTTTGAAGAACCACCATGAAGCATCATGAGATCCAGAAAGCACGGCCTCCTTGACTCCGCCCCCATCTCATATACCCAAGCCTGCTGATTTCACCGCCTGCCTGCCTACGTCTGGTGAGCTCATCTCTTTCTCCGCTGCCCCCAGGGCTCTAGGCCTCTCAGCCCTGCCCTCAGCCTCCATCCTACCTCACCACCACCCTCCTAGCATTACAGTACAAACCAGCACATCCTCCCCTTGATGGCTCCCCACTGCCCTCAGAATAAAGTGTAAGCCTTCCCCGTATCCTGACCCTCCCAGGTCTGTCCCCACTCAGCTTCTCCAGGATTCCCTTCCTCTCACTCAGCCCAGCTCACAGGACTCTGCCAGACAGCTGCTCAGCCACACCTGGGGAGAGCCAAGAGGTGGGGCAAGAGCATCCCCCCAACCCCCTGGGGCTGACCCGTCATCACAATTATCCCCAGGACACTTCCCTCATAAATCACGGGGAAGCCACGAGCATCGGGCCTCAGCAAAACTTCCCTAAAAGGCCACCAGACTGGCTTGGGAACATAACAGGGTCCCTTCTCTCACCCCCGCCCCGTCTGGCTTTAGGAGGCCCGAGGGACTGCAGCCGCACAGGGCAGAGCTGTCTGGGCTTCAGCGACAGCGGGGCACCACCCTTTAAAGCCAAATCTCTCTGGGACCATGGTCAACATCTCAGGTTAATGGCGGAAATGTAGATGTTGCCTGGGACCAGTTCCGCAGGGCTGGGACTCTGGCTCCTCCCCTCACCAGCTCACCAGCCTCTCTGCCTTCAGTCTCACCCCATTCTGTCTGTCCTCCACAGTCACCCCGTCCATCCCATGCTTGCACCCTTCGGTGGCTCCCACTGCTCTGAGGATAACGTGCAGGGTCCTTACCTTGGCATTTGAGGCCCTTGCCTCACCTCTGGCTTCACCTCTCTACCCTGCACACCAGATCCTGAACCCACTGGAGATGCCAAGCCACACTCACCCAGCCCCTTCTCCGAGGCTCCATTCTCCCTTCTCAAACCTCCACTCAAAACCTGCCTCTTCTAGAAACCACGCTCTCCCCCACCCTAGCCCTTCCAACCTGTCCCATCTTGCTAGGGGTCCGCTCCCTCCACCCAGGCCTGGAATCTTCTACTGTCCAGCATCCAGTGCTTTCCAAGACACAGCCTTTCCACATTGGAAGAGAAATGTTCTCACTTTCAAGTTTTCTTAAGAAAATGTGCTGAACCCTTTGGCAGCTGCGGCCACTTAGGGAAGGCTCTTGAAGAAGACAGAGAAGCTGCTGAGCTGCCCAGGTCCCCAGGAAGCCTGGGTCAGTGTGGCCGAGGCTGGCCAGGGGATTTCCTGGTAGACCACTTCCGTGCTCCAGCCAGAACGGGGGATGCCTTGGGCTCCTGTGTGTGGAGTTTCAGGAAACAGATCCATTTCCCTGTGTTCCCCTCCCCAGGAGTGTCCACGGAGGATGGGCCAGAAAGAATCATAAAGGGGGGCAGAATGCCTTCTCTGGCTCCCCCTAACCCACCCGTGGGCTTCAACAGGCTTTGCTTTGGCTGAGCACCCCCATCATGAGCCCTTCACCCCCACATGCCAGGTCACCCTCTACGCAGACTTGTGGTGGGTCACCTTCTCCAGAGAGAGAGAGGACAACTTGTTTTGGCCTTTTTAATAAAATATTTGCAGCACCCAGGAGGGCTGGCCAGCGTGGGGGATGGGGGCCGATTGATTGCCTTGGCCCCTGTGGAATGACAGGCATGGGATCTATTTATAGCCCGCAGCACCTCCCCTGGGACCGGGACACATTCTTGCCAGAGGTGTCTCTCAGGGACCCAGCTGCCCCAGCGCAGGCCTCAGCCATTGCTGGGCCTAACCTAGGCCTCTGCAGTAGCTTCAGCACAGGGCTACTGCCCTGGCTCCAACACCCAGGAACCAGAGTTTCTCCCTGCTTCCTCCCTCTCCTTTCACAAGGAGAATGATGCTGCAGGGTAGAGTCGTGCATTCTCAGGCCCCCCATGACAAAGGCAGGAAATGGACACCATGCCCCAGGCTGCTCCCCTACACACTGCCTCCCCCACCCCAACCCTTGCCACTCTGGCCTCCATTCTGCGTTCAGACCCAGACCTGTTAACTCAGAAACACAAAACTCCCCCACAAGGTGACACCAGAGAGGCCAACCCAATATGGTCTGGGGTCAGTGGCTGCCCACTCCATGCCTGGGAGACCATACTGAGAATGCCCAGGTAAAGACAGGCCAAGTTCAGAGAAGTCGGGGGCAGGGAAGGGGAGGGCCCGGCGAGCCTGGCTGTGCAGCGTTGGTGGCGTGAGGAGAGGGAGGCAGAGCAGCTCTGAGCACTGCTCCTGCTGGCTGACGAGTAAGCCCAGGGCCCCGACCCTTGCAGACACCTCGGGTCCCAGTCAGCAGCGCCCGTCACCCCTCCATTTGGTGACCGAAGAGCACCTCCTCCCATCCAGATGGGGATACTGACCCAGGCACTGGCCCTCTGCAGCCTGGGAGCAGAGGCAGGCTGGGCAGGAGGGGCTGGGGCCTCCCACTCACCATCTACGTGGTTCCGGGACAGGTACTTGAGGGCCTCATCGAGCAGGATGACAGGCAGAGATATCTGGAGCACCACCACCCACTGGTACCCGCTCAGGGGGGTGACCTGGAAAATGAGCTGGTGGGGGGAGGTTTGGTTAAAGAAAGGACTGCCCGGTGCTCTTGCTTCCCCCACCCAGGCTACAATGGACTCTTGATGAATGTATCCAAGACGCCCCTTGAGGTCCCACCGCTAGAGCTTTGTCCACCCCATTTCCTCAGCCTGAAGTGCCCTCCCCGGCCCTAATGCACAGGACCGAATCCCATCTGTCCTGTTGGGAAGTGGGAGGGATTCTGCACCAGGAAAGAACATAGTCTTTCCTCCTGCCCCAGCCTTGGGAGATTCCCCACCTCTTCTGTCCCCCAAGTCTGGGGGCTCCTGAAGGTGGGAACACATCCGGCCGGCGGTGGCTGCCCAAGCTCTAGGCACAGGCTGCACGCAGCGAGTATGTCAGTCCTCCCCTCTCCCAGTCCTGCAGGGGCCCGGGAAGGCCCAGCAACCAGCCCTGGGGCGTATGTCAGAGCACTTGGACCCTGTCACCCTAGGAGCCAGAGACGGTGAGTGCGGGGGGGCAGGGGACTCACAGGCAGCGGGGGCACCAGCAGGATGAGGAAGTGCAGAGCCATGGACATGGCCACGGCCGCCAGCAGCCAGGGGTTCAGCCAGGGCGGCATCCGCAGTAGGGACTGGTTCTCCGAGACGCTGCCAAGGGCACAGGGCACTCACCTTGGGCCAGGACACCGACAGGCCCTGCTACAGGCACCCACCCACCCTCCATATGGAGGTGTAGGCGGTGGCCTGAGCCCCAGCATTTCCCTAATTGGACCTAAGTGCTGGAGCACTTCTGGGGGCCAGTGCAGCTGGAAGGGGTGTCACTGCTGCCCACTCAGCCCCCAGGGGCCTGTCCTGGGGCTTGAGCTCCATTTCGCTGTCCCTCAGACCTGATCCTGGCCCCTCTGTTTCATCAGACCCCAATCTTGGCCCCCTTCTGTCCCCTGGATCCCAATTCTGGCCCCACTGACTCAGACCCCAATCCTGGACACCCCAACCCTCGGACCCCAATCCTGGACCCCCTGACCCCAGACCCCAATCCTGGACCCCCTGACCCTCAGACCCCAATCCTAGACCCCCTGACCCTTTTCCCCAATTCTGGACATCTGACTCTCAGACCCCAACCTTGGCCACCTCCGACCCAAATTCTGGGGTCCACGTGACCTTCAACCCCAACCCCTCACCCCCAGCTCCAGGCCCCTCTGCCCAGCCCACCTGTTGAGGGCATTGCACATTTCAATGGTCACCAGCACAGACAAGGCCATGGTCGTGGGGAAGCGTGACTCGAAAACCTCACAATCAATGTCGGCAAAGAGTGGGTTGTCCTCGGAGCACTTCAGGAAGTTCCTCTGAGGGCACCGTGGTAGGGTCAGGGAGAACAGCGGTCAGAGGAGGGGCCGGTGTGTGGGAAAAGGGAAGCCTCACTCCACCCTTAGCCCACATCTGAGGACCCAATATAAATAGTGAGCAAAGCATTGCCATGGGCTGGTCTGAGGGAGGGGTGCTCACCCAGGATTGGGGGCAGGTGGCCTGCACTGTGCCAGGGAGAAGGGAAGACCGTTCAGGGGCAGGGGTATGGTGGGGCAGGAGAGTGGCTAGGATTAGGCTGGGGAGGACGGCAGGGAGCCCTGGGATCAAGGAGCAGGTCCAGGATTTATCCTAAAGGTGCACAGGGGTGGGGGGCAGGCCAAGTACTGGAGGCGCAGGAGTAGGGATGGTGATTAATCGAGACCACCGAAGAAGTAAATGCATATGAAAACCAATAAGCAAAACTATGCTTGAATAGAATTCACCTTTGGTGGACAGAAGACTAAGACTACATGTGCCCTATTCCCCATTATTAAATTAGATTCCGTTCATGCCGCCTTCCATTTCGACATTGAAATCGAACTCGGCCAGCACAGTCTTTTGCTTATGACATGAAGTAATGAATTGTCAGGCACAGGCTTGATAAGGAAGTGGCTCTCGTCCCTGCAGCCCCGGGGGATTTTCTTCCTGCTTCTAAAGCTCACTCCCACAATTTGCTGTGACAAGAGCCCATGCATGAGAACTTCTGTCTTGTTCTCTTCAACATCACAGGATGAGTGTGAACAGGCCTAACCGTTCAACAGCTCCGTTCCCCCATAACATAAATCTGAACTCTGGCGTCTCATCTGAACTCAGAGATCTTTTAAGCTAAGGGTTTGGAAACTGGGGCCAAGGGGCTGTGAAAATAACCCTCAAAGACAAACCTGTAAAACAACCGGCTGTCTAACCTGTCTGGTAAATGCCTTCATTTTCCTACACTGCGTAACTGTGGGTAAGACAACTATTCTCAGCCACAAGGGGCTGTTGGCACGGTCCTCTTCTCTCTCACGCAGGATGAAAAATTATAGAAGACTACAGCTTGGCTAGATTTCTTATTTCAACAAAAAGATGGAGACTCTTACTTAAATCAATAGTGGGATTTTCTCCAAAAACCAAGCTCTAGGATTTGAGACAAGTGTACATGTTTTTAAGTGTTTGGCATTGATCATAGAGCAGAGAAAATGTCCTCAACTTTGAACCCCCTCAGAGGCCAAGAGGACCAGATGTTCTGGGGGTTGTGCCACTGCTGTCGGGCCCCACTTCCCAGATCTTAATGCTATGCATACACGCACACACACAGGCAGTGCACACACTTCCCACTTGGGCACGTGCACACTCGGGCCCTTATGCGTGGGCGCAGGGAAGCAATCTCAACAGGATCACATCAAGATGTTTCAATAGATCTGATGCTCTTGCCCTAAATACCCTGCCCAGTTCAGACCTTCTGGATTTCACGAGTAAGCACCTGCCACACATATATTATGTCCCAGGACCTTGGCGATTTGGGGTCCGCAGTACAAAGGGTGGCAATAGGGACAGGGCTGGCAGAAGGCAGCCACGGGATGATTGGCACAGGCCTGTCTCTACCGTGTGGCTCCCACCGGCGCTGAATGAGCAGAGGTGCCTGAGGCTGGCCTGAGCCTTCTCAAGGGCTGGAGGCACCAGCCTCTGGGATGCGAGCTGGGCCCATGCTCTGCGCTGCTGCCAGAGGGAGAGCCCCATGTGCTTGAGGGCTGGTAGGTGCCAGAAAAGCATCCCCAGGCTGCCTCAGCCGAGATGTGAATAATGCTGCAGAACCCCTGAAATCACAGCCTCCCCAGGGAGGATGGCCAGTGGTAACCTAGCCCTCACACTGCCCTCAGGGTGGTCGGTCCCCTGACACTCCCTGGGATGGGGCAGGAAGTCAGGGTCCCTCCTTGGAGCTCTTCTATCTAATGGCAAAGGCAGGCACACTCAGAGGAAGAAAATCCTGCATCTCTGCAGCTCTCGGCTTTAAACAAGAAAATTTCAACTGGCTTTGCCGGAACTGCTGCAAAACTTCTATCAAGCAGAGACGTGCTGGCTGCTCAAACAGAGGGAGAGCTGACAGACAATAGCTGAAGGGTCTCCTTGCTTGCTTCTAGAGCTGTGCTGAGCTAAGATGGCCCTGTGGTGGACACCTGTCAGTCAGGTGACTTCAAGAGGTCGGTGGGTCTACGGGGGTGGAGAGAGCCTGGCAAATCCCTGATTTCCTCAGTCTGACACTCTGCCTCAAGTTCCACCATGTAGGACTTCATATCTCTGAGTCTTCAATGTTTTGGGGGGTTCCCTAGTAAAGATAAGACACTTGTGGGCAGTTATTCCCCTTGGTCCCCTCTAACTAAATGATTGGGAGAAGAAATAGCCTCTTCTCTGGCTCGGGGGCTATGCTGCTCTCCCTACGTTTCCCGTGGCTTCTGAGCTTGGCTCCTTAGGTGGTGGATGTCTATATATGTGAATGGGGGTGGGGAGGGATAGCCGTTGGTCAACCATGGGGTTCTGGACCCCTCACCCCTGGAACTCCAATAACCGGATATGAGCTCGACTTTAGATATAACCCCAATAGGCTCCCTGGCTGTCGCTTGCTCACCAGCTGGTAGAAGGTGATGTGAGGTCCCTCGGCATCATACAGGAACCACCAGGTGGCGGCAGCCACTGTGGCCAGGCCGACGTACACTGCAGGGAGGGCAGGAGGAAACCAGCTACAGTGGACAAAAGCGGTTTTCTGGTATCCATTTCCCCTTCATAATAATTCCCTGACTTTTTGTCAGGGAGCCACCCTCTCCCTCTCGGGATCGTGTGGTTTGCAGGCACCTACCCTCAGTGCCAGTGGTGGGCCCTGACTGGCAAAGAGCATCTGTCACACCCCTGGCCACAGCGATTGGCTAGGAGGTAAGCAGGTAACCCAATGTGGGCCAATGAGAACAGGCCTGAGACTTTTACCATACTACTGAGGAGGAGTATGAGAAAAGGCTCTCTTCTGTTGAATATGGGGTTGTAATGGAGTCAGCAGGAGGGCTGCAGCTGCAACAGCCACCCTAAGACACAACAGCCTGAGAATGGAGCTGAGGCAGAACCAAAATATGCCTGTGATACTACTGTCTGAGGCTCGATCCAGCCATGCCTGAGGCGCGTGTGCTAGTCTCTTCAGTTAGATGAGCCCACACAGTCTTTTTGGCATAAGCCAGGCTGTCATACTGTCTGTAGTTTGCAAGCCTAACTGATACAGGGTCTCAGGAAACTACTGGAACCCCACGGAGGGCTGGAGCCCCCCCACTCACCTCCAATAGCCAGATATCGGAAAAAGAGCCAACCACTGATGAGGGCCTCGCGAGGGTTCCGAGGCATCTTCTCCATGATGTCCAGGTCTGGTGGGTTGAAGCCCAGGGCCGTGGCAGGTAGGCCATCTGTCACCAGGTTCACCCAGAGCAGCTGCACAGGGATCAGGGCTTCTGGCAGGCCCAGGATGGCCGTGAGGAAGATGCTGGAACCAGAGTCAAGAGCTCCAGCTCCCACAAATGGAGGGTCCAGCTCCTGCTCACATGCCAAACTGGGGAGCCCACCCACTGCCTCCTTAGCAGCCCCACCTTGCTCTGCTAGTTCTGATGTGTGTGCACACAGCTCTGCCTCACACTCGGCCACCCCTGTCTCCCTCAGTGCCGGCTCTGGAGCCCGGACAATCTGCTCTTTAGGCCTCTCTTGTTTAGGACATACTCTTGTTCAGGGCACGCACACATGTAGACAGTGCTTATCCAAACATATATATATCTGTTTACAGACATGAGCAAAAACCTAGCACAGGCCACACAATCCCAGAAACACTTACACACTTGCCCTGATGTACAGAGATGCAGAATTCACATGTATCCAGGCAAATATGTGTTCACCAAGCCCCACAGGCGTCTCTCACACGCAAATCTAAGTGTGCACACATTACGCGCCTCCACAAGTCCTCTGTGCTTGTACTCATGCCCATAGCTGTATGAGGGCACACATGCACCGTGTGCGTGCGTACACACACTCACATACACACACAGTCTCACTCAGGCACACACACCGTGCACACACAACTGTGTGCACACTACATGGACACACACGAACACATTACTGCGCAAAGGTGGGGCTAATTCTCCCATCTTGCACGACTCTAAAATGGGAAGGTTATGGCTGGAGGGATGATAGGGGACTTTTCAGGCACCTCCTTGAGGGCTGGGGTGCCCCAGGGCCTCTGGAGAATGACAAGGTATCCCCGTCCTAGCCCATCTGAGGTGGGACCCTAGAAGGCCCCAACCAGGGCAGGTCACATGTCCCTCCATCCCTGAAGCCCCATCCCAGGAACAGGCATTTCCTTGGTCTCAGGGATGCAGAGCTAGTCCAGAGAGCTGGGAGGACAGAACGCAGGGCCTCACCAGACAACTTCGCCGACATTGGAGGAGATGAGGTAGCGGATGAATTGCTTCATGTTACTGTAGATGGCCCGGCCCTCCTCCACCGCAGCCACAATGGAGGCAAAGTTGTCATCTGACAGGACCATCTCTGCTGCTGACTTTGCCACTGCTGTGCCGGAGCCCATGGCAATGCCAATCTCTGCTTTCTTCAGGGCCGGGGCATCATTCACCCCGTCTCCAGTCTGGAGGCCAGGTTAGGTGGGTTCACACCTGAGAAACATCCTTTCCACCTCCCCATCTCCCGTCAACTCAGCCTATCCCCAAGCTTAGGGATGTCCCCAAGGAAAAAGACAGCTGGACAGAGCAAATAGTGAGGTCATGAGCTTAGAAACTGGGGTGGGGATGAGGCTAAAGGGAAGGCAAGGAGTGCAAACAAGGACAAAGTCGGGGAAAAGATCATCAGGTCTTCTCTAAGGTCAGAGGAGATGGTGAGGTGGCGATAGGCATGAGGGTGCGTCAATGAGGAGGGTGGGGATGAAATTCATGTAGGACGTGGGGCAGAAGATGAAATTGATGTTAAGGATAAAGTTAAGGTTAACTCAGGAGTGAGGTCAAGGTCCTGGCCCAGGTCAAGGACCAGGTTAGGTGTTGTAGTCAAGGGGAAGGTTGGAGCCAAAGTCAGGGTCAAGACTGGACTCTGGCTCAAGATTAAAAATTAGATTAAGGTAGAGGTCAAGTCAAAGTCAGAGGCCTAGTCAAGGCTATGGTCCGTATCAGGAGTGATGTCATGGTTGAAGTCAGAGTTGAGTCAAGGTCAAGATTAGAAACCAGCTCGAAGTTGAGGTAACATAAAGTGTTAGCCTAGGGGGATCAAGAGCAATGTCAGGGATCAGGTCCAGGTCCAAGTCAAAACTAGAACCCATATCAGTGTTGAGCTCAAGGTAAAGAATCAGATTAAGATGGTTAAGGTCAAGGTCAGGAACCTTCTGTGTGAAGGTCAAAAAATAAGTTCAAGAACAAGGTTTCAGTTGTAGACAAATCAAGGTTGGTGCCCAGTTCATTATCTAGGTCAAGGCTGAGCCACTGGTCAGAATTAAGGTAAGGGTGAAGGACTAGGTTAGGTTGGAGGTCAAATTAATAACAGAGGCCCAGTCAGGGTTGAGGTCTAAGTCAAAAGTCAGATCAGTGTTGACGAACAGGTCAGCAATCAAGAATGAGACAGAATGAAAACTGGACCCAAACCAAATGTCCAGCCACAGGTAAATAGATAACCTGGCATACTCACCCAATGGCATGTTACTCTATAATAAAAAAAAGCAATCATCTACTGATACCCACAACAACATGGAAAAATCTCAAAAGAAACCAGACACAAAAGAGTATATACTGTATGATTCCATTCATGTCAAAATCTAAGACAGGCAAAACTACCTTTGGTGGAAAAAAATCAGAACAGCAATTGCCTGTTGTGGGAGGGGGCCTGAGGGGGCAGGAGCATGAGGGAACTTCATGGGTTGGTGATAATGTTCCCTGTCGTGATAAGGCTTTGGGTGACACAGGTGTGTGCATTTAGCAGAACTCATCTAATAAATGGCATGCTTGCGAACTGCGCGTTTCATTGCATGCAAGTTTTACCTCAAACAGGAAAAAAAAACCAAAAACAAAAGAACCACAAATACTGCTCTCTAGAGTAATGAAGTGTACTCATCTCTACAACTTACTCTGAAATGCATTTAAGAAAAGATGGATTAAGGATGGATAGATGGATAGGTATGTAATAAATAAATTATAACAAATATATTATTTGTAGAATCTAGACGGTGGATATACAGGCACTCACTTGAAAATTATTTCAATTTCTCTTTGTGTTTGAATTTTTTTGTAACAAAATGCTGGGGGAAAAAAAAAATGAAACAGAAGCCGGGGTTCCAAGCCCTGTGGCAAGCGCTTCTCCCACTCCTCACCACCTCCCCCAGGCTCGTTTTGTGGCCTCACCATGGCAGTGACCTCGTTAAAGGATTGCAGGTACTCCACAATTTGGGACTTGTGTGCAGGTTCCACACGAGCGAAGCAGCGGGCTGTGCGGCAGGCGTGGCGCTGCTGCTCGGGGCTGAGGTCATCGAATTCACGGCCTGTGTAGGCCTTGCCCGTCACATCCTCTGTGTCCTTGAAGATGCCCAGCCGACGGCAAATAGCCACAGCCGTGCCTTTGTTGTCCCCTGTGATCATGACCACACGGATGCCCGCCCGGCGGCAGCGTGCGATGCAAGCAGCCACCTCGGGCCTCGGAGGGTCCAGCATGCCCACGCAGCCCACGAAAGTCAGGTCCGTCTGTAGGGAGGGGGCAGATGCAAGTGGGGCCTGGGCCCATCCACAACCTGCCACCTACCCGACTGCTGCAGGTGGGCGCACAAGCCCAGTGCTAAGGCCTTGTGCCGGCACCTACCTCATACTGCACAAACTTGCTGCAGTCATCCAGCTGCATGACTTCCTTCCTTGGGGGCTCGTCCCGGGTAGCCAGTGCCAGGCAGCGCAGCGTATCCAAGCCTGAGCCCCAATCCCGGATCTTGGCCAGAATCTGCTCCCTGGCGGTGGTGTTCAGGGGTACTGTGCGGTTCCCCACACGGACTGAGCTACAGCGCTCAATCACACTCTCAGGAGCCCCCTGCAAGGTTGGGGAGGAGTGAGGAACTTGTCAGCCAGGACCTCTCGTCTCCCTCCTGCCCAACTGAGGAAACTGAGGCCCAGGTATAGAGGAAGGCCACTGAAGAGCACAAACAGCAAGGCACGGATCAGAATCCATTCTTTGAAAGCCCAGAGTGGGAACCAAGAGGGAGCCACTACGAGAAAATCCAAAGGAAAAAGGGGAGCGGGTCATGGCCACCCAGGGGATGGCACCCTCCCCCCACACCAGCCCGTAGCTGGGAAGGCCTGCTATAGCATTTTGGGGGTGGGAATGACAGCCCTCCTGTAGGCCCTTGGTGCTACTGGGATCCCAGTTCTGTAAAGGGGTCGGCAGCAGGAGGCAGGCTGAACCCTGCTTGGGGACCAGAAATAGAGCCATGCAGAGAGTGTGGTGGGTATGGCTCTGAGAAGGACGTCTTGGGGGTGGCAAACCCCTCAGTGGCCTTGGGGTCTCACCTCAGACATCACCCCACGCCTGGGATTAGCCTCTGAACAACATGCCATCTGTGCCTTCTTTTTCTCCCCAAAGGGCACTGTTACATTTTCAAAACAGCCAAGCTCTCCACACAGAAAAAGCCTTTTCATTTCAAAAGGGGCCAAAACCTCCGTGGTGGGGTGAAGTGAGGGCTGTGATTTCTACTTCAGGTTCCAAAGCAGCAACAGGAGATGCTGTGGGCAGAGGTCTGGACAGGGCTGAGGCCTTTCCTCTGGGAAGTAACACGAAGCATCAAAGGCGGGCATGACCCACCTCAACACTCCCAGTCAGAGGCTAAGGGCTTTGGAGACCTGTTAGCCTGACCCTGCTATTTAGATGGGGAGAACAAGCTCCATGGAGGAGCATGGGTGACCCCAAGGTCATGTGACAAGGCAGTGCCTCTCAGCCCAGAGCTGGGGCCATGGCGAGGGGCAGGCCTTAGCCCCTGGCCCTGGCTTCGTCTCCACCAATCCTGGATCCTTCTCCCAGTTCCTCACGGCAGGCCCACCACCCTCATTCTGGATTCATTGCTTTGACAGTAGGCCTCACACCTCCCTCTGTCACACCTCCCTCTAGCTGCAGACTCTGGCTCTTCAGAGGACTGGAGACCAGGTCCCTAGGGCCCTACGTATGAAGAGGCCCCAGGCCAGTCAGGCGGGTCCCACCTTCACAAACATCTTGCTGCCCTGGGCCCCCGGGCCAGTGCGGGTGGGCGTGCAGTACACTGACATGGACTTCCGGTCTCGAGAGAACTCCAGGGTGAACTCCTTCCGCATCAGCTGCTTGATGACCTGCAGGGCGCAGGGGGATCAGGGTGTGAGGGGCAGAGCCAGCAGCTCTCAGTGCTTTCTCACCAGTCTCTCGGCCCCATGAAAAGACTCTTGCTCCCTACACAATGGTCCTGGCATTCGAGGCCTCCATCTCCCTCTCCAGCCCCAGAAATCTTAAAAAGTTGCCATTTCCCGACCATGCTGTGCATTTCCCAACTCCAAGTTACAGACCACACTCCGTCTTTTCCTTTCTTTTCTCTTCTCCCTAGCCAAGTCTTACTAAGGTCCTCCTCCCAGAAGCCTCCCGAGAGTCCATTCTCCTCTCTCTCTTCTCCAGATGCCCCAGAAGGCCCAGCCATGAAGCCTGTGGCCTGAGCCCCGACCCTACTCACCGCGTTGCAGGCACCAGCTCGCTCCACCCGGGACAGGGCCTGTAGGTCGGTGTCAAACACGTCCATCTTCTCTACCAGGCAAGTCAGGGCTGTCTCTGTGGCCTCTCCCACCTTCTCATATATGCCCTTGGCCTGGTGGGGCCCAGAGTACAGGGAATGAGGGGCAGGCCAGCCTCCACAGGGGCTTCCAGCCTCACCTCCCACTCACTCCCCACTCACTCGCTGCCCTCTGGAGCTCCTTCTGCCAGTTACCTGCAGCCTCTTTTGCTCCAGGCCTGTGGGCCCTTCTCAGTCCAGCTGACTGGGGATCTGGGGGGTGTCTGGCACTGACACTCACCTTCTCCTCTGACCCTCCCTTCTCCCGACACCAATGGCCACGCACCCCTCCTGTCCTCTGCCTTCTTCTCTGCTGGCTCCTTCTCAATCTTCTTTGCCAGGTTCCTCTTTCTAAACCCTGCTGTCGGGGTCCTGCTTCTTCCCTCCCACCCTCTCTCCCTGAGGCCTCATTTGGCCCCTGCCTCCACCTTTCACAGGCTCACGACGGCCAGTGCCCAGACTAGCCTTGACCTCTCTCCTAAGCTCCAAGCCTACATGTCCACTGACTGCCCGTTGGACCTTGTTCCCTGGGGACCCTCAAGCCACCTCTCTCCCTACATTTGCCACTTTAGTGACAGTCTCAGCAGGACAGCAATCAGAAGCTACCCTGACCCTCACTCTCTCTTTCACCTAACCAGCCACCAAATCCCAGGATTTGGGCTCCTGAGTCTTTCTTCAACCTATGCCTTATCCCATCTCCCTGAGCCAAGACTCAGCCGACATCGCTCTGGACAACCACACAGGGCTCCCTGGCTCCAGGCTTGCCCTGTCTATTCTGTCCCCCACAGAAGCCTGGGGGATCTTTTGTAAATGTAAATCTGACCATATCACTTCAGTGCCTGTCTACTGCCCTCAGTTTGGCATTGGGCCTGACTTGGTGTGGCCAAGTCCTTCCCCGCAGATGGGGCATCCTCCTGCATGCACCATTCCACTGCTGCAGCCACAGGGAAGAGCCTTCAACGCCGAAAGCACATCAGGCTGTTATGGCCTGTGGCCTTTTCTGGGCTGTGCCTTATGCTTGAAACACCCTCGTTAGTCCTACACCCCAATCTCTTCCCTCAGGCCCTTCAGCCCCTTACAGTACAGTCCTCCACGGCCCAAGAGCCCCAGAGCCTGGTGCAGAAGCCAGTCAGGCGAAAAGGGAGGAGTGGCAGTGGAGGGTGTGCAGGGGTGGCAGGGTTCCTGGGGTGTGGCACTCCAAAGGGGCAGGAACCACCCACCCTGGGAGCTTTGAGACTGTGGACGAAGGGTCTGTCTTGAAAGGTTGGATCCTAGGGAGCTCGTGACAGGGAGTAGGGGCTCACCTCGTTGTAGTCCAGCGCCGAGTCGTTGCACAGAGCACAGATCGTGGCCAACTCCACCAGCCCATCGAACTGCCCACAACGCACCAGCTGCTCTCCCTGCCGCCTGACGAGCCAGGCGGTTAGTAGAAGGACCTTGGCCCCGCCCCCGGGAGGTGTCCAGCCTTTTGGCCCCGCCCCCAGGAGCCCTCACTCATTGAAACTCCCAGAGCTGTGCTATGTAGCCGGGTCCACCAGCAAACCACGCCCACCTGTGCCCAACTCGCCCAGCGCACCCAGCACTCACACTTCGCCCTCCGGAGCATATGTGGTGCCAGATATGGTGAACTCGTGCAAACGGCAGGCACCTGCTTCCACCTCAGCTACAATGAACATCTGGGAATGGGAAACACAGGGGCATGCTGAGTTGAGCTCTCACCTCCTTCCTCCCTGGGCAGCCGATTTGAATAAAGCCTGACCCCAAGGAGGGGTCCTGTGGGCCCTCAGGGAAGCTTGTGGCCTTCCTTCCCTGAGGGTCTCAGAGCTGCAGCATAAGAGTAGAGTTCAGGCTGAAGTGAGGCCCCTCTGCTCTGCCCAGGTGTGTCCAGCTCCAGTTTGCCCATTTGCTCTGGACTCCTGAGGGGTTTGTGGCAGACTCTTCACTGTTCTAGGGGCAGCTCCCAACTTGACAGAACTGTGTGCTGGGGCAGGAAGCCTGGATGCTTGCCCATCTCGCTGTGTGACCTGGGCTGAGCACCTGAGCCTGTTTCTCCACTGGTAACATGGGGAGAAAATGGGATCAGAGTCCAGCTGCCCCTCCTTTCCCTTCAAGTGGATGAGTTCCTGGCCTCCAAAGGAGGAAACCCATACCCCACTCTGGGGCAGACCCCTCCTGCCCAAAGGTGTCTACAGACAGTAAGGGCCTGCTATGTCACCCATCGCCTACCTGTGCACTTCACGGATGGGGGCTCATCCCTCCCAGGGAAGACCATTTGTCAGCCAGCTCTGCCAGCGAGATAATTCTTGCTTCCTGGAAATTGCCTCACTGCATATTCCCAAAGCTATGGCCAGCCCAGCACACAGTAGGTGCTCATTAAATGTCCCTTCCTTCATGCTCTCTTCCCTGCTCCTGGGGGCAGCCCTCCAGCCAGCACAGCCTCTAAGGAGTCAAGTTCTTCTCAGCCCTTCATCAGCATGTAAGGCCTCTGCAACTTCCCTACATTGTGCTTTTCACGTCTTCATTTCTGTTAAGGACCAGTTTGTTCAAATGAAGTCCTACGAGGGATTTTAGCAGCACAGTCAAGCTGCTGGTGACCCTTTCCCTGCAGCAGCCTCTGATGGGTTTTGATGGGGCTTTAAGGTCTCAGATACAGAGTCTGGGTTTCCAAGGCCCAATGGGCAGACTATAGGAGCAGGGGTGGGAGAGGAGTGATGGGAGAACCTGGGACGGGTAGGAAACCCACAACCTTCACTATCACCCCACCTACTCTCTGCCCCATGGGTCTGCTGGACTCTCAGCCAGAATCCCTGGAGCATGTGGACAGTGGGCCCAGGATCTGGGATCAAGTACCAGGGAATGAATAATTCCTGCCCTGGCCCTTCCCAGGTCATTGGAGCTGGCATATCTGGTGACACTGCTGACCGCAGAGTTATGGTGGAGGAGGATGGAACCTGGGTCTCAGCTCAGCTTGGTTCAGATGCCAAGGCTGTATTTAACCCTCTCCTGCATTCTCTCTGGTTAACTGGCAGGGCTTGCACACTCAAACTTCAGATGAGGAAACTGAAACTCATAGATGGGCAGTGACCTGCCAGGGTCCTATAGTGACCCATGGGTCCTACCTAGCACATGTCCTGCCAGGCTTTGCTGCTCTGCCCCATGAAATCCTGGATCTGCTCCCCACCTTGGGGCAGCCCACACATTCTGTCCTCCATCCCTGGCCAAAAAGGAGTCAAGGAACAGCTCAGAGAGGGAGCCTAGACTGCCGAGTGTTACACAGCAACACAGCGAGATCCCCAGCTGGCTGTAGACACTCACCCGGCAGACAGACATCTGATTAGTGGTGAGCGTGCCCGTCTTGTCGGAGCAAATGACCGAGGTGCAGCCCAGGGTCTCCACAGAGGGCAGACTCCGTACAATGGCATTCTTGCGTGCCATGCGCCGTGTGCCCAGCGCCAGGCATGTAGTGATGACAGCCGGGAGGCCCTCGGGGATAGCAGCCACAGCCAGGGCTACAGCAATCTTGAAGTAGTACACGGCGCCGCGGAGCCAGGAGCCGCCGTGGGCTGGGTCGGCAAAGTGGCCAATGTTGATGACCCACACAGCCACGCAGGTCACGGAGATGGCACGGGACAGCTGTCGCCCAAACTCGTCCAGCTTCTGCTGTAGCGGCGTCCGCTCTGGCTCCACAGCCACCATCTGGCTCCGGATCTTACCCAGCTCTGTGTGCAGGCCTGTGGCCACGGCCACCCCCAGTGCCTTGCCTGATGCGATGTTGGTGCCCTGGCCAAGGGAGGAACGAGGGCAGGGCTGCTTAGCACCCCAGCCAGGGCCAGGACCCCGGACTCCTGCAGGCCAGGGTAGGGTTCTTATTCCCCTGCTTGGCTCGCTCTATCTCCACGCCACTTAGTGCTCCTAGACTGACGTAGCGCCGTAGTACTGAGTGACTGCTGTCATCCCCATGATAGTTCAGCTCTGGGAAGGCAGGGACTGGGTTCCGCACCACATCCCCAGTGCCTGGCATGGGACCTGGCACAGAGGAAGCACTGGGTCCGTACTGACAGTATGATCAACTAGCACAGTACGGCACCAAGCCATTGAAATATGATTCATAAACAACCAGTGTGGCCAGACAGGAGTGCAGCTTACTATGATCCCAGGGAGACAGTCCGTAACTATTTACTGAAGAATCCGGAAAACTTGAGCTGAAGTCCATCCATTCCCAAGGCCCTGGTAAAAGCCCTAAGTCCTGTTGTAATGGCCAGCCAGCCTTGCCTGCATGTCCTCTTCTGGAAAGTGATCCAACAGAGGCCCAAGACACAGCTGCTCTGAGGAGGCTAAGCACTCAGTACCCCTTCAGACAGGTGCCCTGTGCCTAGGCTGGAGAGAGGAGGGTGCTGGTGGCAGCCACAGCTTCTCCTTTGCCCTGAGTAATGCAGCTTCTGCCTCCCACTTGCAGGCTCCTCAGCTAAGGAAATGACTGGCAGTTAGCCAGAGCATCCTCCTGAAAAAACTCCTTAGTGACAGCTGCTGATGCCCAAGCATGCCCCCGGGAGTCCCCTCCTCACCCCAAGGCTCCCCTGCATCTAGGCAGGGTGCTCTCCTCAGGAAACGCTCTGGGTGAAATTCACTTTCTCCATTTCTGTTCATTTCCGGGAAGTTTCTCTGGCAAGTGATAACTTGGGGCCCCGGGCCACTGCTGACTGGGCTGAGCTTTCCTTGTGACCTTGGTGCTTGGCTTCAGGCTGTTTCTGGGCAGCCCATGAGCATCACTGCTTAAGTCCCTTTGAGGCCACTGGGGCAGATCACTCCCACCAGAGCTGAACCCATCACTCTCCCTAAAAAGAGCCAGGAGGGCCTGGTGTCTTGCCTTGGGGGTTGGTTTTCCCATTGGAGAAATGGACTGTTCCTGCCATCTTCTACCACTTTGGCAACCCTCTTCCCTCTAGAAGATTCTCTGTTGAGTGACTATAGGCAAACTCCACTCCTCTCCAGATTGAGGCAGGACAGGCCTAGCAGGTAAGAGGGAGAGCTCTGGAGTCAGACTATGTGAATTCACTTCCCAGCTCTGCCATTCACTGGCTGTGTGACCTTGGGCAACGTACTTAACCTCTCTGTGCCTGTTTCCTGGCTAGAAAATACAGATAAGGAGAGCATTTATTTCAAAGGTGCTGTGAGAATTAAATAAATTAATACATGTAAAAGGTTTAGAACAGTGCCAGGCACAGCCTTCAGTAAACACAAGCTAGTATTTTACTATAAGTTTGTACGTATTGTCAACAATCGATGAGGTTCTTCCCTGTAGGGCTTTAACTGATTCCTCTGGATTCTTTTTATTATCATTTTCCAAGCAAAGGCCCCAGGGACTCACGGAAAATAACATGTTCTTCTTGTCCTGGTTCACAGCTCTGGGATCCGGGATGGCATCTGTGTGCTTGGTTATAGACACGGATTCACCTGGTTGTAGAATCAGGAATGAGAAGCCCCACGTGAAGATCCCCACAGCCCCCGCCCCAGCCCCTGCTGAGCCCGGCCTCCGGGCCTCACCCGTCAGGATGGACTGGTCTACCCTCAGCGTGGTGGATTTGATCTCGATGAGACGCAGGTCAGCAGGCACTTTGTCTCCCACTGCAGGGAGGAAACGGCTGAGTGTGGCTTTGGGCGCCGCCCCCCGGGAAATCCAGGAGGGCTCCCAGGAACGAGGCTGGGGCTGAGAGGCAGGGGCCTACCCTGTGATCCCTCAGGTGGACCCTGCTCCCTGGCCTGCAGGCTCATCTGTCCAACGGGCTTTGGGCCAAAGAGCTTTGGAGGGATCTGATAACCACCCCCTCTGCATATACGGCCAGAAAGGTAGGAGCATAGAGAGGGATGGGCTCACCAGGGTCACGTAATGAAAGGAGGAGGCCCCATCATACCAGCCACTTCCACGATGTCTCCGGGGACGATGTCACGGGCGCGGATCCTCTGCACACCCGTTCGGTCCGCGCGGATCACCTTGCCCATCTCAGGCTCATACTCCTTTAAGGCCTCGATGGCACTCTCAGCATTGCGTTCCTACAGAACACGAGGCAGGCAGAGGTCTGTCCCTGCTGGCCCCAGTAGGCCACCCCCTTGGAGTGACACCCTTGGGGCTTGGGATGGAGATGGAAGCAGGACTTGCACGCGGTAGAGGTTCCACGCAGCAGCCGTGAGAACCCAGGGTCCAGCCCCACCCCTGGGCCTCTCACCTGCCACACGCCGACGATTGCATTGGCCACGAGGATCAGCATGATGACCAGCGGCTCCACAAAGGCTGTTGTGGTCTCCTCGCCCTCCTCAAACCAGGCCAGGACCTGCCAGGATCAGAGCTGGTGAGCTGTGGGCCAGGGTCTGCTCACCACTTCCTTTGTACCGAGTCACTTGGGGGAGACGCCACTGGGGAGCCCGGGGCTTGGAGAGGGCTATTCTGAGAAGGCCTTGACTCAGGACACCCAGACCCTGAAAGCAGTGGCAGCCACAGCCCAAGTCCCACCCGCCAACTTTCAGTGATGGGGGCAATCGGACAGCTGCCCCACAGCTGGAGGTCTCACTGTCGGCCTGGCGGTGGTTCTCCAGGTGTGGTGCCCAGACCAGCATCAGCGTCAGCTGGGAACTTGCTACAGACGCATCTCAGGGTCCATCCCAGATGTCCGGACTCAGAGACTCTGGGGTGGGGCCCAGCGGTCCGTGTTAACAAGCCCAGGGGATCCCGCTGCAGGCTCACATTCACCCTCCAAGGCCTGGGCCAGAGGAGCACGATTCCAGCCAGAGCCCAGGCCCGGAGGCGGGAGACCAGGTTCAAATCTCGTTCCCACCTCTTGGCCCAACTGGATACTTGTCACTCCCCTCGTGGGTCTCCGTGTGCCCATCTGTACTGTGAAGGGGTACCGGCACCCTTTCGGCTCAGCCGTTTTAGGCACCTGCCTTATCCATGACTTTTATCCCTGAAAGTCAATTATCCATGGGCCTTTTTTTTCTCTGTAAAAGTCCTCGGTTTCCACAAGGAAAGTGAGAGGCCAGGAGGGACAGACATAGCTGGCTGGAGGGGCAGTTGGTCCCACCAGGGCCGATGCTGCTCTTGCATGTCATGTCACCAAGATGAGGTCTCCCTCCTCCCCAGGCCTTGCTGGGCACAGGGCCAGGGGCAGGAATCAAGCCCACCCTCAGGGAAGCCACTTTTATCCTCGGGTCTCTGTTGCTCAGCCACTGATGACAACCACTGACCCCTCCCCCACTGCTCCAGCCTGGCCCCGTGGCCCTGCGGGTCCAGGAGGGATCCGGGCAGCAGGAATGGAGCAAGAGCAAAGAGGAGCAGTGGCCCCGAGGATGCTGCAAGAACTTAAGGCCGAAAGTCTCCTGAGAGGCACTGGGAGCCACGGAAGGGGCTCTCAACCGGGGTGATTCCCCCCCCCCCCGGGACATGTGGCAACTTATGACGACTTGACTGTCACAATTGGGGAGTGCCACTGGCATTGGGTGGGTGGAGGCCAGGGACACTGCTAAATAATATTCTGCAGCGATTAGGACAGGCCCACAACAAAGAACCATCTGGTACAAAATGTCAATAGTGCTGAGGTTGAGAAACCCTGTGCCAAGATAGCAGGGTCAGACGTTCTGACAGGCAGGATGGAAGGGACAGGTGGGAGGAAGGTCCGGTGGAGGATTGCAAGGGCTCACAGGGAGGCTGACGCCGGAGCAGGGCAGGGGTGTGGAGGACCCAGGGGTGCCCCCAGCTGAGAGGACAGCCCTGCCCTGGCTCTCCCCCCGTCTCCTCCCCAGGCTGCCTGATGCCACGGGATGGGACCCTACTTACAAAGGAGACCACGGCAGCCAGCAGCAAGATGCGCACCAGGAGATCCTCAAACTGCTCTAGCACCAGCTCCCACAGGGACTTCCCTGGGAAGGGGGACACTGCGTGAGGCCTGCACCCCAGATGGACGGACCTGACCCCATTCAGTGCTGGGTCGTCCCCGGGGACCACCCGGCCTACTATTCGAAGAGGGAGAGCCCCAGGCCCTGAGAGGCACAGGTGGGCGACGCTGGGGGCTCCGCAGGTCCTCACTCTGTCACAGAGGGGAGGACACAATCTGACAGTGAATGGCCCAAGGATGTCGCCGACTGGCCTCGCAGCCCACCCTGGCCCAAGCCTCACCTTCCTCGGTTGGGAGCTCTGCGGGATCCAGCAGTCACCGGAGCCATGAGGAGACAAGAAACGACTAGGTTATGCAATGGAGCCTTGGAGGGGTCTGAGCAGCCCTCCCCCTGTGCCCACCCAGACTACCACAATAGTCTGGATATGTCCCCACAGCTCTGAGGTCACAGAATGGATGGTCTAAGCCCAGATGCTTCCACCCCCATAGCAAGGTCGCCCCCCTCTCAAGTTGCAAATCAGCTCGGGCTGCCTGTGACACACCTGCTCCCGCAGGAGCACTGAGCCAAGGTCGGCATCATAGCCAGCCCTCTGAGCCCCACCCTCCGGGGGCTTCCCCTGGACACGACCCCAGCAGCCAGCATGGCAGGCAATGAGGAACCCTGTACAGTTCAGCTCCTAGAGGCTGAATCGCAGGCCCTGCATTCCAGGCCAACTCAGTGACGACCCACCCCGCGTGCGCAATCCCACTCAGATCCATAGAACATTTTGAAGAACAATGTTTTCAAACACCTCCAAGACCTGCTGTCATTTTGTGGGCTCCATTTTTATCTCCTATATTTCTCGAAGCACCTTTTGTTCCCGGAGGAGCTGGGGGCCTCAGTATCTGAAGTTTTTGACTCTTTCTAACAGCCTATATAGGGCAGGCAAGGCGGGAATTCCCACCAGTTCACTGGTGCAAGAACTGAGGTTCAGAGTGGAGAAGTGACTTGCACAAGGTCACACAGCAAGTAGGTGTGTCTATGTGGGTCTGCAGAAAGGGGCGGGAGCTGAGCTGAAGAGGGTGGACTCCAATGGGCTTCTCCCTCCAAGGGGCAAGCTCAGGCCGTGCTCCGGGAGGAGGCCTCAGGCTCCTCCCAGACCCCGCCTAACGGAGCCCTGTCTCCTCTTTCCCCTGCTCCTCAGAGGATGGACTCCAGGCTGGCAGTGCGGGCATCACTCAGGAGCTTGTTCAGACTCTGAGGCCCCATGCCAGGCTGGCTCTCTCTTCCTCCTCCTGGACACAGGTCCTTACATTGTCCACCTGTTTTTGTCTTGAGTACCTGCCATCAGTTTTTCCCATGGGAGCCCACTCCCAGACCATCTGTTTGGAAGGTCTGGGGTCTGCACCTGGCAGCTGAACCATGGAGAGTATCAAGCAGCCCACTGGACTGCAGGAATCCAAGAGGGAAACATATAACCTAAAAATACACTTTCTAACATTTTCTCCAAAGTCCTATTTTAGGCAATGGCTGACATTTTCCGTGGAAAATGTAATCTCCAGTGTCCTGCGTTGAGATTAAAATCAAACAGACTTTTTCCTTCTGATCTATTTAGCTGTAGCATACAGGAAAGGTGGGGGAGGGCCAGGCCTGGTTTCTGGGCCAGTTCTCCGATGAAGTAGGGTCCTTTAGAGGTCATCTTGGCCTGGCCTCAGGCTCAGCACTGAACAGTGTCAACCTCGTGGCACACATCAGCCTGCGTCTGCCGCGCTCTACCCGCGAGACGCCTAAAACCCTCACCTCTGTGGCTATCTTCAGGGTTCCTGACCAAAGGAAGAGCTTATCTCTAAGTCCTCACCTGAACCCCTCCTGCTGTCTCCCTCACCCCTCCCTCTGTCAGGCATGTAGCCCCTAGGCCACCGTATTACTTAAGGCATTTTTCTGGCAAGGGTGAGGTCTGGGGTTGGGACACATGTCACGACACACATACCAGCTCTAGTCCCCCCACCAACCACCCTCTGCCTGCCTCAGTCAGTCTCTAAAAATACTTCTTTCTCTACCCCTCCACCTGGGTCTCCCCTTCTGCTCTCTGATCCACAAGCTGACCTAGGGTCCACTCTCTGGTGGGCATTACGCTGTTCCCCAAATACAGCAGCTCCTTGAATAACATCATTTTGTTCAGTGTCATTTCTTTATAACGCTGATGAATGCCAGCAGAACTGAACTCTTATTTATATCAATTAGCCTACGGTTAAGCTGGTTTTATTATATATTGTTTTGCTGCAGTTCCAAGAACCTATCGACAACGTTAAGTAAGAACTTACTGTACTTCTGATTCTCCCCACGTTGGGGGAACACATTAGGACCGCACTTCCCAGCCCCTGTATGTGCGTTGTGAAAGGCAGGATGTGTGTTCGTTCTGGATGGGAGCATTGAACTGCTGGTGCGAGACTCTAGAAGGTTGCCGTCCAACAGAATTTTCTGCGGTGGTGAAAGTATCCTATAGCGGAACTGTCCGATACAGTCGCCACCCGCCACAGGAAGCTACTCAGCACTAGGAATGTGGCTAGTGTGACTGAGTAGCTAAATTTTAAATTTACTTAGTTTTCATTCATTTAAATTTAAATCGCCCCATAAGGCTAGTGGCCGCCATATTGGACAGTGCAGATCGGGAGCTCTGTGTCCCTCTGCTACCGCAACCAGCAACCTGTGAGATAGTATCTGCTCTGTGACCCTGAGAGCGTGCAGGAGACAGAGCCTCCCGATGACCTGCCATTGACATTGATGTATTATATACAGCGTGAGCAAGAAATGACCTCTATTGTTTTAAGCCATTGAGATTTGGGAGTTGTTACTACAGCATCACCTAGTCAGCCTGACGGATACACCCTTTTTCCCGGACCTGGCTTCTGCCACAAAGCTCCCCTACCACCCCCACCTACTGCACCGGGGGGATGCTCAGCCAGCCATGATGTCATAGCAGACGCCCTGCCCATCCTACTCATGCACATACTGGGGCTGCCAAAAAAATGTACACAAGTGGACACTTTGGTCAGTGTTGCACAAGCAGTAGTTCTCCATAATCAGAAGGGTCTGGACACTGACGGTAACGACTTGGAGCACCTCTTGTAATTGCAGAAGTCAAACGTGATTGCATTCATCTTTTGTTATTGGTATATATTATTACAATTTTAATACACTTTTCCTTTCTTAAAATGTGTACACGGGGGCCGGCCCGGTGGCTCAGGCGGTTAGAGCTCCGTGCTCCTAACTCCGAAGGCTGCCGGTTCGATTCCCACATGGGCCAGTGGGCTCTCAACCACAAGGTTGCCAGTTCAATTCCTCGAGTCCCGCAAGGGATGGTGGGCTCTGCCCCCTGCAACTAAGATTGAACACGGCACCTTGAGCTGAGCTGCCTCCCGGATGGCTCAGTTGATGGTTGGAGCGCGGGCTCTCAACCACAAGGTTGCCAGTTCAATTCCTCGACTCCCGTAAGGGATGGTGGGCAGCGCCCCCTGCAACTAAAATTGAACACGGCACCTTGAGCTGAGCTGCCGCTGAGCTCCTGGATGGCTCAGTTGGTTGGAGCCTGTCCTCTCAACCACAAGGTTGCCGGTTCGACTCCCGCAAGGGATGGTGGGCTGTGCCCCCTGCAACTAGCAACGGCAACTGGACCTGGAGCTGAGCTGCGCCCTCCACAACTAAGACTGAAAGAACAACAACTTGAAGCTGAACAGAACCCTCCACAACTAAGACTGAAAGGACAACAATTTGACCATTGTTCCCCAATAAAGTCCTGTTCCCCTTCCCCCAATAAAAAAAAAAAAAAAAAAAAAAAAAAAAAAAAAAAAAAAAAAAAAAAATGTGTACACAGTTTTGTGGCACCCTCTGTACATATGCTTCTGGTGCTGCCCGAGCAGCTGGCTCCCTGTGGGGCTCTGAGTCTCATTTGGAAGATGGGGTATCCGCCCCCACACTGAAGGGCTGCTGTGAAGATTCTCGTTAATATTAATAAGAGCCCCATTTACTGAGCATTTACTGAGTTAATATTAATAAGAGCCCCATTTACTGAGCACCATGTACCAAGCAGTGTGCCAGGTCCTTTACCTCCATTATGTCCACAGGTAAATGCGAAGGCACTGTGCTGAGCACAGGAGAATAATTACAGCCGAGTGATTGGGGGGAGTGTGCCAGGTTCCATGCTAACTCCTCACGTGCATTACTCTCTTGATTCTCAAACAACGTGAGAAGGATGCCATTATTATTCCTATTTTACAAAGCAGACAACTGAAGTCCAGGGAGGTTGGGTGACTAGTTCCTGCTCACACTGCTGGGAAGTGGAAGTGGCAGAAAGGGTTTAGAGCTCAGGCGGTCTAGCCCTCAATTCTCTGTTCAGGACCTCCTGCTAACTCCTAGGCTGTCCTGCCTTCCCTACCCTCGTCCCTCTACGTCCCCTAGCCAAAGTCACCGGAAAAAACTTGGTGTCCCATGTCCTGATTGTTGGGCTGGATACTTTCGTCCCATCAACCAGCTCATCCCTTTATTGTGGCCCCAGAGCCACCAGCCAAAATCATCCCGGTCCAAAGGCTCTGCTGTCCTCACTGGAGGTGTTTTGGGGGTTACTAGGCCCTGTCTGCTTGGGCCTGGTCTGCTTCAAACTCCAATCCTGCCAAAACCCTGAACCCAATTCTCTTCTCACAAGATCGAGTCCCAGGGCCACAGAGGGAGCCCAGAGGTTGGGCTAGAACCCTCCCAGCTCCTCCTCAGGCACCCCTGCAAGGTTCTGGTTCCCCATTGCTATCCCCAGGCTACATGTTGGGGGCTAAGCCAGTTCCCCTAGAAATGGTAGTGGCATTGGGCCCTCAGCAGTGCCACATGCCCACCTCTTGGTAGGTTGCACAAAGCTGCCAGGCTGCACTGGATGTGCTGCTGTCTCCCATGTCCCGGCTGGGCCGGCCCAGGAGCATGCAACCCCCACTGATCTGGAATAGTAGACCTCTGGACCTCTCATATATCGGCCTCTTCCAGCCGACCCTTGCTCTGGGTCTCTGTTGCCGGACTGAGCTGGCCCATACCCACAGATAGGCTGATGTGGGGCTGGCCTAGGAGGTCTGATATGATCAGAGAAGCTTTGTGGCTTAGAGCAAGGAGTCTCGTCTAGAGGGCTTGAGTTCAAATCCTGCTCTAAATCTTGGTAGTTCTGTGACCCCCTTTGTGCCTCAGTTTCGCCATATGCAAAATGGGGATAATCATAGTAACTACCTCATTAAGATTCATGTGAAAATTAAGTGACATGCTATGCATAAAACACTTAGAATATGCACAGCACACAGTAAATGTTCAATAAACATTAGCCATAATAGCTTTTAGAATGTATGCTCCATGACAGTAGGATTTTCTTAAGTGCAATGACCCCAGTACCTGCAACATTATCTGGCACACAGTAGGTGCTCAATAAAAATCTATGAATGAATGAATGACCTTGCCTCTGCCAGGCTCATAGACCTTCAGTGGCTCTCCTTGGCCTGCAGAATAAAGTCCAACCTTAGCATAGCCTTCAAGGTCTTCTGGGATCTGCCCCAGCCTGCCCTTCCAGAATCACTCCCATATCTTAGACATACATCCATCCATCTGCCAGTCAAGCGAGACGCCTCAGGATTGCTACCTCCTCCCCTGATTTTGCTAAAGCTTTTTTGCTTCTAAGATTTTGTTTGGGCCATTGCCTGCGTGCAGGGTACCCCTCCCCATCTCCTCATTTAAACTCCAGCCTCCCAGGAAGACTTCCCAGAAAAGCCCCATACCCTGAGCACCCTGTCCTTCTCTCAGCAGTTATCAGCCTGGGGGATGCCCTCCCTGACTGGAGCGCCTCCAGGGTGGGGAGGGGCTGAGTCACCCTTGCGTCCACACACAGCTTGGCAGAATTGTTTACCCAGTTGCCCCACGATTCAGGCCAGTGCCCTGGGCCCACAGCCCAGAGCGCAGGAGAAGGAGGGTGCAGGCCCAGGGCTGCCCCCAGGCTCCAAGTACCACCTGCTACCCTAATTCCCCTTTCTTAACTCCTTCCTTCTCCCAACACTGGAAACTGGTATTTCGGCTTCTAAAGGTCAGTTCCAGCTGGGAGAGGCAAGTGCTTACCAAGATCTTCCTCAAAGGTAAATTTGCAGAGCAATTAAATTGTCACTTGCAGAATAAGGGAGAGGCCCTTGCTCGGCAGCCCCACCTAACCCACCTGGCCCTGCCCAGGTCTCCAGGGCCCACCTAGAGTGGACAACCTGGCCCCACGCTGCAGGGGGCCTTGCTCTGCAGGGCCCACAGCCTACCTGGCAGATTTGGCACTAAAACACCTGAGTGAAAGCTTTGCTCAGCATCTGTGTGCCAGCTGTGCTGTGTGCAGACCTTGCCCTGCCTCGGGGAGCTTCTGGTACAAGGGGATGGAGGGCTCCGAGGGACGGGCGTGATGCTGCCTCTGGGAGGGGGCTCTAAGGCTGCCCAACAGCATGAGGGTGTGAAAACCAGAGTGAAGCTTGAATGACCTGGAACTTCCAAATCTCTGCAGACAAGCGACCCTCCTCTCAGGTCCAAGAGTCATTGCACATCCATAAAGCCCTGAGGGAGTCTCAGGGTCTGATCTCTGCTCTACTGAGGACACCAAGGAGAAGGAAGGGCAAGTATGCCCCAGGTCACTCAGCCAGTGGGCCACTCAGATCTCACTCCCTCCTCCTTCCTGACCGGCCCCACTCCTCTTGGCCTGGTTTCTGTGGGCTTCCAGGAGTTCCAGTGGCCACCTGGGCCTGTGCTAAGGGCAGGAGCTAAGGCCACAGCTGACTTCCCTGGCAGGAATCTAAATCCAAATCATCCCTCCCATCTGGCAGCCCTGGGGCTGTCACACCCACTGCACAGATGGGCAGCGAGAAGCCCGGGAAGGGGGGGGCTCCAGCTCCCGTCACCTCCCCTCCCCCAGCTACCCTGAAAAGAGACCAGCCACGGAGACCTCCTGGTATGGCTCCCGACTCTCACTGGGCTCTCCAGGGCCCCTGGGTGTTGGCCCACTTGGCAGGACAGGCCCAACCCAGTTCTGCCTCCTGCTTTGGCACATCCAGCAAAGGTGATGGGCAGCTTGTCCACAGACACAAGAAAACCAAATGACTCCTAAATATATGAATAAATGCCCAACCTGACTAGTAAGCAGAGAAATCCAAAGTAAAACCATGAGAGGGCACTTTTCTATCAAATTGAAACAGATCAAAATGTCCAATTATCCACTGCATTGGTGAGGTGAGAAACAGGCTGGTCACTTGGTAGAACTTTATGGAGAACAATTTAGCAACAGCTGTCAAACTAAATTACACACGCCCTTTGACCCAGCAATTCCACTTCTGGGAATTTATCCTTTGGTGATATTCACAAGTGTGTGAAACGACATGGGGACAAGGATATGCCTTTGTAACAGGTGGGATAGCGGAGGCTGCGAACAACCAAAGTGCCAATCAAAAGCCAGGGTGAAGAAATGCCGGGACAGCCACACAACGCAAGACTGCGTAACCACCTGCGTAACCACTAGGAAGCCCGAGGATGCTCCGCGTGGCACCGGCTCCAACAGTGACTGTCACGTGGGAAGCAGGGGCAGAACAGCTCGCAATCCACTCTTGTGTGGAAAAAAGATCACAGATCACAGATCCAGATGTGCATGTGCGCAGAATATCTTGGGAAGGGGAAACAAGACACAGAGGATAACTGGGAGTGGGTGGTGATTGGGGACAGGCTGGAGAGTCTTTCTGTGGATACCCTGTGAATGTTGTACTATGTATGCATTTTTATTCAAAAGATAAATTGAAAGGCTGGAGAAAGCCCCCTGAGGAAACTGAGCCCTGAGCACGTCTAGGACCTGCAGAGAAAGGCCAGCTTACAAGAGGCGCTGGGCCAGGAGCATCTCACGCATCGCCCTGGTCAGGCCTCAGAGGACACATCTCCAGGCCAGGGTTGGGATACGCGGTGTTCTGTATGTATGGGGGACTCCCAGGTGGCTGGCATTCTCACTGACAGCACTGCTGAGGCCCCCTCCCCCAGCTCTAAGGAGGGAGGAGGGTGAGAAGGTGGGAGCGCAGGAGCCCCAGCCGCTGCTTCCCGTCCTCCCTCCTGCTGGTGTAATTTGCAAACTTCAGGACTTAAGCAAATAACTTCCTTGTGGTTTCCAGCGGTAACGACCTTGCAGGTGCATAGACTGCTGGGTAAGGGGGACACTAGTCCCTGGGGTGTTCCCCTCCACCTGCAGGTTCCACCCACCACACCACCCAGCTTCTGGCTAGGAGCCAGGCCCAGCCTCTTCTGCTACAAGGAGGGATGGTTTGATGTACCACGAACATTCACAAACAACACTATGACATGGGTCCTCTTGTAGCCTCGCTTATGATGAAGAAACTGAGGCAGAGAGGCAAAGCTGCTTATCCAGGATCACATGGTTCAAAGACCCGTCAGCCTCACCCTAGAGGCTGTGCAGGTAGAGACTGGAGGACATCTGTGCCTCCTTCTCAGGCTGGGGCTGGGTGGGGAGAGTATGAGGCAGCAAGGGGCAGCTGGCTCCCCTCTCCTCACCTGACCACTTCCAGAGCCCTGGAATGCTTCCTGAGGAAAAGCCATCAGTGACCCAAGGGAAGAGCCCTCAAGGCCCCATGGAGGCCGGGGGCAAAGCTGGAATAGCTCCTGCCAGCTGACCCCAGCTCCTGCCAGCACAGGCACCAACACCAGGATCCCAGAGCCTGGAGAACCGGGGACCCCCTTACACAGACAGGGAAAATGAGGCCCAGAGAGGGGCAGGCACCCAGAACCAGCTCTACCACTTGCTGTGTGACCCTGGGCAAGCTGTCTAACCTCCTGGTGCCTTAGTTTACCTCCTCCGTAAAATAGAGATAACAATTGTTTTCAGAGTTGTTTTGGGGGAGAAATGAAATAAAAGATGAAAAGTGTCTGGCACATAGTAAGTGCTCAGTGAACATTAACTTTTATTATTACTAGCACAGGGGAGCCTATCAATGGCCTCCCAAATTTTCCTAATGCACATCCTCTGATGTACCCCCTTCCCATGCTCATCTACCTTTCTGTGGTCCTACACATCACATTAACATTCTTGCCCATCACCTCACACAGGTGCTCAGTGGCCAAGGCACCCCAAAATCCCTTCACCCAGATAAAACAGCATGGAGAGAACTAGTGGCTCCCTTTTCCCCAGTCAGCCTCTCTTCTGCTGAACTGATGAAGACACGGGGGCCAGAAAAAAGAGGGGTGCTGGCCAGGGCCATACAGGGCAGAATCTATATGATTCTAGAGGCAGAACTAACAGCTGGGTCTCGAGTTTCCCTTGGGAAACAGAACTGCCAAGCTGGAGGCCACAGTGGCAGAGAAGAGGCTGTGCACCCCAGACCTGCTGCCTGACCCCCACCACCTCCCCAGGGTCGGGGGACAGGTCCAGCTGCCCCATTCTCCTGCAGCAATGACACCCTCTCTGCCAAGTCACTAATGGGGGGATATTAAATAATATTTATCTCCCTAGTTCCTCCCACAGCACAACTAAATATAGCAACTAATTTTTTTGAAAAAGGATTTCTGCTCCAGAAAGATAATATTTATATAAGAGGTGGTTTTTATAAACCAATACAAAACCCAAAGCTTCCTTTCTGACAGCTCTTTGTAATTTTCAGCCAGCCCAGAGCAGTGAGACGCTCAGGCCAGAGCACTGTCCTCCTCTGGTTAGCTGGGAACTCTGAAAGAGTGAGGCCCCAAATCCTGAAAGGACACAGGTCCAGGCTGCACTTTGGGGATGGAGGGGATATTTCTCTCTGGACCCCTAACACTCTAGGGATGGACGAAGGAGGTGGCAAGTCCTGCCTGGAAGCGATATGGCTCCCCAGGTCGCTCTATATCTTCCACCCTCACAGGGCCTCCAAATGTGGCAGGGTCACATCTGGACAGTACCTGGCACTTGCTGTGCCCTTTGGCAGGCGGAGACTCCCACACTCCTTTCAGGATGAAAAAGTATTACCTTTCCCACCCAGACAGCGCCAGCGTGAAGGTTCCCTCCCTGCCCAGATGGGCAGGCAGCGCTCTGGGTCACCCAGGACAGAAAGGCCTCCCCAGGCAACTAACTCCCCTAGCGTGGCCTTGAACCTGCTACCCCCCAGGGAGGTGGGTCTCCTGCCACAGCAGTTCAAAGCCCCCACCGACTCCCGCCAGCCACATCCGCCTCGGGTTGCAGAAAGAGGAAGACCTGGGGGTGGGGGTGGGGGCACCAAGGCTACCAGCTGACAGGCTGCACCTTCTGGGCGTTTTACTGAGCCCTGGGGGAGACGCTAGGGGCCAGCTGGGAGGTTGGGCCTCAGAGTCCCTGGCTGGTCCATCGCCAGTCTATCTCCGTGTGCGCACCTGCACCATGCGGGCGGGTTGCAGTGCAGCGCAGGGATCCAGCGCTGGCCGCCGATGGGGGTGGGTTTGCAAAGGTGGATGGGGTCTGTGAAGGTGGTCAGCACGTAAGGACCGTGCAGGTCCCTTGTCCTGGAGGCAGGGGAACGGGGAGGGGGAGCCAGGCGTCCGGCCTCCCAACCCGGAACCCGTTCCCCACCCCACCCCCCGAAAAAGTGGCCGCACAGCCCCGCCGGGTGCCCCAAGAGCATCTGCAGAGGTTTCCGGAGCCCTCGCTTCCTGCCCGCCCGCGGAGGCAGAGAGCTGGGTGTGGGGGTGGACCGCTCCGCGGCCGCGGTGCTGGGGGGAAACTGAGACTGCGGCACGCGCGGACCCCGCTGTCCCGGCCCGGCCCGCGCTCTCACCGTTGGGGCCGTAGCGCTCCCGCGCGCTGGTCACCTGCGCCGGGCTCAAGCCGCCCTCGGCGGTCACAGAGAAGTGGCGCAGCACGTCGGCGGCGGGGAGCAGGTGCGCCGCCTCCATGCCTCCCGCCCGACAGTCTGCACCGTCGAGGCCGCCTCTTCGCGGGGCTACTGCGCACGGCGTGGGGGACTCGGGCCCGAGCGGGCGCCGCGCACGGCCATGTCCGCGCTGGGACCTTCCCCGACGGCACTGGCAGCGGCGGCCAAAGCTCGCGCCAGGATGCTGCGCCCCGGGCTCCCTCCCCGGGGCGGGGCGGCGCGGGGCCCGCCCCCGCACTCACTCCTTCCGGCCGCCCTGGGAACCCGCCGCCCCGCCCCCGCAGTGCCCCCGGCCACCCTCCCATTCTGCAGAAGAGGGACTGAGGCAGCTGGCGTAGAGCGCACCGAGCTTGGGGGAGCCGAGTGCTGGTGGCCCGAGGGGCTTCGGCCTCTGTCCGCAGAGCTCGGGGAGCCCCCAAGGGCCAAGATCCGGGGCGGGCTGTGGAGCACCGGGCTCTGAGATGCCTTCTTTTGAGCCTTCTGGAGTCTTGGGAGGTTGCAAAATGGAGGTGTCCATTGAGGGGCTTTCTACTCCCAACTGGAATTCTGCAGACTCTGGGTCTAGAGGGAATTCAGAAGCCTGTGAATAAGCGCACCTCCTTCGGAGATTACTTGATGCGTTCTTCTCTTGATGTTTGTGCTTTCTTCATTCTTTTCCAAATGTCCAGCAATTAGTGGTTATTCCTCATAGAAGCAGAACTTCTAACAATAAACCAGTACCTAAGAACGCAAAACAGTCTTGTTACCTTAGACGCACACCCTCACCACAGCAGGAAATGTAACTGCTGGGGTGGGGGTGGGGCTCCCTAGAGAGGTCTAAGAGGTGGGGTGGAGGCCTCCGGCCAGGGCTAGGGCCCCCAGGGAGAGTGGCCTCGGCCCAAGGAGAGGCGTGTCTGAGGAACCCCCACCTCAAGTGCTCCCTGAGTTCCAGCCTCTCCAGGGGTGCCAGAAGAGGGGATACAGGTCAAGGAAGCGAGCTGTGGGGAGGCAGAACCACTCACCAGGCCAACAGGAGCAGCAAAGAGAAGTCTGCTTGGCTCCTCCTCCAGCTTGAGGGACCCAGCCAGTCTCATTCAATCCTCCAACTTACCCCCCACCAAACTGGCCTCTGCTGTCCAGAGATTCGGCCTCTGGGATCCACTTTGGCTGCCCAGGGTCGTAGATTCCAGGATGGAGCCCACGCCCTGTCTGCTGACCCCCTACCCAGATCACGTGTATATGTATACCCCCACCTCCTGATCTCTTCCTTCCAGGGCCCTGCTGCTCCTCTGTCTCCCGTTGCTATGCCTCCTTGAGCACAGAGACATTCGGTGATGAGTGCGTGGACCAAATGGTCCAGCCCTTTGCTACCACAGGTGGGTCATCCAGCCTGACTCCCAGGGCCTCAGTTCGGTCTCTGCCTGTGGCTACAAAGGTAGGGGAATGCTAATTTTTTTGGCTGTGGCTCTTTCCAGCCTGACATTTTAGATCTCAAGTGTAATATTCCTGGTATTTCCACCCTGTCTCTTTCTTTTCCCACCACTACAGTCCGTAAAGACAGCCCCACCTGTATTCCTAAGTTGCCAGGAAAAATGTCAGCCAGGGCTAGGTGCTGACAGAGCCCTACAGCCCCCTCCTGGAGACCTCTCACCCAGAGACATGAAGCCCTAGGCATTCAAGCGCTGGGAACCCTTATACTCCTCCACGGACACATCCTGGGGTCTGACTCCCCGTTGCCAATCCCAGGGACCTTAACCCTAAGCCTCACCCACTCCACTCCACCCTCAGCTGTCAGTTGGTATTTTCTAGAAGGCCTGCCTGTTTGCTCTGGCAGGCTGGCCTATGTTCCCTTTGTCCAGCCCACCCACCCCACTCTGCCTCCAAACCACCACAGGCAGGGCGAACAGCTGCCAGCAACTGTGGCCCCCACCTGGCAGGTTCACACACCTGTCAGCATACCCACCCTCTTGGCTGCCCCCATGATGGCTTCTGGGCGTTCCTCCAAGCTCCGACAGAACCACACACAGTCATTTCACACTCCAACTTCCTGTCTGGTTGCTGGTGTATCCCCCATTATGCCCTCTATGTGTATCTGGACAAACAGCTGATGGCCAGGGTGACATGGTCACAGGCATGCCATACAAAGGACAGGTCCATCCTCCCTACCGTCCAGCTGCCATGTACTGAGAGCTCCAGGTCTGGTCCCCAGCCCCAGCTCTTTCTAACTCCTCCACAGGACAGATGGTAGCAGAACTTACCATATCTCTGGTGTAGAGCATTCCTACCCACCTCACTTGAGGGGGCCAAAGTAGAGCATGGGGGGAAAGGTAGGTCTTCCCTGGAAAGATTTGGACACATGAAGAAGAAGGTGTTGCAGTTAGGAAAAACAGCCTGAACAGTTGAAGATGGAAAACCTCAGCTGTGTGCCAGGGACAGTGATTCAGTCCCTCAGCACGGCTGGATCATAAGGAGCATGAACACAATGATCAGGAGGATAGATTACAGAGTCAGGGCTAGAGCATTGACTTGATTGCCCAGTGATAGCCTGGATTTTGTACTGAAGACTTTTTAAGCAATGAAGAAATTTGCCTGCTAGAAAACCTCCTGCTGAAAGCTGGTGTGGGAAAGGAATTGAAGGGGAGAACAGAGGCTGAAAAGACCTTACAATCAACTGATTGTTCTGAAGAAAAATAAGGAGCTCGGGACCAAGGCAGAGTGGGGCTGTGATAGACAAGACCTGGTAATGGATTAGATGCAGGGATGAAAGAAAGTGAGGAGTCACAGCTAACTCCTGAGCTTCTGGCTTTAGTAGCTGGGTAGGTGAGAGGTTCTACTGTGAGGTAGGGCCAGGTAGGGCAGGTGGAGGAGGGGAGAGGAGTCAAGAAGTGCTTATGGGAAAAAATGGAGTGTGAGGGGCCTAAGAGAGGTGTCTAAGGGCAGCTGTGTGTTTGGGGCTGAAGAGGAAAGGCTGGGAGGCAGCCTGAGCTGCCCATGGAATCCTCCACCACAGCTGAATGGAAAGGGGAGTGCCCTCACACAGGAGCTGCTCAGCCATAGACAGGTGAGCTGAGCCAATCTAATTCTCTCTTGAGTTTAAGTATTGAGGCAGAGATAATACCTGGAGGGCCACGGGTGCTTAGAACAGAGTTAGAGCACCAGAGTTAACATCATCTGAAGTACAGAAGTGGGAGAGCAGAGAGGAAAACCAAGTCCATGTGAAACATGGGCAAGATAAAATTGAGACAAGGTACTATGTGGTGGCAGAGAGGCAGAGACAGTGACTCCCTAATGTCGCCCAAGTGCCTTAAGAGCCTCTACTGTACATCTGCCCTTGGCTCCCCCAGATTCCATAAGGCGTAATTCTGTGCCCTTCCCATAGACCTGCCTTTATTTGTTACAATTCGAACAGGTTTCTGTCTTTTGCCGCCAAAGGGTTGTGACTGGAAAGATTCAGACAGACCTAGTTTTCAATCTGGGCTTGGCCTCTTATAGGCTGAGTGGCCTTGGGCAGGGCACATCACCCCTCTAAGCCTCACCTTGCTCACCTGTAATTATTAGTTATGATAAGTCAACTGCTGTAACAAAGTCACTCCAGAATGTGTAAGGACTGGAGCATCATAGAAGTTTATTTCTCAGTCACAAAAAGCCCAAAGCAGGTGTTCTGTTTGGTGGAATGGTAATACTGAGACCCAGGTTCCTTTTGTTTTGTGGCTCTGCTATCTTCAATATGGTTCCAAGGTCAGCATATTTGTATACATCAAGCCAGTGAAAGAAGAAAGAGCATGGAGGGTAGCAACTGTTATACGAACCAGTCCAGGAGGTGATGACATCATTTCTTCTCAAATTCCATTGGTTAGAAATTAGTCACATGGCCACATCTAACTGCAAAGGAAGCTGGGAAATGTAGTCTAGCTGTGCTCAAAAGGAAAAGGAACCAGAGCTGATGAACAGGTAGTCTTAGCCTTCAACAGAGATAATCAACCTCTCCTAGGGTTGATGAAGCTGGTCTCACAGCCAGCATCCATCCTCCTTGCTTGGTTTTCTTTATGAGAACCTTCCCTACCCTTCCCTCCATCCTTATTGTTCCCACAGAACTGATCCCATCTCCTAGGTCCAGGGGTGAGCCTATATATGACCCTTTCCTAGCCAATGATGGGCATAAAACTCCCTGGCCATAGAGATTGATTGGTTCAAGATAAGTATGTTACCAAAAGTTAGCCAATCAGAGCCATCAACTCAGAATTTTGTTAGAGTATTGGGGAAAATATTCTATCTGTACAGTGGCGGTGAAGCTGGTGCAATGTAAGCTCAATACTGCTGGCAGCCATCTTGCCACCATGAGGGTAGAATTTGGCTGCCAATGATGCGACCACAAAAAGAAGCAGAGAGATGGAGAAATGTAGATTTCTGAAGACATCTACCCAATATAGGTCCATTCCTGATTTTGTCAGTTATGTAAGTCACTAAATTCCCTTTTTGGTTGGCTTTCTGCCATTTGAAAATGAAAGAGTTGGCCCTTAACTATTGTGGGAACTAACTGATGAATGTTGGTAAAGCAAAGTATCTAGAAGTAGTACATGTTCAATAAATGGTTTCTGGTGGTATTATTATTGTTATTATTATTATTGGAATGGGAGAGGGATCTGCAGGACAGATTGGGAAAAAGCAGCCAGCGAAGCAGGTGGAGAACATGGGGCCAAGAGAGGAAGGTTTCCCAGAAGTCCCTGCTCTGGGCCTTGTCCTGCCGCCCCATTGGCTGGCACTTGGGCCAGGCCCCAGCACCTGACTTAAGTGCTTACTATGTGCCAGGCACTGTGCTAAGTTCTTTTCATGCATCATTTCATTGACTCCTCAGAACAATGCTGGGATAAGTTCTGGCAGGGCCAGCTTCATGGGCATGCAAACTGTGCAGTCACACAGGGCTTGGAGGTCAGAAGGGCCCTACGTTTGGTTTAATGCTCTGCTATCACTGTCTTGAAATTCTTAATAATTTTCTCTCTGAACTTGGACTTTGTAAGTGAAATTAATGGAACATGTGTGTGAGCAGGGAGGACGTGTGTAAGATGCTGTCACATTCAAATAGAGCATTTGTGATGTTTCATGAGCACAGAATTCTGGTGGACTCATGATATGTGCAAGTTCAGTGAGATTCAAATCGAGTGTAAGGGAAAGCGTGTTACATGTACAGCTGAGTAAGTGGGGGTGCTGACAGCCCGGGGAGGCCATGCTTTCCCTTTGGACCAGAACCTGCTTCAAATGCAGAAAGAAGGCAGTCGTGTTCTAAGAAACACAAAGGATCATGGAACCCTACCATACCTTTCTTACATTATTTCCCTACCTTCACCAACCATTTACATTAAAAAGGATGCCCCAGAAGGAAATGGAAAGATAGGGCAACCCAGAGCTCTCTTTCCTTTCAGTCCTTCCTGACTCAGTGAGTGAGCCCACAGTGGAAAGTATGGGTGGGATGTGCGTATAGCAAGAAGTGAAATAAAACAGTTCAGTACGTTTTGTGTAGAATTCCCAGTGCTCTGGTCAAAACAATATACATGCATGCACAAGCTATGAAATGCAATTTGTGTAATTTTAGCAACGACACGTATGAATGAAGTACTCTTAATTTTGCATTTAAAATGGGTGTAGCACAAAATAAAGATGAATGTAAAATTCATGCTAATAATTTACGTTTCCTTTTTTAAGGATCCCTGGCTCATGCGGGGATCGAACTGGCAACCTTGGTGTTTTTAGCACCATGCTCTAACCAACTGAGCTACCCAGCACCACCACCCCCATAATAATTTAAATTTTGTATTTTTCTTTACGTAGAAGATTAAATAACAAATTAAAACAAACAAACACCACGACCAATAAGGGAGAGACTGCAGAAGGAAGGAAAAGCTTTGCATTTTAGTACCTTTCATGGCACGTTTATCCCTTCTTTTAGACATTTTCATTTTGCCCTGGGGCCTGCAAATTATGTAGCCTGGCCTGTTCTCATTTCATAGAAAACGAAATGTTCTGAGAGGCTACAAGGGCCGAGGTGACTTGCCCGTGGGCACTCATCTGGGATTCAAACCCAGGCTCCTGTGACTCCAAAGCCCAAGCTCCTAAGTACCCGGCAGCCTAGTGGTCTGGGAGCCCCTCCCGAAGTACAGGGTCAGTGGAGCGCTGCGTGGGTGGAGAAGGGTGTCCCTGCATGCTCCATTACCCCTGCTCCTGCCTTAATGTCACTGCCCCAGCTCAGGCCCTACGAGCTCAGGCCCTACCTTCTGTCTCAAGCTGAACTTTCCAACAGCCTCCTCCCTGGCCTCCCAGCCCCCAGACTTACCTTTGTATATCAAGATTGCCTGACTGAGCTGGTGCTTTCTTTACTTCACTCCTCTGCTCAAGAACCCACCTGAGCTCACTATTATCAGCAGAATAAAGGCCAAGCTCTTCAATCCAGCAATCACAGCCCTTTACCAGTGGGCTCTTACTCCTATCCAGGCAAACTAGTCTCAAAATTCCCCAAACTGGCTTTGCACATTCTAGCTTTGTTCATGCTCTTCCCCTGACCTAGACTGCTCTTCTAGTTCCTCTCCCTAGAATTTCTCCCCACTTTGGAAACTCATTGCCTCGGCTACCCCAACCCTGTGTACCCAACGCTCTGCCCTGCATACTTTTGACTGGCTCTGAGCAAAGCCCCATAGATCAAGGCCTACCTTTCCTTTGTAGACAAGAGGAAAGTGAGGACCGGAGACAGGATGGGACTCAAACAGGGAGGCCGAGGCAGAGTTTCAACGGGAACTCAGGCCAGGCTTCCTGTCCGCGTGCTGATGGCTTTCCTCAGCGTCCAGCTATTGGGATGCCTCTCCTGGGCCAGAGCCAGGGCCAGGGAGGTCTCCTCCAAGGTCAGGGAGTGACCTTAGGGCAGCCTGGCCTCCTGGGGGCTCTATCTCTACCCTGGGGAAGGGTGTTGAGCAATAGTTCAGGGGACAGGTACTAGGCCAGAGTTCGGGAGGATTGGAAGCAGGACTGGATTCTGACCCTGTTGTCACAGCTTGCTTCCTCCATCCCCCAACCTCTCTCCCCCTTCCTTCCTTCCTCTTTCCCTTCCTTTATTTCTTCCTGCCTTCCTTCCTCCCTCCCACCCTCCCTCCTTTTCTCCCTCCTTCCCACTTGCCTTCCCAAGTACTTATCAAGGACCCAGGATGCACCAGGCACAGTGCCAAGCCCTGGAGAGATGGTCCTTGTTCTCGCTGAGCTCACACCCAAGAAGGGAGCAGGTCACGGATCCCAAATGACCGCATGTAGAGACAGACTGCAGAGTGGCGAGTGGGGCTTTGAGAACATGGCAGGGAGGGGGGATTTCTCCCAGTCAGGGGGATCAGGGGAGAGCTCCTGGAGGAAGTGACACTTCTGCTGAAATCTGAAGAAATGGGGGAGGGAAAGGTGTTACAGGCTGAGGGAACAGCCTGTGCAAAGTCAACTTGGCTGTGAGGCCTTGGAGGTGCCTGCCCATGTCTGGACCTCAGTCTCCCTGTCTATCAGGTCAGTGGGAGTGGCTGAAGCAGTGTCCATCCTTAGAGAAGGCAGAGAGGCTGGGGTTGCCCTCTCACCACCCCACTTTGGTTTGTAAATGGGTTTGACTTGAAATGCAAATGGCCCTGTAGACCTGGGAATCTCCCTTCCTCTTCCCCAAGGTCATGGGTGCCTAGAGGACAGGTATCCCAGACTCCCTAAGACCCTGCAGTCCACTGTCTTAGCCCCAACCTCTGCCCACTTTGACATCCCCTTCCAGAAGGGGTCAGGGAAGCGTGAATCCCAGCTGTTCAGAGTGAGAGACACTCTTGTCTGCTACCTCGCCCCACTAAGGTCTTTTATTTCTATTTTTTCAGGCTTGGGGACTCTTGTGCAAGTTCCCCATGCACCTCCACCAGTCCTCCTGGACCGGGGGCCCCACCTGGCCTGGAGCCATCCTGCAACCCTGTACCCCCCGCCTCTCCCTGTCCTCTAAGATAGGGACCCACACCCTCTTACCTCCCGTCAGCCATGCCCCTCATGGGGCAACCAGCTTCCTCAGCCGGCCATTCATCCTCACAACTTCCTGCCTCCATGTTGCCACACTGGGGCCATGGCTAGTTCCCTGCAAACAATGGGAAGAGCTTTGCTCATGTTGTTCCCTCAGTTTGGAACTCTGTCTTCCAGTGCTCTTCCCTACTAGTCCTTAAGGCCTGGATACCACCCCTCATCCCTAAAGCCATCAGGGCTCCCGCAGCACACATGACCCCATGAAGCCCACACACTCTAGTGTTCATTGTCTGCTGCTCCCCTGTCTGTAGATACACTTGAGGGCAGGCACCTGGCCCCACTCACCTTGGATCCCAGGAGATGTCAGGAAGGGTGTCTGAATGACTGAGGTAAGGCAGGAAAACCCCAGAGCCTCTTCCTGGGAAGTGAGCACACTGGCCTGGATGGGCCTGGGGAAGTAGAGGCTTGTCAGCAGCAGGACACAGCAGACATTGAGGGCCTCTTCGCTGGCCCAAGACACCTGGACCATTGCATTTTGGCTTCAGGGGCCTGGCCTCCTTGCCCTTGCATCTACTTTTACAGGAACGCCCTGCACGGGGTGGGGGCTGGGGCCTTGGGCCAGGCTGCTCACTCCTCAGCTCCTTGAGGCAACTTCCTGTCCTTGCCCCCTTATCTCCCCGGCCAGGCTGAAGAGAGGAAGTTGTCCTCTCCCTCCCAACGGTGGGCAGAGACAACCCCTGGACTTCAGGAAGGGGGGTGCGTATCATGGGAGGGTGTGCCTGCTCCTTCCAGGCCTGCCTCCTCTTGCTGCTGCTACCAGATCCTCTTCCTAAAACAACCAGGCTGCTACTCTCCTGCTCAAGTGCCTTCCACAGCTTCCTATTGTCTTCCCAATTAAGATCAACTTCTCAGCTTGCCAGCCTTATCTGGTGCCCCTGCCCACTCAGCACCTTAGACTTCAGTCACTTTGACCTGTTTTCTCCATCCCCGCTCCAAGATTTCCTTCCTCCCTGGCTTTACCCATGCTGTTACCTGTACTGGAAAACTTGTTCTTCCATCTTTACCTATCTAAACTCTCCTCACTCTTCAAAGCCAGGCTCAAATGCTGCCTTCTCCAAGAAGTCCTCTTTAACCCCTCAGGAGCCAGTGACCTTGTGCCTCCTGATTGACCTTGTGTTTGTGGGTCTCTCCAGATTTGCCTGAATTCTCATCTACAGCATCCAGTCTGTGTGTTCCTCCAGAACAGGAGCTGTGTCTGAATGACAGCAAAGTTACAGGGCAGCCCAGTGCATGCAGGTCATTATGAAGCTGCCCTTTAGATTGGGAATCTCCGGAGGCAGAAACTGTGTCTGTAACATTCACCATTGCATCTAAGTGCCTAGTACCTGGTCTGGCACTTACTAGACTCTCAAAGATATTGGTTAAATGAAGACGATTATAGCCAATGCAATAAGAGAAGAAAAGGAAATGAGATACAAATACTGGAAAGTGAAAGAATAAATGAGTATTAATCACATCCAGGAGGTGAGACATTAAAGGCCCAGCGAGGGGCTGGAATTTACCCAGGGTCATACAGCCAGTTGGGTTCCTTCCTCGCTCTGTGCTGTTTTCTCTGCCATGATATCTGGCACAAACACATAGTCTCTCTGCTAGGCTAGGGCTGTGCCTGCCAGCACCTTGGCTAATAGGGCCACAGGCCCTGCCTGGCAGGGAGGAGGCTGCAGCTCCAGGCCATGCCTGAACTGCTTTCCAAGGCCTCAGCTGGTAGTGGTTTGTAAGAAGATTAAACACAAAACCCCTATTTACCTTGTAAACTGTTACACCTGACCAGGCTTATAAGCCTCAGGCATAACTTGAAAAAGAATTTGCCACCTGGGACTTGCTTTCTAGTATGGGGACAGGTCTTTGGCCCAGGGGCACCTGAGGGCAAGGCTTGTCTCGGTGAGTCCCCCAGCCTGGAGGACCATCATCCCTGCCACCTGTGTGCTAGAGCAGGGACAGCTGGTTCAGCCTCACCCAGAGGGTGCCCCTAGGCCTGGGACTGGGCTAGGGGAATCAGTCAAGTCCTCAAGCAAGGCTGGGCCCTTCTGGGCACCACCCTGTCCATGGTAGTCTGAGAAAGCCTCCTGCCCTCTGGACCCAGGGTCTCTGTGCAGTGGGGGTGGGGTAGATGGTATCTGGAGCTCACAGGATCCCTGGCAGGAGCTTGCTCACCCTGCCCACATGGGAGCAAAATCAGGATGAAGTGGCAGGAGACCCAGGCCTGCCCTTGGCTGGGGGCAGAGGAAAAACTCAGGTCTCTATTTGTGGGCCCCTCATTGCCTGTAGGCATGGTTCCCATGACAACCCTGGCCTGTTCTTTATCCTCTCTGTGCCCAGCTGTCCCGACTTTCCCTCCTCAGTGCCCTTTTGGGCCTCTCATCAGCGGTGCCAGGTCTCCGCCCCGGTGTTCCCTACGTGGCGGCCAGCCCAACTCCCTGGGGATATCCTGTCATTGTGGCCAAGAGCCTAGGCGCTGCCTCCTGCCAGGTCAGCCCCAGTACTCTGGGTCCCTTCCACATCCCCAGGTGGGGCTGAAAGGTTAGGGAAGTTGGCAAAGGCACCCAGATCCCCAATGTGGCAGAGCTGGGCACTGTGCCCAAGACACCTGATGCCTGGGCCATGACCAGCCCCTGGGCAGACGCACAGACAGGGCTCTCTGCCCTCTCTCCAGCCCTATGGTGACCTTGGCATGTCCTCTACTTCTCCGGGCTCTGTCTCTGAGATCATGATTTACGGCAGATCCAGCCCAGGCCCCGCAGACCCAGGGACTCTGTGTGACTGATGAGTATGGTTTCCCACCCAGAGTAGCTGGGTATGCTGGGCTGGCCCTCTGTACCCTGGTGGGGGTGGGGGGAGGGGAGCTTCAGCTGGGCTTCATCCCCTGGCCTCAACAACTGCACTCCATGAAAATGTCCAAATTTGCAAGTTGGGTTCTATTTGCCTTTAATTCCCTGGAGTCACCTCCACCTCATTTGCATACCCAAATCAGCTCAGACCCTCCTGGATCTTCCATTCACAAAGCCAGCTGGAGGGGAAGATTGTATCCTGAAGAGGGGTGGGGGGTCTGCCTTAGGCACCTCACAGCATTATCTGCTGTGAAGGTATAAAATAACAACAGCTAAGGAGAACTGAGTGCAGGCATGGGGCTGAGTGCACTATTTATTTAATCTTTACAAGCAGCGCTTCGAGCAGGTTCTCTTATGCTCCTACTTTATATAGAGTTGCACAATGAGGTAAGGGCCACATAATTGCTACCTGGGGAGAGCAGGGCTTTGAATGCAGGCCAGCTGGCCTCAGAGCCCAGGCTTTTAACCACTGTGGTGTGGACAGAAAGAAGAGTGTTATGTCACTTGTCCCCGCTCCCTAAACAGTGCAGGGCTGGGCTCCTAACTTGGCTCTGACTCAAAGCCCCTGCTCATGACTACTGAGTGAAACGGCCTGGTGACAGCTCTGAGGATGGTCCAGGGACCACCTTGGCCCCCAACATGCCCTCAGCACCCTCTTCAAGGTCCCTGAGATCGTAATCACTCTTGAGTGGGGAAAGAACCCCACCTGAGAAGTCTATGGACTTTAGTTTTTCATCTTAACTCTGCTGTGTTACCTTGGACAAGTGACTTCGCCTCTCTGAGCCCCAGTTATCTCAGGTGTAAAATGGGAAACATAGTAGTCCCAATCCCACAGGTCATTATGAATGCTAAGTGAGCCAGTGCATGTTGAGTGGTAAGCGTGGGCCTACTGGACCCATATGCTCAGGGTCCACTCCCGGGGACCCAGCCCGGTTCTGCCTTCGTTCCCCAGACACACCCCCTCTGATCAGACTGTCTGTGACCTGACCAGGAAGCTGGCCAACGGCAATACCCACCCAGATCCTGGAGGCAAGAAGCCAACAGGCTGGAACAAAGAATTTTCCATGGCTCCGCAGTTAATGAGGAACTGACACTCTTTGGGGCCTCAACTAGTCTTTCACCCTCCTCTCCTTCCCCCCGAATTTCCATCATTGGTGATATTTATGTTGGAATTCTTCCCAGAACTTCAGGAACCCAGCATGGGTAAGTGGAAAACAATACAAAAGAAGGGATCGGTGTATATTTTTAAAGGTAGTATTGGTAAGTTTGCACTCCTGGTTTTAAAACATATTACAAAGCAGCAAGTAACAAAAATGGAATGATTTTGTGTTCCAATCAGTTCAGCGGGGCTTCTGTCATTGGAAGACACACTGCTGAAATAGAAAGGTGAAGAAGACATGGCCCCTTCTCCGAGCAGGCTCAGGGCCTGGGGCCATATGGTAATTAAGAGGACACTGGGGACACCACCTGGGATTAAACCCACACTATTAGCAGTCAGGTGATCTTGGGCAAGTTACTAAACAGGTCGGAGTCTTAGTTTCATCATTTGTAAAATGGGAATAATAATAAGCCCCACCCCAGTGGACTGTTGTGAATTTAAGACATGGCATTGTTGGCTGGCTACCCCACATAAGTCCCCCTTTATGCTAACAGAATCCTCACTTTGCTCTAAGTAGCAACGTGCCCTGGCCCAATACATGACTCATGAATAGTTTAAGCCAATCACAGCAATGCCTGCCTCTTTCCCAGTTCCGTGGCTGCTGAGGACAGCAATGTGACCCAATGTGACCCACATAAAGCCAATGAGGTGTACGAGGAAGTCTGCTGGGGGCTTCCTGAATAAAATACAGAGGATGAAGCCTCTGCTTTCCCTGCTTCCTGCTTATGAAGAGTTATGATACTTGGCGCTGCAGCTGCTACGTATTCTGCGGCCGTGAAGCATCCAGCTTGAGGATGTGAAGCCCAGATGCTGAGAACAGTCAAGGTTGGCAGAGGAGGCTTGCTGGGCCTGATCAGCCTGGCATTAACTATACCCAGACTTCTTGTTCTGAGAGACGATGTTTAAAGCTTTTATTCAAAGCAACTGGGAGATGGGTTGTCTGCCCCTTACGGCTGCTTGCGCTCTGTGATACAGGTTCTTAGCACCGTGCTTGGCACATGGCAAATGCTCAATAAATGTCGGCTGTGACCTTACAGGGAGGTCACAGCACATTCCACGTTCATCTCCATGTGCTGTGTAGACAGAGAGAGAAAGAGGAAGGAAAAGTGTAAACACTGTGGGGGAATCCACTTGCCTCTTAACTCAGTGAGTGAGTCTGCCATCCCTGAGCGTCTCTCAGGACCTCGGGGTGTAAACACAGCCTTGGTGTGGGCTCTACTGGAGAAACCCAGACTGCCCCAGGCCCAGCAGGAAAGCCATGGTCAGGAACCACTGGCAAGTGACGCAACTGATTCCCCACCCCTTCCTGCAAGGTTTCAAGAGTAATTTCGCTCATCCACAGGTTTTGCCTTATGCTCTGGCTTTGGAATGGTGGAAGAAACAAACCTGGGCGTTGTGTTTGAGTCAGAATTGCTGGAGTTACCCAGCTGGATAGAACAGCTGAACAGAAGCCAGCAGACCCGGGGGCTGACCCCCACCCCCACCCCCCAAGTTTCCCAGGGAGAACAAAGGGAGGAAAAGAGAAACTTAGTGATTAATTACAGTCTTAATTTATGACAACAGGCTCTCCTGTGACTTCTCAGCCCAGAGTTAACACAGGCTGTGGGATGAAACAACATCTCAAGAGCTGGCTGAATTTTACACTAAATGTCGGTGAAGGTGGGGAGGGCCTGGGACTGTGGTAAAGGGCAGCACCCAATCGGGATAAACCCCGTTTGAGGTCTTGGTCCCCAGGGCTTTCTGGTTAGCTCTGGGTTGTAAATATTCCATTTTCTGTTTGTTTTTCTAGGAGGCAGTGTGGTATGAAGGTAAGAGCACAGTCTGATGAGCTGCTGCCTTGGGGAGCTGAGGGGAAGGAGGCTGTGATTCTGTCCCTCACCCTGTAAATGACAATACAGTAGAATCCCAGGTATCTGACCTGGAAAGGGCCTCTGAGTCACCTCCTCCCACTTGTCCCTGACACATGAAGCCCCAGAGGCCAGGGACTTTCCCAGGATAAAATAGTGAGGCCCTGCAGGGAGGAGAGGACTCCGAGTAGATCTGAGTAGAGTATTGAGAAAACAAGGAATGTTGTCAGTGAGAAGATAAATGAGGGCAAATGACAACAATACCTGTTTGTGCGATATTTTTTTTGCCATAAATGCCGAGGGAACAGCCACAGAACCACGTGGGAGGGGGTTGCTATTGGCAGCAGCCACACACTCTTGCGGATCCCGTACAGCAATGTGGGGACGTGGCACCACCTTGACCAGTGCCCTCGGTAGAGGGAAAACCCATCCCTGCCAGATGCACACACAGCGGGTTGTTGTTGGGGAGAGTAGAGAATCTGCCTGGCAGTAAAATAAAGGAAAATGCCTGCAGCCTGAGGGTTCCTTTACAGGCCCATTAAACTAACAAAAATCAGATGAGAATAATAAAATGTAATCTTGTCAGGGCTGGGAGGAAACAGGTGCGCTGCTAAGCTCTGGATGTACTCATTAAACGTGGACTTGTTTTTCTAGACAGCAGCCTAGTCCCCCCTGCAGAGTGGTCCGTGCCCTTTCATTCCCCGCCCACCGCTGCTGTCAACCTGGTGCCCAGGAAGACATCTGAATGATTTTCAGCCCCAGTCCCAGTGTGTGTGTGGTCCTTTGGCCTCCTGAGCAGAGTCTGCTCTACACCTTTCCCTCTGACCCAGGACGCGACCCAAGTCTCCATAAATTCGCATCATGGAGCCCTGACATCAGCCCCAGGGTTAAACAGTACAATGCAGACCTGAAGCCAAGTCTGGGCACCATGGCCCCTCCCCTGCCAGCCCAGCCCATGGGCATAGCACAAGGAACCACAAGCCCAGTCACCGCCCAGCCAGCCCGACACAGGGCCTCTGGGAGGAGAAGGCCCTGGATGCCTGGAAAGCCACCACGTGCTTCTGCTGCTGCTTCAGTAAACGAGGCCGTCACAAAAGCCAAAGCAGTCCCCAAGGTGGACCTTCCTGCCTGGGAACTCTTGTCCTGCTTCCTCCACTTTGGGGAGAAGGGCCAATCTGACCTCTTGTAGGGGAGCCCTTGGCAGGCTGCAGGGCTGGAGTGCGGCTTCTCAAGAACATGGCGTGGCTTGGACGGGCAGATGGGTGGTTGAGGAAGCTTTTGGCAGCTGCTGGAGAAGGCACTTGGCCTTCCTGGGGCAAATTCTAGCTGTGGTCCTAACCAGGGGCAGGGATGTTTGTGGCCTGAGCTGACAGGTATACCAATGTCTGCAAATCCCCGTTAGAGCCCTCCTTCAGAATGCGGCCCCTCCGCAGGAGAGGTTAAACAAAGTTCCTCCCTCGGGACTGACAGGATGAGAGCAGGAGTTGGGGAGGAAGAGAGGGGGCTGGCAAAGGGGGTGGAAGGCCCACCATCACCTTGACCATGTAGCTGGGGCTGAAACACAGCTGCGGGGCCACCAGCTCAGGTCTCAGCCCAGCTTCCCATTTGCTGTGTGAGCTTTGTTAAGTCCTGCCTACCTTGGGCCTGCCTTCTTTTTTTGAGGCATCTCCTTCTCGGACTAGGAGCGCTTGTTACAGAATGTTCAGCCAGCGGCCCACCCAGGGACAGACGCACAGACCCTCTCCTGATCTGTCTCCCCTCTTGCACAGCGGCTGGAGGATGGGGATGTATATGGGGGATCAGGTGGTCTCTAAAGCTCTCTCCCTCCAGTTCCAGGCCTGTGGTGTTTTCTCATTGTTTTAGGCAGAAACTTTTGCTCAAAGGAAACCTTCCACAGAGAGTCAGCAGTGGGTATAGGGGTGGGGCGGGTGTGAAGATGGGGGTGGGGATGAGAGAAGAGCCTCACTTGCTCCCCTACAATCCCTAAGTGGACAGAGCCCTGCCCAGCTGCTGGGCCCTGGGCAGTCCCCGCCCCTCTGGCCTCAGTTACTCTAGCAGCACAGCGGGGGCGGACAGGCTGGTCTCACCAACCCTTTGAGTTCTCACTCACTCCAGTGTCTCACAAAACTTCCCCAGCTGCACCTTGGGCCTCCTCATGCCCCGCCCTCCACGGCCCCACACCTCCACCCACCCAGGTTTGCTTCCTCGCTCCCCTCACCCCCTTTGCCTTAGTGGGGAGTGAGTAATGGAGGCCAGCAGGAAGCCGGCCACACTCCTGGATCTTCCAGGGAAAGAAAGGGGCCTCTGGAAGGTCCCCACAGGTCCAGCAGAAAGTCTGAGCTGGACGTGGCAGATGAGTCAGGTCTCTTTCAGTCGCAAGGGGCAGAAACCCAATGTACGTGGACGGAAGCACAAATGGAAAATGACTGACTCCTTTCACTGAAAAGTCCAGGTGTGGTAAAACTGTGGCTAGCACTCCATCTAACGTCCCACTGACGTGTCTACTCCAGAGGAAGGAGATCCTCTTTGCATCAAAACCCCTGGTCTGAATCTCCTCTTGGGCTCCCATGGGATTTTGCTCCCGAGCTCATTCCTGAACCAATCCACGTAATGCTCCAATGGGCTACCTGGACTGAAAGTGGGAGGTACAGCAGGTACATTGGCTGAGGTGGGGGTGGGTCCCCAAAGGACAGTCGAGGTGCTCAAGCCGGGAGGAGGAAGGCTGAGTCAGCAGGGGCAGGGAAGGCCACCACTGCTGTGGGAGCAGGTCAGGGACCTCGTCTCAGGAGCACTAGGAGGGACCAGCTCTGTATGAGCTGCTGAGAGTCCCAGAGAGGAGAGGAGGCTACAGGCCGGCCCCAGGCTCCGAGGAGCCTCAGCAGCGCAGACCACTTCGGGCAGGAGGCACAGGGCGTGGGGTGGGTGCTGAGTGAGGAGCAGTCCAGAGAGGAGCCTCACCGGTGACTGGGCTGGGTGAGGGCCTGTGGCCTTGCTGGACAAGTCTCCCTCCTGGGAGGCTGGGAGACTCTTGAGGGAAATGTTTTTAATTCTTATTCTTAGAAACAGGAAGTGGTAGCTTCCTGAGACCAAACCGACCTCATCTCCAAGCCCTGAGAGGGCTCAGGGTCCAGCCACTTCCACAGCCATGTGGCTGCAACTCACACGAAGAAGAATTGGGCAAGTCACAGTTTGCCTCTTTCCACTTCTAATCTCAAAGGGAATCATCATCCACTTAAATAAAGTGGACCCTTAACGAGGCTGTTATTCAGGGAAGATAGGTATGTTCTAAGTTTTATCCATCCTGCTGAATCTTTCTGACTCTAATACCTTCCAAGTGTGAATACCTCCCCTGTGCTAATACCTCCCCTGTGCTAACACTGCCCATGTGCTCATACGTTCTGTGTGCCAATGTCTTCCAGGTACTAACATCTTCCTAGGGACTGTGAAGGGCTTTAAACTGTACAAAACGGTACTTGGAACTACACTCAGTTCCACCTGCATGTTGATGGCTCCTTGCTCTGGGCATCAGTCAAGGTCAGGGTCTGGAAGATGGATGAGGGCTGTCCCCAACGTGTCCACCCAGTGATAGTTCAAAAAGAAATTCCTGCTGTTTTCCTGCCAGCCTCTCTGCGTAGGAGAGCAGGGAGCAGAGAGGTAAGAGCTGCAAGGCCAGGGTGTTCCCCTTGGCTCTGACTCTGGCTCACGGGGTGACTTTGGGGAATTCCTTGAGCTTCACATGTCGTCAGGCCACCCATTAGGCCCTCTGGATCTGTGTTGATCGATTCCTGGCTCCAAGGTGAGTCTGGGCCAAGCCACAGCCTCCCTCCCTGGCCTCCACTGCCACCTCCACCCGGCGGTTCCCATGACGGCGTCCCCGGTTCTCTGTTTACTCGGCTCTGTGTGTGTCATTTTTCCACAGCCGGCCATTGAGAATACAATGCCAGCTTCCCCCCAAGGAGGTGCTGCAGAGCCCACGCCCGTGGCCAAACAGCGGATGTGACTGCAGCCCGGGAGGTGGGGTTGGGGGGTGGGGGGGCAGAGGCTGACACCAGGCATCTCAGATTCCCATGGTTCCTGGACCTAGACCTTGGCCCCCTGTGAGGGTGCAGAGAGCCCAGGTCAGAAAGGACTTCCATCCCCAGAAACATGAGGGAAACCCTGGGCAAGTCACCTCCCTTCGCAGATGACTCCCAGATTGTAAAATGGGTCACTTGCCAGCCTGGTGGCAGCTGTGAGGTTCCCAGCACCCACACTCCAGAAGGGTCTGCCTCGTCTCCTCCCAGAGAGGCAGCCCCAGACGTGAAGGGTTGGGGAGTCCTGGCAGCAAATACTTCCTGCCATAGCTGGCTCTGAGCCAAGCACAGCCTGGCCTTGCTCAGGTCAAAGCAATAGCGTGGCCTTCGCCCTGGTGTCCTGTCCTCAGCCAGGAGCAGGCCCAGGTTAAAACACCAAGACACAAAACCTAAGCTTCGCTGGGTTTTGTGCTCATAAGTGTATACGCCAGCACTGTAAAAAATCTAAATGTGGAAGTAATTAGAAAATAAGTGTCATTAAATACCCTGCGTACCTTCTCCTCGATTTTCCTAGGAAAAGATACGAACTGCTACTTGGCATGCAGTATGTGCTGGGTATATTCTAAGCACTTTGCATGACTTGACTCACTTTCTTTCCCCTGAGGTTTTCATCCCTTGACCATTTATCCGGAAACTCAGACGCTCAGAGAGGTTAAGTGACTTGCCCAAGATCACACATTTGTTTATTGTAGATCCAGGAGCTGAACCCTGACAGTTGGGTCCTTGAGTTCATGAGCTTGACCACTGCACTATGTTACCTGGAAATGCTGACATTTGTTTTGAGGTACGGGTGGGACCAATTATTTTTCCAGGAGCCAAGAACAGTCAACCAGGGGCTCTAAGCCTCACCCTCTGGGTATCCTCATCCTCAGGGGTGTCCGGGCCAAGCAGGTGAGGAGCCCTGGGCTCCAGACCTCCTGTCTCCTGGCTCAGCCTCTGGGCCCTTGGTTCAGCTGACCCTTTCCCACTGGGCAGTGCTGGGCTCCCCCTCGCCCCCACCCAGTGTGCCTATCCTGGCCTCATTTCAGTGCCCTCCCACCTCCGCAGCTTATTTCCCCTCTTGCTCTGTCTTCTTGTCCTGTCTTACTTATGCTATTCCTTTCTCCTAGTAGTCTGCGCTTCCTCACCCTCTCAGACCCAAACCACCCTGACCTGAACTGGGTCTCTCTTCAACGTTCTCAGGGGAACTGGGAGACGCCCACCCCAAGGTCTGTGTGTCTGGGGCCACTGGATATCCACATGCAAAAAATGAAGTTGAACACTTACCTTGTACCATACACAAAAATTAATTCTAAATCAATCAAAGAGTTAACACTATAAAATTCTTAGAAGAAAATGGGTAAATCTTCATAACCTTGAATTTGACAGTGGTTTCTTGGAAAGGACACTAAAAGCAAAGCAACAAAGGAAAAAATAGATAAATTGGACTTCACCAAAATTAAAAACTTTTGTGCATCAAAGAAACTATTTAAGAGAGTGAAAGGACAACTCAGAATGGGAGAAAATATTTGCAAGTCATATGTCTAATAAGGGTTTAGTGTCCAAAAGTCACAGGATAAACAGGGTGTATCTTACTTTTACTCAAAAGTTTTTGGAGAGAACATTCATTTAATGTTAAGATATAATGGTAGAGAATGTAAAATTCACATAAAACTTAAGCTACCGTGGGAGATATTAAGAATTTGGAACCTGACATCAAGCATTTGGGGGAATGTGAGTTCAACTTCTTGCTCTTCTGTCAATGAGGGACTTGTGTGGGAGTTTCCATAACCTGCAGGACTTTATGGCTGAAAGGACGCAGAGGGCTGGCTGTTTGGCAGGCTGGTGGGGAGACGACAGGCATGGCCAGCCACCAGGAGGAAGCCTGGACCGTACTGGGCTGTGGACTCTGAGAGACAGAGACTGGGTCTGCCCCATCACCACTGCATCTCTGGGCCTAGCACAGCACCTGGCTCCTAGCTCACTGAATTAGTTAGGTCTCTTTTGGTTGCAAGTCACAGAAACCTATTTCAGAGTGGTTGTACAAAAATGGGAATCTCTTGGCTTATGTGACTGGAAAGTCCAGGGTAGCTGGCCTCAGGTTGGCTGTACCAGGAGACAAAACATCAGTGGGCTTTATTCTTAGACAGGCTCTTGATGGGGCAGCAATAGGGCCACCAGCAGCTCCAGGCTGATGTTCCGTTCCCCTAACAATCCCAGTAGAGAGAGAACTTCTCCTTCATAGTAACCTCAAAAGTCCTGGGACAGTTTCATTGGAATGACTGAGGTCACATGTCCAACCCTGGACCAATCACTGTAACAACGGAATAGAAGGCTCTGATTGGCCAGGCCTGACCTGCCTACTCCTGCAGGGAGAGAAAAACTTCTATGAGAGGAAGGAAAATAGCAAGAACAGAGGCTCAGGTTGCAGTGCTCAGATAAATACGGGCGGAAAGAAATAGTAGGTAGGCCTGGATGCTTGGTTCAGTGTAGAATGGGGCTGGAGGCCTGAGCAGGACAGCAGGGCTGGTGTGTGGGGCTCAGTGTCCAGGGCAATGTGGTGACACAGGCCAGGGGGCTGTGCAGGGTCAGGGCTCTTTGAGAAAAGGGCAGCTACTGTTTGTTCCAAACTCTCAGTGCCTCTCAGGCAACCTGGAAAAACACAATTCCCCAAGCAGGAAACCCGTTGCATATCCCAGCCTGGAGCCCAGAAAGCCAAACCCTGTGACAAATCTAAAAACAAAACTTGAAAACTCAAACTCTCACAATAGAATGTAAAAAAACCCCAAAAAACAACCTCTTTATTTTCCTTTTTTATTATATAAGTACTACACATTTATCGTAGAGAACATTTCAAAATACAGATCAGCAAAAAGAGATAAAATTTCCCATGATCTTGCCATCAGTGATGACCCATGTTAATATTTTATTGCCAATTTTGTCAGACTTTTCTGTATAGGTAAAATTTTTTTCTTACATAAAGGGACGATTGACATTATTTATAACTTGTTTTTTCACTTGGTAGCATGTTGTAAACATTTTTACATGTCATAAATATACATGTACAATATTATTTTAAATTGCTGCATAGTATTTAATCTTATTTAATAAATTCTCTAATGTGTACCTTTTCAGTGTCTCCAGTGCCATAAAAGACACATCTCAGCACTTTGGCCAATTATTCCGTGGACAAATTTCTAGAAGGGGAACAGCAGGTGCAAAAGGTTTGCTCCTTTAAATCTCTGACCATGTTGCCAAGGCCACTCGGGACAGGGGGCAGAGACTCAGGCTCCCTCTCAACCAGCACAGCGGTGCCTGGTAACCCACACCCACCGTGTGCAGCTTTACCCATTTTTTAAATCCTTGCCAATCTGGTAGGTGAACATTTGCATCGTGTTTTTTTTCATTTTTTATTTTTTTGCATTTCTTTGATTACTTGTGCAGGTGAACATTTATCATTTGCTTAATAGTCATTTGTATTTTTTCTTTTGGGAATTGTCAGTTTTTGGCTCTTGGCCATTTTTCTGTTGGTGGGTTGAACTTTATCTTATTGATTTGTTAAGTGTTCCTTATAGAGTATGGAAAACAACCCTTTGTTGTATATGTTGTGTGATTTCCCCCGTTTATCATTGATCTCTTTGTCTGTCTTTATGCCAGTATCACACTGTCTTCAAATTCTGTCACTTTGTAGCAAGTTTTGAAATTGAGAGTGTGAGTCCTCCAACTTTGTTCTTTTTCGAGATTGTTTGCCTATTCAGGGGCCTTTGTAATTCCATATGAATTTTAGAATCAGTTTCCCAATTCTTTAAAGAAGTGAGGTGGGAATCTATTAGGGATCGCACTGAATCTGTAGATCAGTTTTGCTATCTTAACAGCAATATCTTTTATCTATAAACATGAGATTTTTTTTTCTATTTATTTAGATCTTTAATTTCTTTGAACAATTTTGTGATATTTATACCATAAATTTTGCACTCCTTTTGTTAAATTTACTTTTAAGTATTTCATTCTTTTTCACCCTATTGTTATTGGAATTGTTTTGTTAACTTCATTTTCAGATTGTTCATTGCAAGTGTATGGAAATACAATTGATTTTTATATATTGATCTTGCATCCTGCAACCTTGCTGAATTCATTTATTAGTTCTAGCAGTGTTTTTCTTTTCAAAGTCTATAGTTTCAGATTATCCATATACAAGATTATATCACCTGCAATTAGAGAGAGTTTTACTTCTTCCTTTCCAATTGGGGTGCCTTTTCTTTCTTTTTCTTGCCTAACTGCCCTGGCTGGAACCACCAGTACAATGTTGAGTAGCAGGGGTGAGAGTGGACATGCTTGTGTTGTTTCTTTCACCAGTAAGTATGATGTTAGTGGATTTTTCATAGATGCTCTTTACCAAGTTGAAGATTTTCTCTTCTATTCCTAGTTTATTGAATGTTTTTATAATGAAAGGGTGTTGGATTTTGTCAAATACTTTTTCTGTGTCTTTTGAGATGGACCTGTGGTTTTTTTTTCTTTTTTTAAAAAATTCTAAACCAACTTTGCATTCCTGTAATAAATTCCACTTGGTCATGGTGTATAATTATTTTTCTATGATGTGAATTTGGTTTGCTAGTCGTTTGTTTACGATTTCTGTATCCATATTATTAAGAGCTACTGGACTGTAATTTTCTTTCTTGAGATGTCTTCCCTGGTTTTAGTGTCAAAGTAATATCGGTCTCGTAAAATGAGTTGGAAAGTGTTCCGTCTTCTATTTTGAAAGAGTTTGTGAAAAATTTGTATTAATTCTTTTTTAAATTTTGGTAGAATTCCCCAGTGGAGCCTTATAATCCTGGGCTTTTCTTTGTTAGTAGTATTTTCATTACTAATTCAATCTGTTGTGATAGATTTTCTATTTCTTCTTGAGGCAGTTTTGGTAGGTTTTTAAAAATCATTATAAGAATTTGTTCATTTCATCTAAGTTATCTAATTTATTGGAATATAATTGTTCATAGTCCTTTATCTTTTATTTCTGTAAGGTTGATAGTAATTTTCCCTCTTTCATTTGTGACTCTAGTAATTTGAATCTTCATTTTTATTTTCTTGGTCAGTCCAGCTAAAGGTTTGTCAATTTTGTTTATCTTTTTCAAAGAACCATCACTTAGTTTCATTGATTTTTTGTGTTTCTATTCTCTATAGCATCTATTTCCACTCTAATCTTTATTCTTCTTCCTTTAGGCTTAATTTGCTCTTATTTTACCATTGTCTTAAAGTGGAAGTTTAGATTATTGATTTGAGGTCATTGTCCTGTTAATTTAGGCATGTACAGCTGTAAAATTCCCTCTAAGTACTGCGTTAACTGCTCTTTGGTATTTTGTCTCTTTATTTTCATTCATTTAATTTTCTAATTTTCCTTTGGTTTCTTGTTTGACCAGTTGGTTATTTAGGAGTATGTTGTTTAATTTCCGTATACAGGGGTGCCAAAAAAATGTATACAAGTGAACACTTTGGTCAACGTTTCTCAAGCAGTAGTTCCTTGTAATCAGAAGGGTCTGGACGCTGATGGTAACCACTTTGAGCACCTCTTGTAATTGCAGAAGTCAAACGTGACTTGTATTCATTTTTTGTTATTGGTATATATTGAGTATTACAATTTTAATACAGTTTTCCTTTCTTAAAATGTGTATACATATTTTTGGCACCCTCTGTATTTGTGAATTCCCCAAATTTATTTCAACAGAATCATTCATTTCTAATTTCATTTCACTATGATTCGAGAACACACTTTGTGTTATTTATATTCTTTTAAATTTATTGAGGTTTGTGTTATGGCCTAGCATGTAATCTGTAGTGGAGAATGTTCCATGTACATTTTAGAAAATGTACATTATGCTGTTGTTGGGTGGAGTATTTCATAAGTCAAGTTGACGTATAGTGTTGTTCAAGTTTTCAGTTTCCTTGCTGATCTCCTGCCTAGTTTTTCTATCCATTATTGAAAACAGAGTCTTAAAGTCTCTGTTATTGTTGAGTTGTCTATTTCTCCCTTCATTTCTGTTAGTTTTTGCTTTATGTATTTTGGTTTTCTGTTATTAGTGCATATATATTTATAATTGTTACATCTTCTTGATGAATTGACCCTTTTATCATTATAAAATGTCCCTCTTTTTCTATAGTACCATTTTTAAATTTTAAAGTCCATTTGTCTGATATTAGTATAGCCACTTCAGCTTTCTTTTTTTTCTTTTTCAGTTTTTATTGGGGAATTTTGGGGAACAGTGTGTTTTTCCAGGACCCATCAGCTCCATGTCAAGTCGTTTTCAGTCTAGTTGTGGAGGGCGCAGCTCACTGGCCCATGTGGGAATTGAACTGGTAACCTTGGTGTTTTGAGCTTTGCGCTCTAACCAACTGAGCCAACCAGCCGCCCCACTCCAGCTTTCTTGTAGTTGCTATTTGTAGAATATATCTTTTCAATCCCTTTATTTTCAACCTATTTGCATTTTTAAAGTGTTTCTCCTATAGACAGCATAAACTTGGTTTTAATCTAGTTTGATAATCTCTCTTTTGATTGTATTATTCAATCCATTGACATTTAATGTTATTATTTATCTACATGGATTTATATCTGCCAATTTACTTTTTGTTTTCCATATGTTTCATGTCTTCTTTGCTCCTCTATTCCTCAATTGCTTTCTTTTGCATTAATCAAATATTTTCTAATGTAGTATTTAAATTGCTTTAATGATATTCTTACTATATTTTTTTGCAATATTTCCTTAATTATTTTATGGTTTAGCTTAATACATGTATCTTAATTTAGGATCAGTTTCAGATTTATACTAACTTTAATGCCAGTGAAATATAGAAATATTACTCCCTTTATAGCTGTATTCCTCCGCCCCCCCTTTATGTGGCATTATGGTTATACATATTGCATCTATGAATGCTACAACCCAACAACAGGTTGTTATAATTATTCTTTTACATAATTTTATGACTTAAGAAAGCTGAGAGAAAAAAGGAGAGCAACTGTTTATTTATAGCTTTTGTTACATCACTCTTTTATTGATAATGTCTGGTTCTATTCATTTGTTCCTATGGATTTGAGTTACCATCTGGAGTCATTTCCTCAGCCCAATACAGCTTTGCTCCCACCCATCTCCTTTTCCTGTTATTGGCAAATATATTACACTTCTATATGTAATAGATCCAATAATACATTATTACATATTGTTTTATGCAATTGGTTTTTCAAATCAGTTAAGAAAGGAGAAAAATATTTGTTTATATTGTCTTTTATAATTATATAATTACCTATACCAGTGCTTTTTGTCTTTTCATATGGGTTCAGATGACTCTCTGGGGCTCACTTGCTGTCAGCTGTTAATTTTATTGGAGTCCCCTTGTAAGTGATGCATAATTTTTCTCTTGCTGCTTTCAAGATTCTCTCGACTTTCAGGTTTGTTTTCTGTTATGTATCTCTTTGTATTCATACGACTTGGACTTCATTGAGCTTCCTGGATATGTGGACTTTTTTTTCCTTTTACTAAATTTGGGAAGTTTTCAGCCACTATTTCTTTGAATATTTTTTCTCCCCCTTTCTCTCTTCCCCCTCCTTCTGGTACTCCCATTTCACATATACAGGTGTACTTTATGGTATCCCATATTTCTCTGAGGCTCTGTTTATTTTCCTTTATTCTTTTGTCTCTCTCTTCCTCAACTGTGTAATCTATATCAGTCTATCTTCAAGTACACTTATTCTCTCCTCTGCCAGGTCAAATCTGATGAACCCCTCAACGAAAAATGAAAATTTTCTTTTCAGCTACTGTATTTATCAACTCCAGAACTTACAATTGGTTCTTTTAAAATAAGTTCTATTTATTGATATTTTCTTTCTCTCACTGTTCTTACCAAATTTTAGTAGATTTTCTCAAATAAATGTTTCTTCATTTGTTGCATGTTTTTAGGACTACGTCCAGAGAGTTTAAATGGTTGGGGTTTTAAAAAAATAATTTTACCTATTATGCTAAGTGAAATAAGTCAGACAGAGAAAGACAAATACCATATGATCTCACTTATATGTGGAATCTAAAGAACAAAATAAGTGAACAAACAAAACAGAAACAGACCCATAGACACAGAGAACAACCTGATGGTTACTAGATGGGAAGGGGGTTGCGGGGGTGGGTAAAAAAGGTGAAGGGATTAAGAAGTACATATTGGTAGTTACAAAAGAGTCATGGAGTCATGGAGATGTAAAGTACAGTATGGGGAATATAGTCAATAATACTGTAAAAACTATGTATAGTGTTAGATGGGTACCAGACTTATCAGGGGGAGCACTTCATAAATTCTATAAATGTCTAATCATTACACTTGTACACCTGAAACTAATATCAAACAATACTGTATGTCAACTATAATTAAAAAAAAATAGTCACGGGGATAGATTCACCTTGACTATAAAGTCCCTTTTAGACCATTGAACATACCCACTACGGTTTGCTTCTGTCATAGAGAAATCACAGACTTTTCCAGCTGAAAGGGAATGAAACCCACTGTTCTTACTGAGGAGTAGTCAGGATAGGAATTGGAATGAGGCTACAGCAGTGTATTTCTTTAGGAGTATTTTTTCATACTACCGCTTAATAGAAACAGCATCTTTCTCCGTAAATCAAAGTTTCCTTTTGCCCACAGATATAATTCACGTCAGAGGCATATACTTTTCTGAAAAATAATGTTCTAGGTGATTGGGGAGAGAAGTGCCCTGGGGCAGGATTTTAGGAATTCTTTCTGTTTTCCCATTTCAAAGTCACTCATGGCTGAGGAAGCACCCACACCTCTCGCTCCCTGGAGAACTCTGCGCTGAACTAATCCTTCCAGCTCTTTGCTGTATACACTTTAGCAGTTAGGTGCGTTGCCCACGAGCGGGAATCAAAGGTACATTCAAAAGTGGGATTTCAAGGTGCTGCTCACATATGGGAGCTGCACCATTGGGACTCCCAGGCCAGTGCCACTTCGAGTGATACTGGCTTGGTGCCTTTCCTGCCCATGAGGAGACCAGTACCGGGGGAAGGGAGCGTGCCATCCGTGAGGAGGACAAGTCTCTTGGCCTCTTTGTACCTGTGTTTCCTCATGTGAAAAAGAATGAATGGATCTTAGGACACATTTTTCAGAGTTCGTACTGGGCTTATGCCCAGCTAACCAATCACTGTATGATGTTGTTACTCGTATTTTTTTTTCATGTATTCATCTTCTATTTCACTTACACCTTGTGTAAAAACTGCATTCCGTGCCAGGCCTGAAACGTTCCAAAGCTCAGTTCTGTGATTGAATTGCACCCAAGATTTCTACAAAAAACAAACAAACAAACAAAAAAGACACAAGCAAAAGGAGATAAAAGATATTCTTTCAGAATGTTTACCCTTTGGCAGTGATTCTAATTTATATATGATGAAACAACCCCCAATACTCCCTCCATACACTAAAAAAATCTCCCTGTGGAAGATATTTGCTTATGATTTATACTTTCATGTTTATACATGTGGTGCATTAGATACAAAACAGTAAGTGCTCAGTAAATACACGTATTAAAGGATCGGTATTTCTCTAGAACGGGGTTACATAACTTCAGCACTAGTGACACTTGGGCTGGATAATTCTTTGTCATGGGGGGCTGTCCTGTGCATGGTAGAATGTTGAGGAGCAACTCTGGCCTGTGCCCACTTGTGCCAGTAGCACAACTGCAGTTCTGACACCCCAAAATGTCTTCAGATATTGCCAAACGTCACCTGGGTGCAAAAGCTCCCTGATTGAGAACCAGTGCTGTGGAACAATTCATTCTGATCTGTGAGATAATTCTCACACTAATCTTTGCTAGAGACAAAGGCTTCGCTACATAATTTTAGTAGTTTTCCACTAACAAAATGTTAATATTTCCAAAAAAATAACAACGAAGTTTGCAATTAACTTTTATAAAAACTCCAAATATAAGGAAGTTATTTTTATAACTTACATATACTGCAAAAAAGGTAGCGGTTCAAATGTACGTCTTTCAATAGATTCTATTCTATTGCAGGACAAATCTCTAGAAAAAGTAAAAGAAAAAATATTGCCTCAATTAGCTATCAGATATCTAATTAGTAGGAATAACTAGTAGAGGTTCAAATGATAATATTGAATAAGTAGCTTTTGTCTAAACTCTAAACCTTAGGAATTGTTATTTGAACCTTCCAGAGTCCCTAACTCTGCCCTCAACTGTTGAGAGTCTCACGTTCATGGTCTTCATAAATAAAACATACAACTATATAATCTTGATAGATTTTGAAGGTAATCTTTCCTGAGAGCAGAAGAATTGATTGGATGACCTTTTGTGGTCTCATCAAACTCTGGATTATTAGATCAAAGTTTTTATATGTAATTATCATTTCTAATATTAAAAGGAATAGCCTCATATCTACACACTTTTCTTGGTTTGGTCCTGTTTTTCCAGGCCAATTCAATATCAGAAGAAATAAAAGATACCCTTTCACATAACTTGCAAGGAAGTTACTCTTCTAATACATCACTTTGAACTAATTCAGAATTAATTCAACTTTCCAGCATAGGAATAGAAATTCAGTTTTGTTTTATATTGTCTTAATAGTCCATGAATTTATCTGCTTCAGCTGTACAGTGTGGGACAGCAAACAACAACATGGTATTGGATTTTTATTTGAAAACACCCAGTCCTGACTATAGTTGACTCTTATTGCTATGGGTTCCAGCTTAGCTCCTCACTTTTCACCTCGATGGGTATAACTGTCTTCTGACTGGTGTTTCTATCTCGTCTCCCTTTCTAACCCACCATGCACAGCGTCACCAGATTACCTCTCCGGAAGTAGTTCTCCAATACCAGCCTCACTCGGGAACTTGCTGAAGGTGCAAATTCTCAGCCCCACCCTGGACTGACTGAGTTAGTCCTGTGGGATGGAGCCTGAGTTTTAACAAGCCCGGGAAGTGATTGTGTTGCAGGCTGAAGTCTGTCCTAGGGCACTGCTGTGACAACGTGGTAGCCGGGCTTGTTATCCTTGGCTTGGCCTGTGAAGCCCCAGACTTGGCTCTAATCTCCTCTCCTGGCTTGTACTCCACAGGGTCTCAGGGTATTTTCCCTGTGTTTTGCCTCTGTCCTACTCTCCCTCTGCAAGCTTATTCTTCCCAAGATGTCAGTCTGATGATTCCCAGTGGCCCTTCGAGGTCCCATTCAAACAGCATGCGCCAGTAACATCTTCCCTGATCTGACATGAAGTCTTTGCTCCCTCTTCTGTGCTCCAAAACCGATTTGCATCTCTCATTGCCCATATCTATTTCTCCTTTTTAATACTGTTAACTATTTTTGCATCCCATTTCCTCTGAGCATAAACTCCTTGAAAGTATGGACTAGGTCTTGCTCATCTGCATTGTCTGCCATGTTTAAAACTGACACATGAACATAATGCAAACTCAAATATTTACAAAATGAACAAATAGCTGGGGAGTGAGTAGAAGGAGGAAAAGGGCTGTTTTAAAAGAAAAGTCGTTTTCTTACTTCATGGCTCCCTCTTCTGTGCCTCTGCAGCACTTTGTCTGCAATTTAGTGCTTGTGCACTATGGTTTGAGCTCAATGTTTATTTTCCCTGTGAGATCGTGAGATCCTAGAAGGGTGGGAACCCTGTCTTACCCATCTGTGCCTACCATACTAGGTACAGTGCTTGGCATATTCTTTGTAGCTTTCTTATTGATTGGCATTTTAAAAATGAACGAGAATACTTCTGCTAACACAAAATAACTAGCTTACAAAGCATTTCACAGTAGAAGTAATGAACGACCTAATCGATTGAGCAGTTACCTCATTTTTTCCTTTAAAATGTGTTCATAAGATTTGGAGCCCAGATGGCAGGGGTACCCAAGAAGACCGATACAAAAGTGGTCGTCTGCCTAAGGTTTGGAAAGTTTCATAATACAAAGGACTGATTTTAGTGTCGTTTGGGGCTCTTTATACCCACTTCCCTGAAACCTTGTACACTTGCAAGAAGAATCTATTTTCTAAGAGCATCATTAATTAGACTAATACAAATTAATGGCGTACACAGCTCTGGATCCATGGACAAACGATAAAAATTGAGCTTTTCTTGCCCTGTAGGTGACAAATTGAGGCTAACTTGAATTCCTCTCATTTTACTAAATCAACTTTTTAAAACCATTTCTGTAAAGGCCCAACAGTAAATATTTTAGACTTTGCAGGACACACGTAAACACATTTTCTTCTTTGTTTCTTTCTTTTCTTTCCTCTTTTACAGACCTTTTAAAAATATAAAAATCATTCCAATCATAGTGGCTGTATAAAATGGACCACAGGCCGTATTTGATCCATGGGCCATAAACTAAATATAAATATAAGCAGATGGTATGTGGACACTTATATAACAAGGTTCATATGAGTCTCTACAATTATACAGACCTCATTACCACTGTCCTGTATAATGGAAGGGCTGTTCCCATCTACATCTTGTCTGTATAATCAAAAATTGAAAATGCATAGGAGCTATTTAATGCGGGGATGGGCTGGATCCCTATACAGAGTTACAGAATTGTGGAATTTTATTGCTGGAAGAAATCGTAGGGATTATCTCATTGGAAACCCTTATTTATTTTACTGCTAATATAACTAAAACTCATAAATAAATATAATAAATTAACTTACAAATACTGGAGGGATAGAAGGCCTTCAAATGAATCCTTACGTAATTCACTCAAATTATTTTCGCTGAGAATTCTGAAAAACGAAAAGGTTATTTCCAGATCAAAATGCAAAATAACTACAACTATTTCTGCACAGAACTATATGTGGGGGAAACGTGGGTAATGGTGCCACCGAAATACCCTAATTCTTATTTAACTTAGGGCTGGTGAGCTGTGCTCTGTTTTCAGTCAAACCTTTCTCCTCATGTCTTCCTTTGTGTCCATCTCACTCCACCCACCCCCAACACCCTTATCCAGTGTTCCCAACAAATCGGATACTTTATGCCTACGTTCTAGATCACGAAGTCTCTGTTAGAACCCAACTCTGGGGGGCACCAACATTGGCAGAACTGCCATTTCCTCCTCTCTTTCCCCAAATCTTATGGAAATCTTATACAGAACTATATCAGGGCTGCAAGTGAAGTCATTCCATTTTATCCCCCTTTAAAAAAATTTTTTGAGAACTAAAATGTACATAAAATGCATGCAACATAAATGTTCACTTGAATGATTATAAAGCAAATACCTGTGTAACACCTTTCATGGCAAGACAGAGCACTGCCAGCGTCCCAGAAGCCCCAGCGCGCCTGTTTCTCTGACTCCCTAGAGGTCACCACTGTGCTGACTTTGATAAAAATACCCTTGCTTTTTTAATGTACTTTTACCTATTAAATGTCAGCCATAAACAACAGTTTAGTTGTGCCTCTTCTTGAACTTTACATAAATGGACTCCTATTAGATATATGACTTTCCATGTTGCTTCTTTCATTGAACAAGATTGTGTAAAGTCATTATATTGTTGCATGTGGCTGAGTGTGGAGAATTTCAGTGTCTTGTGTTGCATGTCCAGCTACACGTCGCTGCTGAATATTTGAAACAGGCTCGTGTGACTACTGAAGAGCGGAATATTTAACTTCATTAATTTGAGTTGATTTAAAATTTAAACTTAAAAACTGATAGTTAATGCAATTATTAGAAAACATGAAGTAGGGGGCCGGCCGGGTGGCTCAGGCGGTTAGAGCTCCGTGCTCCTAACTCCGAAGGCTGCCCGTTCGATTCCCACATGGGCCAGTGGGCTCTCAACCACAGGTTGCCGGTTCAACTCCTCGAGTCCTGCAAGGGATGGTGGGCTGCGCCCCCTGCAACTAAGATTGAACACGGCACCTTGAGCTGAGCTGCCGCTGAGCTCCCAGATGGCTCAGTTGGTTGGAGTGCGTCCTCTCAACCACAAGGTTCGAGTCCCGCAAGGGATGGTGGGCTGTGCCCCCTGCAACTAGAAACGGGAATTGGACCTGGAGATCAGCTGCGCCCTCCACAACTAAGATTGAAAGGACAACAACTTGACTTGGAAAAAAGGCCTGGAAGTACACACTGTTCCCCAATAAAGTCCTGTTCCTCTTCCCCAATAAAATCTTTAAAAAAGAAAAAAGAAAACATGAAGTATGCTGGCAACAAGTTGAGTATGTGATGTTACTTTTTCAACTGTAAATTTTATAAAATCTAAATACAGATCAAGTATTTCTGATATACATTTAGCCACCAAATTGAGACTTCAAAGACTTACTATGGAAAAAAGAATGTAGACTCTCTCATTAACCATTTTTACTGATTACATATAGAAATGACAATCCTTTAGATATTTTAAAGAATGTGAAAAATGCAAAATATCTTGCTAATAATATATTAGCAAAAAGGAAGGGACAGGAATGATCCACAGACAAACCTGACAGCTGGGTCGGACCAGGAATGTTAAGGCCTTTGCTTTACCTAGTCTCGCAGTAAAGACTAGAAACATGCTTGGGTCAGAGGGTGGGGGGACTCTGCAGCCGTTTCCTATAGCTCAATCACAAAAATGATGTGCTGAAATGATAATATTTTGGATATAAAGATTAAATCAAATATAGTAGCGTTTATTTCACTGTTTCATTTTACTTTTATTGTTTAAGTGGCTACCAGAAAATTTAAGATGACTTATGTGGCTTGCATTATGTTTCTAATGACTAGTATTCCATTGTGTGACTATACCGCTCTTTATTCATTCTACCATTGGTGGGTACTAAGATTTTTCTAGTTTTTAGTTACTACACAGAGTGCTGCTTTGAACATTCTTGTACTTGTATCCTGATACAGATTTGCCTGAGTTTCTAAGATATAAGAGGGCTACAAAATTGTTTTCCTAAGAAGTTATGCTATTTCAAGTTGGCAGATTGAAACATGCCAAGTCCTACCCCTCCGACCTCCACCAAAGTCCTGAACAGTAATAGAAAAGATATCATTTAAAACTCACAACATACATGAATTAGCTCAAAGCCTGGGAGCAGCTCCACCAAAGCTCCCCCCACCAGCAATGTCCTGGGAGCAGCCCGAAGACTTCAGCCCCTTGGACCAGGCAGCAAATGGTGTCTTCCTCCAGGGAGGAGCATCTGGTATTAGAAAGGGAGCAGGGTCCCAGGAGCCTGGAGGAAAAGTACTCACTCCCTGACTAGCCACCACAAGGCACCTCCACCTCTTCCTTATTCTAGGGGGATCCATGAGCAATGACAAGCCCTAGCAGTTCATTTCACCTCTCCCCTAGAGCCAGAAAACAGAAGCAGTAGCATCTCACTTACAAAGATGAATTGCACTGGGGAATGACCAAACAACGTGAGAAAGCCAACTCCATTAAGGACAAAAAACAAAAACAATCACAGGAGCTGATAGCCAATGAATCAGAGTTAACAGAGAAAGCGCAAGAGGACTTCAGAATAGCGTAATTAATATCCGCAGACAGATGTAAGCAGGTAACACATCTCCTGAAGAGAATCAACTCAAGCTTATGCAAATGAGGTGTTATCATTAATAATAATAAAAAAACTCTGTATATGAATGGCAGAAATAACAGTTGAAGAGTAAGTGAGAAAACTGAGAGGTCCATCCAATGATTTCTCCATAATGAGAAAGGAAGGGACAGGAATGATTCACAGACAAACCTGACAGCTGGGTCAGCCCAGGAATGTCAAGGCCTTTGCTGTACCTAGTCTCGCAGTAAAGACTAGAAACATGCTTGGGTGAGAGGGTGGGGGGCGTCTGCAGCCGCTTCCTATAGCTCATGAGCAGGAAAGCACATAGGCAGTGTCATCGAGAGAGGAGTGAGGGAGTAGAGAGCCAGTACAGAAGAAACTCTAGGCGATGTCAAAGGTAAGGAAGTGTCTCCTGCAGGGAGAATCCCCATCCTTGCAGCTAATATTAAGTTGTACATCCTTCAGGAGCCTTGAGGAGCTGAGAACATGCTATGTTGCCTTGTGAAACTATAATATTTCTAATCATGTTCTGCGTTTAAAACATTCTACTTTCCCCCTCACAGTGTCTGTTGGCCACTTATTTAAATGGATTCTATCTCATAACTTAATTATTTTCTCATAGCTTAATGCTTTACTCATAGCTTTTGACAAAATTTTACTGCCTGGAAAGTGCAACTGAAATCAAGGAGAGTTCTCAGTTATAAGGTAGTTATATTGAACAGAATATATTTTCACACATTGAAAACAGATCATGAAAATAAAAACTCAAAAACTTTAATTCCCACAAAGAACTCTGAGTCCTGAGAATGCATCAAAGACCCTGACCTAAATTGAAAACATTAATGTTGAAATTGACAACATTAGAAGGAACAGCTGTGAGGGTGTGAATATGTGTGAAGAAGGAAGGGTCAACAGGTGATGCTATGATTGATTGTGTTCTCACCTTTGTTAGGTAATGGTTTCATATTTCCATGAAAATGATCCGAGAAGAAAACACAAATCAATATGTCCAATGATGTTTATAGTAACCCTTTTCATAACTATAAAAAGTTGGAAGAAACTCTACTTTCCCAATCACGTAACAAAACCGTCTGTGTATAATATAGATGATATACAAAATGGTCATAGGAAATAATGATATATGAGAAAACTAAGCCAAAATGAAAGTTGTCTATACTACTTACTACTATTTTTTTTCAGAACGATGTTTTTGTGAGCTCTGTTAAAAAATTTTATTATTTTTTTTCAGTTACAGTTGACATTCATTATTGTTTTCTATTAGTTTCAAGCACACAGTGTAGTGGTTAGACATTCATATAATTCATGAAGTGATCCCCCAATAACTCTAGTACCCACCTGGCACTATACATTGTCATTATAATATTATTGACTATATTCCCTGCACTGTACTTTACATCCCCATGGCTATTTTGTAACTGGCAATGTGTACCTCTTAATCCCTTCACCCTTTTCACCCAGCCCCCGAAGCCACCTCCCATCTGGTAACCATCAGTTTGTTCTCTGCTTCTACGAGTCCATTTCTCTTTTTGTTTGTTTGTTTTTTTCTTTACATTCCACATATAAGTGAGATGATATGGTATTTGTCTCTCTCTGTCTGACTTAATTTCACTTATCATAATACTCTCTAGGTCTATCCATGTTGTCACAAATGGTAAGATTTCTTTTCTTTTTTTATGGCTGAATACTAATTACGTCTTTAAAAAAATATAAAGCTGCCAAGGACAATAAGCACAGAGAAGAGATGGGGCTGATCCTCAGGTGTTTATGACAACGTCTTCTCTGATTGGCTGATGCCCATGTCTGACTGTTTGGTTAGGAGTTTGAATATCATGGTAAGACAGGAAGTAACTAACAAGCATGTATGTATTTTATATCAATTGGGTTTCTTTTTGTGAAGTTGTTTGGATGACTGGATAGTAAATTTTTGAAAATAATTAATTTAACCTAGAAGGAAAGTTTAGACTAAGAATGAGTCAGTCACCAAAAAATTCCCCCAAAAAGAACTTCAAATAAGCAACTAAGTGGTATAAAATACATTGATCTGTAGAACTCCAAATATTCATTTTGCGTGAAGCACAAAATTTAAAACTACCAGGAATCAGAGTTGGGGGTTGGAGTGGAGGTGGCGGTGGGGGCGGGAGGGGAACTATGTATAGTTTTAAAGAAATACATACTCATAAGTTAAAAAAACTGCCTGGTTGTAGCATTTTCTCCTTACCAATAAGATACCAGTCTAAAGCTGGTCATAATCCCTATTTTTAGATGACTAGCGCTATTGTCTTGTATTATTAATTCAGAAGTCACTTATGACTAGTCTGCTGAAGTTGAACTAATGACATGACATAAACTCTCACATAAAAGTGCCAGTTAATTACTTTAAATGTAAATATTTTTCCACAAAAAACTTACATGCCTAAACTTACTTTTTCTACACATCATAAAAAAGATAAACAACGGAAAAATGGACAAAGGACAGGGTAAATTCCGAGAAGAAATAATGTTCAATAAACATGTAAAGATAATTAAATTCACAAGTAATCACAGAAATTCAAATCAGATGGGACCCCTTTTATTCACCCACGATCAGATCAGCGAAAAATGGAGAACAGCACTGGTGGCGGGTATGGGGAATGAATGCTGTCGTGGCCTATTGACCTGAGTGTGAGTTGGCACAACTTCTTCGAGGGCAATTAAAAGTTTATGTCTATATAGTCTTCGCCCCAACGATTCCATTTGTAAATATCTGTTCTACAGAGACACCTGCCCACGTTCACAAAGACGCATGTACAAGAATGTTTGTTGCAGCGATACATGTAGCAAGAAAACTGGACATAACCTGAACATCATCAGTAGGGGAATGATTCAACTGTGATACATCCATACTATGGAATATTATGCAGGAGTTTAAATCAATGGGGTATCTCTCCAGGATGTACTGGGAAGGAAGGTAACCTAACACACATCACGAGGTGAAAGAATCAAGTTGCAGGATATTACCATTTATGTAAAAAAGGATGAAAATCACACAACAAACCTATTTTGCTATCTATAAATATGCCTGTAAGCAAATGCATGAGAAAAGGTCAGGAAGGATATATACTAAACTCAGAGTAGCTTTTACCTCAGGGGTGGGGCCGAGGGCACAAGGAGGATTGTCATTATGCCTGTTATTTCATTTCTATATATTGAGAATATAATCATGTATTGTTTGTCATAATGGAAATCAGTTTAAATTGACTCTTATTTGAAAGAGGGCCTGCCAAATTTAATTTAAAAAATAAGCATAGAATTGCAATCAATAGAGATTCATTGGAAACATGGAGGGGGAAATATCTTATCTCGGAGTGACTGACTTCAAAATTCTGGACCCAGACGGATCTTACCGAGCAGTTAGTTTTTGTATTCATAGGTAGAGAGAACATACTCACAGTTTCTCAACCCAACGGTATGACTTCCATACACTTTCATCAATGTACGAAATAGAGTTTCCTTGTAAATTTCTGTGAAGAAACACAGTTCATATCCTTCAATAGGTAGCCAAAGAATGAAAAGATTAGTAAAAGAATCATGGCAGCCTTGTGGGGAACATTCACATGCAGAAAATACCAGCTTTCTAATTTCCACAGCTATCAGCTTCCCAGTTTGCAAATTAATAAAGACATAATTGTGGGGCCACTGGCCAAGCAATGAGGCATCTCCTCAGAGCATGAACTCCCTGTCTTGGGTAGGCAATGCCCGTTAATGACTTTGAATGTCATTTTTCCAAGATCTTGTGTCTAAAGTGACTCCTCCTACAAATCAATGAGAACATGATAAACCATTCAACAGAAAACTGGCAAAAACATTCATAATGATTAACAAATAAACATGAAGAAACCTTATGCCAGGCCACACCAAAGTATGGCTCAGTGGCCTCTAGTGAAATCTCTCCAGGGGTTAGAGGATCCGGGCAATTTCAAATGAGAGGGACTGATATGGAAAGATCTCAAAGACATACTGCATGGGGAATAGCACAAATCACTGAGCAAAGAGAAAAGTATTACCTCATCGGGGGGAAGTGCAAAGGAGAGATTGGAAGGACGGACACACACCAAAATGACAACAGGAGTAGTAGGGAGGGTTGGACGGGATTTTCACATTTTATCCTAATATTTCTGTGACTTGAAAAAAAAACACAGTGAGAATGTAGCCATGAATTACACATGTTTAAAAGAAACTATTAAAATCCTGAGGTTCGGTTTCGCCACTAACTCTGTGGATGACTTGGAACCATTACCTTTTGCTTTGTCCTCTTTCCTCAGGAGCAACTTACCTATCCAGTTTATATACACAATTTTCAGGAAGGTCACACAAAGTCAGACACCTGTCTGCCCCTCTGCCTAGTGGGCATTTCCACAACCAGAGGCCTCTGGTTGCTTTACGCTCACCAATAAAAGATGCCTAGAACTGAACTCATCTCCCTCAAACTGGCTCTCCTCAAACGGCTGTATTTCCAACTGTTATCCCACCATCATTCTCCTTATTAGCCAGGACGGGAACTTTAACGGGTCATATTTGATTTTTATCTTTCCTACACACCTCATCCCCAACTCTAGCCAGTTCTTCCTTTACTGGTCTTAGGATTTTCTTTCTACTCCTGTCACCACCACTCTGATTCAGCCCCTTTTCACGTTACTCCTAGATATTGTTAGAGCGTTCTCTTTGGTCTCCCTGAATCAAGCTTTTCTCTCCAGACCACTCTACATATGGAATCTAAAATAATCCTCTTATGTTAATCATTTGTCTCTCTTGCTTGAAAACTTTCAGTGGCTCTCCTTATCTCACAGTGGAACTCTCAAACCCGTATAGCTGACAGCCAAGGTTTTCATAATCATATCTTTCTTTGCTTCCTAACCCAATTCTTTACAGCCAGACCGTCGGTCCTTTAAATCCTCATCATTCCTGCAGTCATGGCTTTGCCTAGACTGTACTCACCTTTTCCCCTCTATTTACAAATCATAGCCATTCTTTAAGTCCCAGCGAAAGTTCTAGCTAATCCATGCAGCTTACCCTGACCTCCACACCACAGTGACTACAGATTCTGGTGAGATACAGCACCTATGGTCTGTATCTCTCTCAGTACTTAATTATCCATCACCTCCCTTTTTATGTGTATTCCCTTTCTTCCCCCCTATCATTGTCAAGTTCTAGAGAAAATGTCATAAGTCTGAGGCTGCCACAGTCCTTAACCTGACATGGGCACAAAATGGGGGCTATCCATAAAACATGAGTTCTGGGCATAACTGAGGGATGAAATCATAATAACAGCTCACACACACACACACTCACACACACACACACACAGTAGGCACTGATATAAGTGCTTTACAGGTATGCACTCAGGAAAACCTTACAACAATCCTATGCCATGGTAACTATCATAACCCCTATTTTACAAATGAGGAAGCTGAGTCACAAAGATATAAATGACTGACTTGGGTTCAAACCCAGTCAGCCTGGCTCTAGAATCTCCACACTTAAGCACTTTGTTGTATCACCACCAATGTGACCCGGGGATGGCCCAGTTGCTTCTAAAGAGGATGGAGCAAAAGTGACAGGAGAGTAGAGTTTAAGGAATGAAATTATGGCGCTTAAAAAATGGAGAAGGAAAAATAATAAAGCCAAGTACTAGTGAAACACTTGCGAAGAGTGGAACAATAGTGAGAAAGAGAACGAAGATAAGGAATAGTTGACAAGCCTAAAGTCAAAACAGAGTCAGTCACGTGGGTGGGGAGATGAGACAGGTCCAGGAAGATGCTGAGGGAAAGGCTGCATGTCAGGCAGGATGCAGAGAAGGAATGAGGAAAGGGAATTCTTACACGATGGTGAAGGTGCCGTTGTAGCTGTGGGACTTGAGCTCAGGCACTCTGCGCAGCCGCTGCTCTGGGCTGAGACCTGCGCACGACAGCGTCCCATCTGTGCAGGTACACAGCTTGCAGATGTCCATGCTTCTGGAAGCACTCTGCTCAGTTGTTGCAGGAAGTGTCTCAGATGACTCTGGTTCGCGAGTTACGTTAACTTCCAGGTCCACAGGTTGAACTGTGACTTCAGTCGGGTTTGGATGCTGGCTCTGAACCTGCTCTGGATGTGGAGGTGTCACCTCCAGGCGCCTAGGAGAAGGAGCTGTAGTCTTGGTCAGGACTGCAGAAGACTTAGCCTCCGTGGTAGGTTCTGCAGTTACGATCAGGCCCAGGTCCAAAGGGGGAACTGTGACGCTGGGTGACATTGGATGCTGATGATACTCGTCCTCACCTTGAGTTGGAACTCTCACCTCCTGATACAATGGAGGTTGTACTACAACCTTCTTAGGTGGCTCTGGAGACTGTCGTGGGGCCTCAGAAGGCTGAGCCTGGACCCCTTGTTGTGTCAGAGAAGGTTCTGCCTCCTTAAGGGGCTCTGGAGGCAGAGCTGGGGCCCCCTGCTGGACTGGAGATGATTTTGTCTTCTCAGGGGCCTGTGAAGGGGCCTCCTGCTGGCTAGGAGTTTTGATCTCTTCAGTGGGCTCGGGAGCTATGGAAAACTCCAGATCCACAGATCTCATTGTGACCGTAGGCGATATTGGATGATGAGCTTCACCCACACCTAGAGGGGAGAATGTCACCTCAGGATGCACTGAAGGTTGATCTAGGACACCCGGGGAGGATTCTGGAGGCTGAGCTGGAGTTGAAACTGTCAGTTCATCATGCTCTGGAGGTTGAGCTGGTTCTTCCTGCAGAGTTGCCGAAGCTTCTGCCTTCCTTGGAAACTGAGCTGGGGTCTCCTGCTGGGTTGTAGAAGACTCTGCCTCATTAGGGGGCTCTGGAGGCTGAGCTGAGGCTTCCTCCTGGGTTGGAGAAGGTTCAGCTCCAAAAGGCTCTGGAGGCTGAGGTGGGGCCTCCTGCTGGACTGTGGAAGAGTCAACATCCTTAGTAGGCTCTGGAGTTATGGTAAGTTCCACACCCATAGAGTTAAGTGTGACACTGGGCAAGTTTGTCTTATAAGCTGGAAACAGTCCTGTAAGTCCAGGTACAATGTCATTACTTACTGGAATGGTAGGGAACTCGGGGGCTTGAGTTGGTGCCTCTTGCTGGACAAAAGAAGTTTCGACCTCTTCTGGAGGCTGTGCAGGCTGAGCTTGGGACTCCTGCTGGATTGAAGTAGGTTGAACCTCCTCAGGGGGCTCTGAGGGCTGAGCCACGTCCTCCGTCTGGAGTGGGGAAGCTTCATCCTCCTCAGGGCGCTCTGAGGGCTGAGCCAAGGCCTCCTGCTGGGTTGGAGAAATGTCAACCTCATTAGTGATTTCTGGAGTTACGGTAACCACCAGACTCCAATATGACAGCTGAGCTTCATTCTGACTTGGAGATGGAATATTTCCCTCATGCTGCACTGTTGAGCTACAGCCTCCTCTGGAGGCTTTGCTGGGGCCTCCTGAGGGGTTGGAGAGGGCTCCCCTTCCTCAGGGGTCTCTATAGGCTGAGCTGGTGCTTCCAACTGGACTGAAGGAGATTCAACCTCTTCAGGGGACTGTGTAGGCTGAGCTGTGGCCTCCTCAGGAGCTCAGGAGGTTTATCTGCCCCCACCGAAATCCTCAGGTAGCTCAGGAGGTTTATCTGCCCCCCTCCACCCCCCTGCCTCCCCGCCCAAAATCCTTAGGGAGCTCAGGAGGTTTATCTGCCCCCCCCCCCCAGAAATCCACAGGTAGCTCAGGAGATTTATCTGCCCCTGCCCCCCAGAAATCCTCAGGGAGCTCAGGAGGTTTATCTGCCCCCCCACCCCCACCCCTGCCCCATCCCCCGGATATCCACAGGTAGCTTCTCCTCAGGATCAATGCCACCCATACTGGGATCTAAATAATCATCCTGCAGCTGCTCTAGAGCTGAGGCGTGTTTGCAGGTTGGCCTGGAGTTCCAACAACAACTCTGGCAAGCATGGCACTGAGCCAGATCTTGCTCCAGTGTGGGGGTGACACAATAAGCTTTGCTGGCTTTGAACTGGCACTACCTAGAGGTGGAACAGGTATTTCAAGTGTGTAGTGAGCCTGATCTAGACCTACAGTCTGAATCTCAAGTGGAGGAGGCAGAGTCACGGCCTGATTCTGATCCCAGCTGCGCTTTGGAACCACCTCTGGGAGCCTGTGATGCTGGGTTACCTTGTCCTCGGGATCCTGAAGTCCAGCAGCGAACTGATCTGGCCCTGGGGGAAGCTTTCCAGCGGCATCCGGGAAAGGAACCACAGGCTCAGTCAACTCCTGAGGGGAAGCCACCATCTGGGCTGCAGCGGAGGAACCCAGGAAATGAACGCTCCCCGGGCCTGCAGGGGTGGTGAACACATGGGGTGATGTGGATGGGAGGTCAGAGGAGTTTAAAAACCAGGGCTCGGTTGGCGCTGGGGGATCGGAGGTCAGCCGGACAGGGTCCAGGGCCAACTCCAGAGGCTGAGCTGCCATGACCAGCGGCCACAGCAGTTGCCACGTGAAGATGAGCGCTGGGGCGCCGAGGCTTAGCCACGGCATGACGTGCGAACGTCGAAGGTCCATGGGCGCAGCGAGCGACCAAGGGCAGTGTGGTTCCAAGCGGGAGCTGGACCATTCTGACAGCCTGTGACCTGTGAGCCCTGAGCAGCCCCGCGCCCCGCCCTCACCTGGAGTCCCACCCTTCATTGTCGCCACCTTTATTAGGCTGGGGCTGTCATGGGCTCTGCACTGGAGCGAGTCCTTTTCCCAAAATCACCAGGGTCGGAGCGTTCCTTTTCACAGGCAACAACTACCTCCCACTGGGGTCCCCTCCCCCTCAGAGGAGGCAGGATTTAAGCTGCACACCTGGGTGTCCACGGACTCCAGCAGCCCAGGGGTGGGGGATGGGGCGGTGCAAGGACGTGGGGGCTTGGGGGTGGGGCAGAACTTCCCCAGGAAGCCACAGGGCCTGGCATCCCAGGAAATTCAGAAGTTTTAGTCCACTTCCGGTAATCTGAACTCTTCCTCCTCAAAGCTGAAATCGGAGAGGCATTCTTCCTCCCCTTCGCCATAGTGCTTCCAGGAAAAGGAGCTGGAAAAGTAGCTGACCTACAAAACCAACGCTAGTTAGGGCGGTAGGAGGGAAACACCTTACAGTTAGTTCTAACATGTTGCCATTTCCTCTAAATTCTCAGCATCCATGTCTGATTATTAATTCACTACTCTGTTAGAATGGGGCTACTACTGAGTCAGTGATGACTCCACAGTTTCTGTAACAGGACTTTCAGACGTGAGCAATTAATTCTGGGAAACAGGGACTGAAACCAAGTGAGTAGGCTTTTGGGAGAGCATGGAAAAACGCCCACCATGCCACCTTGCCTCATCACAGCCATTAACTGGAAAGCAGCAGTGCCACTTTTCAGAGGTCTGCCCCATGTGCACACGTGGGGAAGACACTTAGGATCTACAAGCCAGCATGTGAAGTAATTTTCTTGAGATACTGTAACTAGCACCCAGTTTGCTTCCTCCGAGCCCTTTTGATAATCTATTTGATTTCAGTCCTTGTTTATTGTCTGGCACAACTTCTCACATGGAAACTCCAAGAGAGAAGCCTCATCTTATTCCCATTGTCCGGCACATAGTAATGGTTTTTAAATGGCATTGATTCCAAGACTGGCCCCATCTAGAGGTGGATCTGTTGTTATAATTGGGTTTCTGAAATCTGTAGCGTCAGTTTTGAATCCCTTCCTCTCACATTTCACAGGAAGCTAGATTTCTTAAAGCCCCAAAGTTGGAGAAGTTTGAAGTTTCCTTGACTGGTTTGATTTAAATTGAATTAAAATAATTACTTTGCACAGAAAAAAACTTCAAATACTTTTTCAGAACACAACCACCTTTTCTTTCTCGACTTGTTTCTCTTCAAAACAAACTTCGCAACTTTGGGGTGAGTTAAATAATCAGAAATCTAGCCCCAAATTAAGCTTTCAATGACATGAAACACATTGTTTACTCCTTTTTAAAAAAAACATGCTATATGTAGGAAATTAATATGTGCTGATAGAAATTACTTTGGCAACTTAATCCCTAATTCAGGGCAGCCGTGTAATTGCTTTACAGAAAGGTTTTTCAGCAAAGTATTTCATACAATGTATATACAGAGGGTGCCTGTCATGCCAGGTCTCCACACAAGAATGCTCCCCACACAAGAACGCAGGATACGTTGAGGCCAAAAAGGAACACCCACGGAGCCATAGATAGGGGACTCATACCACTATATTCTCTATGGCGGCTGGTCGTGACATGAAAGCAAACATCCACCAGTACCCCAACAAGGGGTCTTCCTGCACCCCAGTCTCGCTGGCAGCCGGGCGAGACACAGCAAGTAGGATCTACACGATACACAATCTGTCATCCACGCTTGCTAACCACACTTGCTAGCCGTAACCCGCCGTCCGCTTCTCTGCCAACCAACCAAACAACGCCCTAGCGTAGCCACGGCAGTTATATCAGTGGCTAATGGCTAACCGGTAACAGCTGATGGCCACCCACCACCCGAGCCAGCACCTTACCATGCACATGAGGCTGAGAGCCTGGAAACTGCTCTCTGAGACTCTGTCCCCACAGTGCCAAAAAAATGTATACACATTTTAAGAAAGTAAAAACTATTAAAATTGTAATGCTCAATATATCCTGATAACGAGATAAATACAAGTCATGTGTATACATTTTTTTTGGCACCCCCGGTATGAGATGCTGAGCGCTGGGTAAAACACCGTAAGTGAAAAGTATAATAGTTTTCATCTTATTCAGCTGGAGGCGGGGGTTCACAGCTACAGCCAGTCGCATGTACTGTAGTTGGAACACCTGATCTGGAGCGTGGAGAGATGGGACTCCGGCAGGCCCGGTGTCAGGATGCTGCCCCGCGTCCAGAGCCGGCCCGTGACCGAGGATGGCCTGGAAGCTGCACTCCGCATGCAGCCGTGGCCCTGTCTTTGCCAGTTCAGATGGGCAGGACTGTCCATCCTGGGCTTTGTCAGGCTTCTCCTTACCAATCTTTTGGTTTTTCTGGATTCCATTAGATTTCACTGTCAGTAATAAAAGACTGATCTTCCCTGGGCAGTTGAGATGTGAGGGGAAGTTTTGGCTTAGCCATTGCTGAGAAAGATGTAAGGGCATTTACGCAAGTGAGAATTTATAGCTTATTCCTGTCCTCAGGCCTTCTAAGCATATGTCGGAGAGACACGTCTCCTAAACGTAAAGTGTTCTATGCGCAAAGATATCCAATGATACATGTGACCAAATAAAAAAGGCATAGTTTTCAAATGCTCTAGCATAATCACACTTAACGTCATAGTTACATTTTCCCCAAATCCCTGGGATCCTATTTAAGGGAGTTCAAAAGGCCTGTGTCCTCTTATGTGTCCACAACTGTAGCAGTACTCTGGTGACCCTCAGTCCTGTTCTCTAACTGTCAAGTTAGGGGTCAGAGCCAAGGGCCAGAGCCTCAGGAAAAGCCCTAGAAATTCCCTGCACTCAGGAGCAGTTTCAGAGTTTCACATTTTCCCATGAGTGATACAGCTGGCTATCCATGCAAGAGTCTTCCAAATTCTGATCGTTGTTTGAAGTATGGCTCGAGTGGCTGTGTAACCCTGGAGCTTTTATCTCCACATACTTGAATTAAATCCCATAGTTCTTCAGTTCTGGCATCTGTGATCTTCACAGGGTTCAGATACCACAGGGATTTTACCACTTTCTGAAATACAGTTAACATGGATCAATTCAGAATTTCTTTTGCTCTAAAACTTCCTGTATACAATGGTAGCACCCAATAATTAGACATCTTTTGATTTCTAAAAGCAGAAAATAAGAGCATTTTCCTAGAAATTCCCTCAGCTCACATTTCAGTTTTGTATCATAATGCTTTGTGAAAAAATATATCTGAGGTATCAACTTTATTTGGTTCAAACACTCTATGACCTTAGAGATAGGAACTGAGGAATAATGACACAAGTGAAAACTGTAGTAACAGAAATGTTCAATCATGATATGATTAAATAGTAAGGCATTAGGTGGGGGTCAACATCAGTTTTAACCTGGGATAGCGACGACTGGATGATAGTGGATAACTCATATTAGACGCAGGGCAAATGTCTACTCCCTGAGAACCAAAATTCTACCAGATACAAGGAACAAAGCCAGAGCGCGAGAGAGGAGGAGGAAGAGGGGAGGTAGAGAGGGAGCATTTGAACACTTCATTCAGGCAGAAACTGGCCCATGTACCTTACAGAGAATACAACTTCCGTCAAGGCGAACTAGAGCCACAAGGCTTCCTGGTTTAAAGTGTATGAACGATAGTTTGACATATTACTATGTTTCCCCGAAAATAAGACCAGGTCATATTAATTTTTGCTCCAAAAGACGCATTAGGGCTTATGTTCAGGGGATGACATCCTGAAAAATCATGCTAGGGCTTATTTTCCGGTTAGGTCTTATTTTGGGGAAACACAGTAGGGAGAGGTAAACAACCTGGCCATTTACGTAGTTTGGTTCTTAAAGGTTGTTACTCAGAGTTAACAGCTGGTGGAGATTCTACCTGATGACCAGAGACGGCAACCTTCACTGGAAGAGCTGCCTAAGCCAAAGGCTGAAACCAGGCCAGGGGTCAACTCTTACAAGCAAGTAAGTTGCCAGACAACTGAGCTAGGTTTGTCAGTCTCTAAGCCTGCAGGGCTGGGAAGTAGGGGAGCTGTTCTGTTGGGGGACTCGACTAATCAGAAGGAGAGAGAGAGAGAGAGAGAGAGAGAGAGAAGGCACAGCCTGTAGCATTCACACCACTATAAAATTACAAAGCGAGATCAAAGGAGAAAGTGTAAAACGGGTGCACACATCCTGCTCCAAAGGGACAGATCCCGCCCACGGAGTAGGACGAAGCCTTTGCACTGGCTGTTCCCTCTGCCTGGAATGCTCTTTCCCTAGACATTTGGATGCTCAGGTCCTTTACTTCATTCAGCGCCGCTCAATGTCACCTCCTCAGAGAGGCTTTCCTTGACTTCCCCTTGTCCTGCTTTATTCTTCTGCTTAGCAGTTATCACCACCAGGTGACAAAAATAGTCCTGTATTTTTGTGTTTGTGTATTGCTTATGTCTTCCCAATAATGTGAAACTATGAGAGAAGGGGCTTTGTTTATATCCCCAGCACCTAAAATAGTTCCTGGTACATAATAAGCGCCGAGTAAATAACTGTTGGATGAATATGGGATGTTGTAAAGGTTTTTAGGAGAGGGCTGCTTTTCTAACCTGGCTTTCAAAGACGAAAGAGAACAAGATGGCCACGTAGGGCATGACCAGGAGAGGAGAAATGAGGGGCGGGGGTGTGAGGAAATGGCTCTCACAGAATGGGTTGCAAATCATGTATCTGATAATGAGCTAGTATCCAGAATATATAAAGAACACTTACAATTCAATAACAAAAAGACAGATAATCCAATTTAAAAATAGGAAAAGAGTCTGACTAGACATTTCCAACCAAAAGTTATACAAATGACCAATAAACACATGAAAAAGTGCTCAAGATCACCAGTCGTAAGGGAAATGCAAATCAAAACCATAATGAGATAAGATAACATTTTTCATCCACTGGGACAGTTATCATAAAAATAACAACAAGAACAACAGATACTAACACTTGCCGGTGACGATGTGGAAACATAATCTCCTGGTGGGAGCATAAATGGTGAAGCTGCTTTGGAAACCTGAAAAACTCACCTCCCTCTGAGGCCCTGACAGAACTCTGACTGATGGCAACACACACACAAGAAGCTGCAGGCCAGAGGGGTGAGTTCCTCAAAAGGTTAAACACAGAGTTACCATGAGACCCAACAATTCCACTCCTAGGTATGTACTCAAGAGAATTAAAAACATACATACACACAAAGACTTGTACATGAATATTCATAGCAGTATTATTCATAATTATTCATATTCCCAAAGTGGAAACATCCAAATGTCCATCAACAGATGAACAGATAAATGAAGTGTGGAATATTAATACAGTGGAATATTATTCAGCAGCAAAAAGGAATAAAGGATTCATTCATGCTGCGACGTGGATGAACCTTCCAAGCATATGTTAGGTAAAAAGAGCCAGACACAAAAGGCAACATATTGTATGATCCCATTTATATGAAATGTCCAGAACAAGTGAATCTATAGACAGAAAGTAGATCAGTGGTGGCTTAGGGCTGCAGTGGAGGTGGGGAGATGGGGAGCAACTGCTAAAGGTTATGGGGTTTCTTTTTGCGGTGATGAAAATGTTCTAAAATTAAATGTATTGATGGTTGCAAAACTCTGTGAATGTTAAAAACCATTGTACACTTTAAATGGGTGAATCATGGTATGCAAATTATATCTCAATAAAGCTGTTACAAAAATAAAAGAAACCTAGAGATGGGACTGGAGTTGCACCCTCTCACTGATAAATTTCATCAGCCGCCACACAAACAGAACGAAACTAAACATGAATCATTACGTACGACCTCTCGCTTCCTCTAACTTCCTGTGTGCTTTTCCTTCACTTGCACACCCTACCCGTGAACACACTTGACCTAAGAACGCTGGTTGCAAACCCTGGGCTGGTGCTCAACGTGGTCCTCCGTGTTGATGGCTCTGAGTAACTTTCAAGATCTCATTTATTCCAAGAAACATTTATTTAGAACCCATGTTCTGCAAAGCACTTTGAAGAAAAGAAATATAGCTATGCCCTCAATTGTTTGCAGTCCTATAGGAGAGTTAAGACCTATCATTTAGGATTCACTCACTTGACATAAAAGAAAAACCCCAAATACCAGTGGCTTAAACAAGATAAACTTAGTTCTCTTCCTTGAGGTCACTAAGAACCCAGGCTCTTTATGTTTCTGTTGTGTTCTAACACAACGATTTCCCATCCTAAGGGTCACTTCCTGGGCCAGTATGGCTGCTGGAGTGGGTTGAGAATGAATGGGAATTGAGGCAGAGGGAGCAAAGAAATGACACAGTAGTTGGATGTGCATAGGGGACAAAAGAGGAATTTGTGAAGATAGGAGATAGACGCAAGTGAAGGGACCTGATGCAGAAGGAGAAACTGATGATGGCTTTGGGGGTAGAACACCTCAGGAGTTCAGTTCTTGAGAAGATGAGAGGAGATGGCAGCTACGGACCATGTGGAGCAAATGATCTTGGGGTGGAGCAGGGACACTCTTCCAATTGTCACAAGAAGTTGAACAGGGTTCAGATGGGGAGGTGGGAAGGTGCGGGCACTCCTCAGGGACTGCTTCTGGTTTCTCATTGAAGTGGTCTCCTTCCCCCTCTTTCTTTCTTTCTTTTTTTCTCTCCTGACAAACACACCAGGGCAGGGCACCAAATATATCACTGTTCCACCTAGTTGGCTACTGATAACGTAGTATCCCTCAGACACTTGGTTTCGTGAACTGTATAATGTCCCAGAGTAAGATGGCTGCCCAAAGACAAGCTGCCAGAAGCAGATGGGAGAACACTGAGGGTCTTCCTGAGCCCATGAGTAGTAGGGGCCCCCAAGCCTGGCCTCCTGTTCTGGTTCTTTCTCTGCCAGGCATCAGGCTTCTCTCTGTCGCTGGTTTCCAAAGCTGCTTGCCTTTGGCACAGCTTCTCTGTGTCCACCCCCAGGAATCAGCTTCCAGAAGCTAAGGCCCACACGTCACTGGCCCCTCTCCAGATGCCGGCCAAAGTGCCTGCAAGGCTTTCCAAACCTCACATTGTCTTTCAGACACAGAGCTGGGGACACAGAGCTCTTGTGATGGGACAATCACTGCTTTCTGGGCTCTGCTGACTCGGGAGACACTGGCTGGGTGTGGCAGGCAGGGAGCCCAGGACAGGGCTGCCCACTGCCAGTCAGGCCTGGGGAGAAGGTGCAGGTCTCAGGGCCCTGGGCTGGCTCCTGGCTGGGGTGGGGAGGGCCAGGACAGAGAGAGTGTTCACTCCTCCTCCAGACAGTTGTCAAACACTCATCTCTGGGAATCCCTGTGGACCTGGCCCTGTGCTTGGTACCGTGGCAGCACAAAGACAGAAGTCATGGCCCCTGCCTTCCAGGAACTTCTGTCCTATAGGCTCCAGCAGGACATTAACTACAGAAAAACAGAGCACAGGAGCGAATGTCAGCCAGGGATTTCTCAGTTGCTGTAACGTGACATCTAGAGCAAAAAGATTGTGTGGTTCTTACTTCTCAAAGTAATTCAGATTCAAATGTTATGTTTTAAAATATGTGTGTGTGTGTATCAAAATTAACATTAGATTTTTCTGGTTGCAAAATTCTAAGTAAGTTTATCAAAGCTGAAATCTTTTCTTTCTCTGTTAGCCCCCTCAGTTAGCTGGTACCCTAAGTCCATGCTTTGAATTATGCAACACCAAACCAATCTTAAAAAGGGAATATTTTGGCCCCATGTCTGAAAACATTCCAGCTTCAGGCTTGGCTGGATCCAGGTGCTTATAACATACCGTATGAAAGCTGCCTGATTCTGCTTTTCTCCGTTTTGGCTTCATTCTTGGAGAAGCTCATACTCCTAGGATTGTATCCTGTGCTTATCAGTCCCACTTGAAAGAATGGGCCCATCTCCTGGTCACACCAGCAAAGTCCTGATTTAACTAGCTCTGACTGGGTAACAGGCCCATTCCTGGACCAACCTCTATAGTGGTTAGGGGTGGGTGGAAATGAAGGTAGTTGGAGAAAAATATGATGCTGTGACTGCTAGGCCTGAGTCATATGCCTCTGTCTGGATCCTGGGGTGGAGTCAGCTTTTTCTGGACCATATGACCGAAGGTGGGTTATACAATAGATACTTTCCCAAGGAAGAGTGGGGTGTTATGATCAGGAGGCAGCTGGATGCAGGGTAGGGTCACAATCAACACCCACTGCTGGTAGGGTAGTGGAATGTGCCCTCAGAGAGGTATGAGCCAAGGACTGTGGGAATTCAGGAGGGAGATGCCATTTCCAGCTAAAGGAATCAAGGAAGGCTTCACGTGAAGGATGCATCTGGCTGGGCCTTGAAGGACGACTGGAGTTTAAGTGTTGGCTCTGGCGGGATGGGGAGGAAGGGAATCCTGGCCAGAGGGAGCAGTGTGAGCAAAACCTGGAGATAATCAGAGAGGAGCAAAAGCCGAAGCCGGATGAGGGAAAGGCCTTGAATGCCGGGCAAGGGGCATGGCTTCAATTTGGAAGGCATTCGTGGATGGTTCCGGAGCCAAGGATGGCCTCATCAGATCTGTGCTCCTGGGAGCTGGTACTACTTGCCAAAGGAGACCTGACCCTCTGCTCCTCTCCGCCCTTCTGGGCTGACCTGGGTGCCTACAGATCCCTCTTCCTTTGGTACAGGTGACACTAGGCTGGCGTTTTCCAGGAGAAATGCTGAGTGAGAAACAGAGGGAAAGTGCAAGCACAAAGTGTGATTACAGAGCCTAGCTTTCTCTTGCTAAAGTACAGAAAGCCTGAATACCCAGCATCCTCCTTACTCTGGGCTTAACCTCCCCTCCCCCACCCTGTCAGTTGAGCCTGAGGCTGGAATGGGGGTTGGCAGCAGTGTCCACTCCGTGGGACCCTCAGAATCCATTTTCTGCCCTGAATAGTACTTGCTCTAAAGCAGCCCTGGCTCAGGCGGGGGGCGGGGGGCACCCTCAAGTCTCACCCCTAAATTCCTCCCCTGACCCTGCTCTCATTGTGTCGCCCAGAAGTATCAGAAAAATCAGCTGAAGGCTGAGTGGGGCCTGGTTCTCAGCCCCTCAGGTGCAGGGTTGCGGACCAGTCAAAAGTGTGGGCTTTGGGGTTAGTCAAACCTGTGTTTGAATTCCACTTCTTTCCCTTACAGACAAGTCCCATGACCTCCCCAAGCCTCGGGTTCCTTTTCTGCAAAAGGGAACATGGAAGCTACCCCTCACGGGACTGGTGGGAGGATGAGATGGGATCCTGCCTGTTATACACAGGCACAGGGTACATCTGCAATAACCGGTGAAAGGGTGAAGGAGGGAAAGAGCCACCCAGGGAGGGAGGAAACGACCGGCAGACTCCTGCCCCTGGGAGCGCTCTGAGCTTAGCCTGTGCGTGAGGCCATGTAGTCAGGCTGTGCAGACGCAGGCGAAGGGAGGCCAGGATAGAGCACAGGGGCCAAAGGCATCACCACCCTCAGACACACTCCTGGACTTTGAGCTCCTTTTGCCTGTTGGGCTCAGGGAAGCCCCAATGAACACATCATCATGTCATCCGTCCTGGAGCTCCCCAAATTCAGGGAGGCGTGGGCTCTGGGTCATGCCAGAGGGCCCGGAAATTCTGACTATGCCAATATGCCCCAGGTGGACCCCTCTGAGCTTCATGTTCCCCCATTCGTTAGGAGATCTGTGTCAGATTCTTCGAGGTCCCCAGGCTGCCAAAGGAGCAGGCTTTTAACAGAGTTTTCACAAAGCTCAGGCTGGATAGGCCTGAAGGATTGGGTAGGGGTGACAGGGAGGGAGACGAAGGCTCAAACCAGGGGTCCCCAGCTTTACTGAGCCCCTCAGCAAAATAATTTGAGGATGTATCCCCCAAAACGTACTTATTTATGTCAGAAACATATACTATTACACTAATATATTAGGCCCACTATAAAATACATATAAAATGAAACATTTTCAAGAGATATCAATAGGAAACAAACAAATTACAGCCCATCCATACAATAGACTACTACTGAGCTATAAAAAAGAATGAGGTCTTGTAACTCAATAAGGAGAAGATAACTAAATTTAAAAATGGACAAAAGATTCGAATAGACATTTTATCAAAGAAGATATGTGAATGGCTAATAAGCACATGAAAATGCTCAATTTCATTTACCATTACAGAGATGCAAATTAAAACCACATGAGCTACCCCTTCACACCCTCTAGCATGGCTACAATCAAAACGATAGATAGTGGAGGACAGCCAAGATGGCGGAGAACTAAACACCGTGCCTGCTTTCTTCCGTGAACACATTAAAATTACAACTAAATTATAGAACAATCAACCTGGAGAACCAACTGAAGTCTGGCTGAACAGAAGTTTTATAACTAAGGATAGAAAGAGAAGCCACATTGAGGCTGGTAGGAGGGATGGAGATGCAAAATGGGCTGATCCCAAACTTCCATGTGGCGGATGAAAATTGGAGGATACCTTGACGGTGTAGGTTCCCCCCAAAGGAACAAAGGGCTCCAGGCCCACTCCAGGCCCCTCAGGCCAGGAAAAGGAGCCCTCACAAGACCTGGCTGTGAAAAACAGCGGGCATTCCAACCATCCAAGTGGGACGGGAGGCTGTAGGAAACCCAGACGTCCTCTTAAGTGGCCGGCGTACAGACTGAATCACTTGAAGGCACTCACCTTGGGCTCCAGCGGAGGAACAGTGACTCAGGGGGTGTCGGAAGCATATGGGGAGCAGACTGAGGTGTGTAGCTTCAAGGCCAGAGCTGGAGGACAGCCCTGTTTTCCTCGTGAGGGGTCCTGTTCCCAAGCAGCTAGCAGGGTGCCGCCATCTTTAATATGTTGAGCCCCCCCCCTATGCTTATGGCCAAATCTGAATCTGATTGGTCTGGGAGCTCTACAGCTCTGCCCTGTTGACTCACTGGGACCCCGCCCCATCCAACTCCCCCAACGCCCGAGGCACTTTCTCTGTGAGCAGCCAGCCCTGCCACATTGCACTCTTTCTTGGAAAACTATCGGAGTCCCAGAGCCCTGGGCAGGCAACGACTGTTCTCGGTGAGCTCTGAGAGTTTTGCTGAGTAGCTCCAGGCTCAGCACTGGCACCAACCAGAGTCTACAGTAACCTGGTGACCACAAGTTTCTCACTGTAGTGACTCCCTGAGACCCTGCCTTTTCTAACTTGCATACCACACGGGGCTTTATCAGCCGCTGAACTTTACGGGAGCTAGCAGGTGGCAGCAGGACTTGGGGAGTCCTGGCTTTTTGCAGAGATACCCCAGGCCCAGTACTGGTGGCAGCCATCTTCAGTTTGCAGCGTGGCCTCTCCCACATGCCTCCAGGTTTAGCACAGGGAGCAAAAAACCACGGATTGCTTTGTAGCTCCTACCAGGTAGTTCCTGGCTGGTCACAAGCAGTGGATGACCTATGCCTGCACCAGAGCCCCTCCCAAAAGGCCCCAGAACCAACATACTTGGAGGTTGGCTTCAGACCATAGCAGAGCACTGCTCAATTGACCCCTCAAGCGGTACATACAATGGGTGGTCTCAACAGGCACCAGAGCCTGCTGGGGCAAATTCCACTCAGTGAGGTAAGCCCCCCATAGAGCAGCCCATAAGCTGTGGATGGGGCAAAAACCCACAGCCAATCAGCCTGTGGGTCAATCGCACCCACTGATGTGCCAATAGCAATCAAGTCTCAACTATAACAGGAGGACACACACAAACCACATAAGGGACACTCCTGGAGCACCCGGTGCAGGTGACTGGGGAGACTATGCCAGGGCCCCATAGGCCACCTGGCAAGACTGGGAGACATAGCAGATCTACCTCTTACACAGAAACAAACACAGGGAGGCAGCCAAAATGAGGTGAAGAATACAGATTATTGTTCGACTGTGCATGGCCGGGCGCTGTCTTACTCGGCTCTGGTGGTGTCAGTTTGTCTGGCTTCCTCTCAGCCCCTTGGCGGCGGCGGCGGCGGGCAGGGCCTGGCGTTTCCAGGCTGAGGGGCTCCGGGGTGAGGGGCACGGAGGAGGAGGAGGAGGAGGAGGAGGAGGAGGAGGAGGAGGAGGAGGAGCAGTAGCTGGAGGAGGAGCAGTGTGCCCTGGCACCCAGCGGCTGTGGCGATGGCGTACGCCGATCTCTTCAAGTACATCATCATCGGCGACCCAGGTGTTGGTAAATCCCGCTTCCTGCTACAGTTTACAGACAAGAGGTTCCAGCCAGTGCATGACCTTACTATTGGTGTAGAGTTTGGTGCTCGAATGATAACTATTGATGGAAAACAAATAAAACTTCAGATATGGGATACGGCAGGGCAAGAATCCTTTCGTTCCATCACAAGGTCATATTACTGAGGTGCAGCAGGAGCTTTACAAGTGTATGATATTACAAGGAGAGATACAGTCAACCACTTGACAACCTGGTTAGAAGATGCCCGCCAGCATTCCAATTCCAACATGGTCATTACGCTTTTTGGAAATAAAAGTGATTTAGAATCTAGAAGAGAAGTAAAAAAAGAAGGTGAAGATTTTGCACGAGAACATGGACTTATCTTCATGGAAACTTCTGCTAAGACAGCTTCCAATGTAGAAGAGGCATTTATTAACACAGCAAAAGAAATTTATGAAAAAATCCAAGAAGGAATCTTTGACATTAATAATGAGGCAAATGGCATCAAAATTGGCCCTCAGCATGCTGCTACTAACGCCACACATGCAGGCAGCCAGGGTTTCTCAGGGCACCACCAGTACTTCTGGGCTCAGCCAGACTTCCTGGACTCAGCCAGGCTCTCAGGGCACTGCCACTTTCTCTGGGCACAGCCAGACTTCCTGGACTCAGCCAGGGCTCTCAGGGCACTGCCACTCTCTCTGGGCCTCTCAGGGCACCGTGCTGGAACAACAGCAGCTCACAGTCAAGGTGCTTACATATTCTCGATGGCGGCCGGTCAAGCCACAAAAGCAAACATCCACCAGTTCCACTACATGGTGGTGTGTTCCCAAGCAAACAATCAAGCGGTCCATTAAATTAGGGATAGAAGGCAATTCCCCATAGTCCATAGTCATTCGCCAGGGCTGTCCTGGGGGTGAGGGACGACCTTGACCTCACCCTCATCTCCCACGGAGGACTCAGCAAGCCTTTCCTCCGGGGACAAGCCCTGCATCCGGGCTGCCTCAGCAAGCACTTCCCAGCCCACAGGGCCGCACAGACCTTTGCTTTCTCAGGCCTATGGTGATTGGGGAACTGTCCACGTCTTCCCACCCCTCCACGGGGGTCCAGCTCTCCAGCTGAAGTTAGAATCCCTGTGGTAGCCATGCTTCTGCCAGAGGCAGTGTGGGCAAAGAAGGGCGAAGAGGGGCTTCTCTCCCTCGTTTCCCCAGAACTGTCAGAACTGGAGGACACATCATCCCCAAGGGGTGTCGGTTACTAAGTCAAATAACCACTGATTCTGGTGTTCTCTCCCCGGTTCGCCAAGTACCAGTTATGTCCAACATACTTGACCTCCTGCCCATCGAGGACCATTCACTTCCGACCCCTCCCATCAGGTCTTTGGGGCTGCTGGGATATTTGGATCACTTAACCTACCTCCGTCATAGAGGCCGTTTTTGTCCCCAAGCTCTTAAACTCATGTACAAATGTGTGCCCTGTCTTGGTGTAGGGGGTTCTCTACCCTTACAAGCTAGTGGAAAATTCATATTGGGTTTTTTTGGTGTTTTTAACCTTAAAAATCCCAACCCTTGGATAGCTAGCAGGGAGGTGCTGGACTGATAGGGTAGAGAAGAATGCGTGAGAGCAGTAATTACCCAAGACTGCCCTCTTCAGGGTTTTACTTCAAAAAACATACTGGTGGGGCCACTTCTCCATTCACAGGTACTGCCCTGGCCTCACCCGACCCCACTGAGGGTCACACGTGTGCTGCTTAGGTCCCTCCAGCTCAGCCCAGCACCAAACCCACCCACTGCCTTCCTCGCCCAACACAGATCCATGGGGGCATGATTTCAAGGGATAATGCTAGCGCAATCTGCAGAAAATGCAAGCATTCCCCTACTTCTTCAACAAGGAAAATCATGAAGAAATCACATTTAGTAAGTCAGTGAGAGTTAAATGCCTGAGAGAGTAAAAGAAATTCTGAACAAACAAGATTTACTAATTTACCTATATGAGCACAAATAAATGTCGGTGGTTTGGTAAATGAGAGGAATGGTGCCAACCGTGCACGGGACAATAGCACAGAGTCCCCAGAGGAGCAGTGGGCCTGGGAAATAGCCCAGCATGTTTTGCTGGTTAGGTAGGGCTCCAGGCACAGTTAACGGGCTACCAGTCCCTCATCTGGCTTATTAGTTTGTGGATGCTGTTCTCTGGGTGCCGGCCCAAGTTACCTCCCAAAGTTTCTTACTGAGAATGAGTAACAAGTGTTTTTCTCCGTGTGGTGACTTCTGTGAGCCAACCAACATTTACTGTGTGGAAAGCACTACCAGGAAGGAGGATCAGTAGAGCGCTGGGAATCCAGGAAGTGAGGAGAAACAAGTCAGATAGTCTTGCAGACTAATTTGCTGTCTCCTTTCAGTATCTCGGCAGAGAGCTAGTTGAGCAGGTCCCAGCGAGCAGTGTTAACAATGAACCCCTCTTTCTAATGAGTTCATTTTATTCATCAAAGAGTTTCCACATTAGTGGTACAGATATTCCCTGCCTCGCCATCCCTATAAACGGGAAGCATTCCAGGCAGGCTCCCTCTCAACAGGAGCTCTAGCCATGGGACACACAGTGCAGCTAAGTCTGGCCTTCTCTGAATGCTTCGGAATGAGGAAACTGTTATTGTTCTGCTTGTAAGTTTCCCCCCAAAACCAACAAAACCCTACTTTATATTTGTACCTTTAGTACTACTGTCCTCTTTACGTGACAGGGAGTCAAAGCATTTTGTGCCCAGGAAAATCTATGGGTTCTTGGCATGCTAGGTGTTGGGGTGGAAGGGAAGACTTGGAGCTCCGGGCCAAACTCCCCAGCCATTACAAGGGCATCATGCATGAATATAGCAGCTCAGAGGGCCTCAAGTGCATCTGGCTCAACCCCTGTATCAGACAGTGTATTCATTATCTGGTGCTATGTAGCAGAGCACGTGAAAACAGTGGCTTAAAACGATAAACATTCCTCACAATTTCTATGAGTCAAGAATTCAGGAGTGACCGGGCAGTTCTGGCTCCGGGTCTCTTGTGAGGTTCTCAAGATACTGACCAGGGCTGCGGTTACCTGAAGGCTCGACTGAGGCTGGACGGCCCACTTCCAAGGTGGCTCACTGACACAGCTGTCCAGGTGGTGCCGGTTGTTGGAGGGCGGCCTCAGTTCCTCCCCATATGGACCTGTCCACATGATACTTGACTGAATGTCTTCACAACACAATGGCTGGCTTCCTCCAGAGGGAGCCATCTAAGAGACAGACACAGAGACACAAGTTACCCTTTTTGTGACCTAGCCTCAGAAGCTACATAGCATCACTTCCGCTACACAACAGGAATAGTTACCATAGCAGTCAGTCACTAAATCTAGCTCACATTCAAGGGGAGGGGATTCAAACCCCACCTTTTAAAGAAAGAAGAGTCAAAGAATTTGTGGACATATTTTAAAACCGCCACAGACAGGAAAAAAGAAACCACTCTAGATTATGTCCAGCAAAAAATAAATTAATAAATATTTTATGATTTTATAGGTGCTTATCATCGGAGGGACTAAGGTGCTGAAAGTTGGGGGTGGGCCAATTGCACCACGACCTTTCAGGTTCCTTTGCCATAGCTGCTTTCCACAGATCCAAAGTCGCTGCTGCCACTCAGCAATCAAGAAACTTTGGGAAACCCCTGCTGAGGCGATTGCAACAGCATGGCTGCGGACAGGTGGGGGAATGTGGAGCCCGACATGCAGCCTGCACATCTGCTGCTACCGACCAGAAAAGGATGACTTCCACCTCCTTTCCACCTTCCAAATTGCACACAAGTACTTTTCATTGGCAGAACCCTGCTGTCAAGGGAATCTGTGAAATGTGCTTCCCGGCCATCTAGCACCTGCAGAGAAGGGGGTAGAAATGGGTGTCAAGAGCCAACTGACACTAGCCAACATACCTCCATACACAGGTATGGTGAGGAGACGCCACCTGTACTTGCAGGGGTCCTGGTGCAACACTCCTTTTTTTTGTCGGCTTATGGGTGTCCGTGGCTTGGTAAAAGGTGGGTGGTGTCTACATGGAGTAGCATGGTGGAGAGCTGGCTAAGTCGGAGACCTGGAAAGGTGTCATTCTAGCTGGGCAGCAGGTGAGATACTGAATGCTGATGACATACAGCCATCTCTAGAAGTGACCAGAGAAACACCTGGAGTTGATCCTTAGTTTGGTCTCTGGAATGTTCTCACTGAACTGAAACGGTGGGTGGGCTGCAGGCAATATAGTGAGGGAGAAATAAGGCTATTACCTTATTAAATCCTCACATCAACTGATATTCTTCCCCCAACTTACAGATGAGGAACTAAAGCTCAGAGAGCTTTTGGAACTTCCCTGAAGTCACACACTCTGGCCCCTCTGCCTGAGGCTAATGGGCCATGGGTGGTGTGACTTGACTTCTCTTTTCTGAACATCAGTAAAATTCAATTGAGAAGTTCCTATCTTCAAGGCCATCTCAAGGGACCTATTGAAAGATACTGACACTATGACAGTTGTCTTGGCCCCTCACTGTTTAGGGAAGACTCAGAAAACAGCCAGGGTTAGAGCTGGGATTCAAACCTAAGCCTTCCTGGCTCCGAAGCCCTCTTGCTGTCACTGAACTATGCTACTTCCCCAACTAGAATCAGAAAGAGCTGGGTGAGAATCCTGCTTCTAACCATTAATTAGCTGTGTGGCCTTGAGCCCCCAAGTTACTCAACTTCTCTCAAGCCTGTTTTCTTATCTGTGCTATGGGTGCAACAACGGCACCTACCTTCCACAGGGTTGGTAAGGACAAACCACGGTTCCTACCTGGCAAACAGTAGGAGCTTCTGTTTTCCACGAACGTTAAATCCCTGACCGCTGGTCGCTTACGTTAGAGCGGGGGTCCTCACATTTCACCAAGATTTTATTTCTAATCTTCCTGCTCTGCCATTGACGGTAGTGAAGGCGCTCAGCATTCATCTAGGCTAAAACCGAGAAGGGGCGGTTATCACACCTGGAGGATTTCTGAAGGGGCAACAGCCCCCACACAGTGGGGGGCCACACACCAACAGCTGATTTTATAAGTGGAAAGAGGCACTGGGACCTCGACCTTCCCAGAAAGGAACCCCCGCACTCCACCCCCACGCCACCCGCGGCAGAGATCAGTGGAGCTTCCACGAACTGGCCTGTTCCCCAGCCAGCCCTGTAGCCACCCCCGACGCCCCCCTGGACCTACATCTAGTGGACCCCAAGGGAAGCGGGCAGTGAGGACGCATTCCGTCGGACGCCAGTGGCCACGCCTCTCCGGTAACGGCTGTAACGGAGGTAACGGATACTCTAACGGGGTCCCGAGCCTCCCAAGACCAAGCACCTGTTCGGGCGCTGGGAAGCCTGGGGAAGCCGGGAGTGCTGGCCCCGCCCACGGCCCCTTTGGGCTCCGCGATTGGCTGCGCGGGCAGGGGGCGGGGCCGAAAACTGAGCCGACGTGATGGCGTCAGGCGCCATGGGTGCCACTTTCTGTTGTCAGTAGGCTGGAGGCCGCCGTTCAGGATGTGGTGCTGCCCTGGCCGGGAGGTATCTCGACCCTGCTCCCCGCTCCCCTTGGTGAGTTAGTAGTCGGGGGCGAGCGGGGAGGCGGGGCCGGGACGCGAACGGGCGATGGGCCAGCAGCCTTCGCCGGGATCCCAAACCGTTTGCCTTGAGACTGTCCTGCTTCAGAGTCCTCACCCTTCCCAGCCCACGCCCCTTGTCCCCACTTCCCACTCGGTTCCTGGCCTTGGTCTCGCACTGGCACTGCTGGCGCGTCCCTACATCTTCTCCCACCCATGACCTGACTCCAGCCCTTACCCCCACCCCCTCACCACCGGTCTTGCGTAAATGCAGCCTTACCTTTGACCCCACTCGAGCCAAGTTCCAACCTCCATCGGCCACATCCCTCCGCCTCCCTCTAACTCAGCTCATCCTCACCTCTCAACCGCTTTGGCAATCCTAATGCTCCACGCAAACCTCGAGACCCACCATTGTGGTTTGCCCTTTTTTGGATCAGCTTTCTTATCCCTATCTCCCATAACCCCCTGCTCAGCTCTCCATGGCCTGCTCGCTGTAAACACCCCACCTCTACCCCACTCTCGTTTAAGACCCAGCCCAAAGTAGATGCTCTTTGGAGCTCACTCCTTTCTTGATAACTGTGCTCACAGTCCTGTCCCAGGTCTTAGAAGGATGTATCTTCTTGTCCTCACAGACTCAACTCCTAACTTCCTGGCCCATCATATACTTCTTTCCATCTCGAACCCTCCTGAGAGCATCCCTCATACGTAAGTCTTTGCTAAACTGCCCCCAACTTTTGCTGCCCCAGTTCCTACCACCCTTACCCAATCTTATTTAAAGTGAGGTCTTTATGTCCTTTCACCTCTGCTGTCCCCACCTCTGACTCTTCACCCCAACTCGGCACCCATTCTTCCCTGACCAGTCTGCGTCAATCTGAGAACTTAATGCAGAGTCCCCCGTCAGCCCCACCAGCTGCCCCTCAACAGCCAAACCTCGGTGCTTGCTTGTGACACCCAGAGAACCACCGGCCCTCGGCTGCACCTAGTCCCCTCCAAGGATGAGAAGGGCGCTACTCATCTCCTTGGTCGCCTGCCTCGTTACCATTCATCAGGCCAGGCTCATCGACCGCTGTGACCTGGCCAAGCTGCTGCAGCAGAAGGACATGGACGGCTTTGAGGGGTACTCCCTGAGTGACTGTGAGTGCCATTTCCCCACCACCCTCATCTGCTCTCCTGGTCATGCCCTACGTGACCATCTTTCTTTCTCTCTTTGTCTTTCAAACAAATTCAAAAACCAGCCCTCTCCAAGAAACCTTTCCCAGCATTCTATATTCATTTAACAGTTAATAAGTGAGCAATTATTATGTACCAGGAACCGTTTCAGTCTTGGGGATATAAAAAAAGCCACTTCACTTATAGTTTCACCTTCTCCAGCACAGATAAGCAATACACGAAAAGAAAAATACAGGACTATTTTTGTCACCTGGTGGTGATAACTGCTAAGCAGAAGAATAAAGCAGGGGGGAGTGGTAGGCGACGCTGTTCCAGAAGGGGAAGTAAGGAAGCCTCTCTGAGGAGGCGACATTGAGCGGCGCTGAATGAAGTAAAGGACCTGACCATCCAAGTGTCAAGGGGAAGAGCATTCCAGGCAGAGGAACAGCCAGTGCAAAGGCTTCGTTCTACTCCGTGGGCGGGATCTCTCCCTTTGGAGCAGGATGTGTGCACCCCTGTTTTACAGCGCTCTCTCCTTGGATCTCGCTTTGTGGGGTTTTTTAGGTCCACATCTTCATTCTTATACTATAGGCCCCTGAGCGCAGTATCTATGTTTGACCGGCTAAATATCCCTCACTGGGCTTTGCACAGTTCCTGGTATCCCGTAGGTGATTATTAAGTGCCAGAAGCATGGAGGGACAGATGGACAGATGAATAGTCAGACTGATGAGCAGCTGGATGGACCGCAGGTTGGGAGAAGGAGCCAAGGGGTGTTTCTAGCCCACGAGCCCATGTAGCCCCTTAGGCCTGGTCCTTCCTTTGGATTCCTCATCTCCCTTTCTCCTCCATCTCCCTCGGCTTCTAAACACCCTCCTCTCCCCGCTCTAAGGGCTGTGCTTGGCATTTGTGGAAAGCAACTTCAACATATCGAAGGTCAATGAAAACGCAGACGGCAGCTTTGACTATGGCATATTCCAGATCAACAGCCACTACTGGTGCACCGATCACCAGAGTCACTCGGAAAACATTTGCCACCTGGAATGTCAAGGTCTGGCCAGGGCCCGGGGGTGGGGGGGGGAAAGGGTAGGTGACAGAAGAGCAGGCGCCACTCTCAGAGCCTCTCTTCCCACTCACAGCCTGGGAACGCCCCCAGAGGGATGGCTCAAGGAATCAGGGACTTACTTCACCGAGCAGAGGCTTTGACTAGTGGCCCTAGTGCGGGTCCGTTAGGAGATTCTGCAGTGTCCTCGAGCAGGATGCAGAACGGCTCTGCACAGACAGCAGCCGACGATAATTGAGAGCTTATTCTATTCTAAGCAGGTTCCAGGCATAGCTCATTCATCCAACTTTCCATGGAGGAGAAACTCTTAGGATCCCCACTTTACACATGAGCAAACTGAGGCTCGTAGAACCAGTGCTGAATGCCAGACTCGTGGCCCTGGAGGCTCAGCTCTAACCACTGAGTGGTACTGTCTTTGGCTAACGGTCTGACCAGGCCCAGTGCAAACTGCCCCCTCAGAGCTCCCCATGCAGGAGGCTGCACAGGTCCCGGACTCCGCCCCTCACCCCCTCGTGCGTGCGCACTCTGATTAATGCCCCTGGCTCTGCACCTCATTAGGCAGGACTTGCCCTCGTCTCTGTGCTGCCTATTTTGCCATTTCCTTTCCCTAGAAACTCCCGAGCAGTGGGTGAAGCACCACCTACTCTGGCCAGGAACTGCGGGAGTGAACAGGACCAAGGCTCAGGCGTCTTGCCCCTCCTGCCCCCGCCCTTGGGCACCCCTGACCTCCAGCAGCCATGCAGGGGACGTCTACATGGGCCTGTGGGCGCGAGGCTTTGCCTAATGTGGAAGTATTCAGCCCCTGTGTGGCACCTGCCTGGGCAGGGAGAGCCAGTGTCCCCCAGTCTTTGGGACTGTCCTCTGCTCAAAGTGACAAAGGCCTCACTAACAAAACCCACACCCCATAAGCCACGAGGAGAGGACAGACTGTAAACAAATACACATCCACTCTTCACAGCCCATCCCTCTTCTGCCCTGATTGTCTTCTTCCTGTTGATTTACAAAACTCTGTTTAATATGAAATACATTAATCCTTTCGGTGGATTTCACTGAATTTCAATGTTTCAAATATTGCCCAGTGTTTTTGTCTGTACGGAGACAGAGCAGTGGAGTGAGAGGCACAGGCTTTGCTCTCACGCGAAACTGGGTTCTGCTTTTGGTTTTGCCCCTGGGGCCTTAAGGACACCAGTCCTTCATCTATGAAAGAGGGTGGTAATATCGTCCCCATGTGGGCATCGAATCAGACAGTATGTGGAAAACTTCATCCTATGCTTGGCCTAAATGATGCCAAGTTTGCTGATGGGGTCCCAGACAAGGGGGCAAATCTCTCACAGGGCTCTGCCTGTGGGATCAGGCGCAGAAAGCTCTTACTCACCACTGATTATAAAAATGCTGCTGCTATTTTCTTCTAATACTTTTATGGGTTCTTTTTGTTTACATTCACATAGATATGTTTGCTTAAAGTGAGAAATAGAGATCTGCTGTTATTTTTCCCTCAAATACTTAGACAGCTGTTCTATTACCATGTATTCATTTTCCTCCGCTGAATAGAAGATTAAAAGGTGACATCTCAGAAGTCTTAGGAACACATGGGTCTGTCTATTGCTGGGCTTTGTGCTACTTCAAATACATATTAGGTTGCATGACTCCTCAGTATGGAATTGACAGACAGACTCATCTCTCTCCCATTGAAACCATTACTGTCCACTAGAGGAAAACACTGCAGGTCCCTGTCTTCCAAAAGCTTGTCATGTAAGTGACAAGTGAAAATAATGAAACCATATAAATAACACAAATGCAAGATTAAACTACTTAGAAATTATAAACAGTACAGGAGTTAATAGAAATTCCAGAAAACCAAAGGCCATGTGCCACCTGGAGATGGAGAGGGTGTGGTCTGGTCAATGGCCAATGACTCTCTTCCCAGAGGCCTGCACAAGCTGACCCATGGGAGTCCCCAGCCTCCTAGGTTGAGAAATCAGACTGTCCTCACCGAGAGAGGACTCCCTTCTTCCTACTGAGGTAGTGTCACCTTAAGTGTCACCTTAACAGTAACACAGCAGTGATCAAAACACAGAATGCCAGATTGTGACTTGACAATCTTAAGTTCAACTGTTCCACAGACAGCATCTGTCTACACGACCGGGGAGTTACATTGCGTAGAGGTAGGCCACCGTGGCACACTAAAGCACAATCGGAAGGCTGCTTGGCGAGAACAGAGTTAGAACAATAGGAATCTAATGAATCCAGCATTCAATGGAAAGGACTGAGGCGGCCAGATCCATCCATTTCCCCAAGAGGCACAGCCTGGCTAGTGGGGCTGAGCCTCCACGTCTGCTGCCTGAGGTGCCATCTCCACTCTAGGGCAGTGCTAGGATGGCCACGGCCCGTCTTGGTCTCTTCTTCACCTTTTCTGTGCTGTCACCACTGACCTAGCCTCCTGCGGACAGACACGCTGCTCTTTAGCAGTTATACCTCCAGTCAGGTTGTACTCACGTCTGACAGACCAGGAAGTCATCTGGTCCTCACACACCTCTGCTCTGCTCCACAATGTGTGTTGACCTTGGTGTTTCTCTCTTGGGGAACTGCCTTCTCAAAAACTGTTTACCATATTTCTAAGTTCTCGGGTGGGAAATGCCTCCCTATTTCTCCTACAAACTGGTGACAGACCTCACAGAACGACCAGGATCAGGAGGCTTGTAGTATTTAGAGAAGGCTGATGAGGAAAGACGAATTGCCTTGATTTTTGAGAGATTCATAGGACATCCACAGGCAGAGCAAAATAAGGGAATTCGAGACGGGTCAAGGCACAGACAAAAGGAGGAATGGCTAGGTTATGGTGAGGGGCTGCGCTGGCTGGAGTGCAGGGCTGCCAGGACAGTGTAACAGGGAAATACGGCAAATGAGGTTGGGTTGTCGGGTACAGTCAAGACTGTCAGCTTATTAATTCACTCTTTTCAACGTTAGCACCTGCCTGTTGGGAAAATAAACCATTATGTAACTGAAGCTCCAGGACCCGGCGACTATAAAGACGACATGCTTTAGAGCAGCCTGATGCAGATTTAGGCTGCAGTGTGGACTGAACCTATTTATACAATGCCTTGCACACTGGAGACGAAACCTGCTAAGTAAACCTCCTGCATCGACAAGATCACACTTTTTATGTTTCAGCCATGTCCTTTCTCCCAGGGTGACACGGCTCCATGAGGATGGAGATTTTACGTCTCTCCTCATTTCAGCCAAGGAAACATATCAGTGGTAGAAAGAGAGGGACTGGTGAGTACATCACATTGACATCATTTTGAGTTGAAGAAATTTTGCAAACATGTCAACTCTGGCCTATTATATTTCACTTCTCAATATAGCCTCATGGCTTGTTATCAGGGTTGCAATTCCACAGAGATCTCTGGGAGTGGAGCTCCTCCAAAAATTCCCGGGATATAATTTGCAATAAAAAAACAGAGCACATCTCACTTCTCATGACTGAATAGGAATATGAAGCAGTAGCAGGTGACATTTCAGTTTGGGGTTTTGAATGTATTATAAAGACAGAATATATTTCGGAAACCTGAAATTACTGTTGCTTACCTCAGCGAGACAGATAATCAAAAGCATCACTAGTAGAGTCACAGATATTGCCAAATTGAGTTTGTTGTGATATTCATGTCCTGGAACTTCTTTTGTCCACTAGAAAAGTAGAGAACAATTTTGTTAAAACAAAGAGATGGAAAGGATGAAAACTAACCATTCTCAAGTCTGTTCTAAAGAATCGCTACCCTTAAATGACTCCTCTGTATAATAGCTTATACGTTCCTAAGGAAGATACCCAATCTAATGGGTCACGTAATCTTAACATTAGCATTTTCTTCGACAATTTTTTTATCTTGCGTGTTAGGTCCTCGTCTCGTCTACCCTAGGAACAGTGGTACCATTCTCTAAAGGAGCAAAGTGGGAGATCGCTGTCTTAGCCTAAGTTACGTGGCCAAGACAAGCTACGGACTAGGCGCTCCTGGCGTTTGTGCTGGGCGCTTTTGTGGCATGTCCTAAAAGTCCAGGCTCCCTGTTTCGGGAGCTGTCCTCACCTCTCGTGCCTTCTGCCCTTTCTGTTCACTCTGGGCTTCTGTGCTCTCGCTGATGTAGTTCTCATTTTTCCATCGATCCGTATCCCACTCTGCCTTGGACACCTTTACTTCCTGCTGTTCGCTGAGAAGCTTCATCAGGAGGCCTGTTCTGGAGATGAGCTTGGCACAGGGCAGCTGCACGCTGGCCTCAGAGCAGTCCATTTTCAAAGTCCGGATGACATGAGCAATGAGCTTCCTCACATTATTATTGGGGATGAGGGACTGTAGCTGCTGGTTCAGCTGACTTTCAAATTGATCCCCCGGGGATGAGAACAACGGGGACGTGAAGCCTGTGGAGTTGGAGAGTAAGTCAGTGGCCACAGAGAGGTGTTCCCCTTGTGCTTCACGGGTTTGGTTAACTGTTGGCAGGAAGTTGTCTGCAGAAACAGCCGAATCTGCCGTGGAAACATCCTCACGGGCAGGGGTTTCAGGGGTAGTTTTTTCTGGCTCAGTAGCCTTTCATGTCTAAATATTTTCTTGAAAAGGAATTTGTGCAGTACTCTTTTCTTTAGAAGTGTCCAAAAGAGAAACTGATTCTGGAAGACGATTTTCCTGAGATGTCAATTCTCCTGAAGATGAAAAAGCCTCTCGTGCAGGGGAATTTATGAGGCTCCTCACTGCCGATATCAGAGGTCTCTTTGCAAGCATCAGGGTTTTGAGAGAATCTTCCTTTCTGAACTTTTGACTCCTTTTGGCCTTGTCTTTTTCGTGCATCACATGAGAACGACTTTTATGAAAGAGATATTTCTTTCTGAAATGTGAGGTTGGCTTAGAAGCCTTCATATTCCCAATTAGAGCATTTGCCTCATCTAAAATGAAAGCAGTATCGCTTAAGTCTTTTGATTTTTTAACCTCAGATAGAGATTTTGGAGCAGTGGGGGCCGAAGGCCTACCCATCAAGTATTTTTTCAGGCTAGAAGAAACTGCTGCCTCCTGTTCCTGTATGAAGGAAGGCTCTATATTGAAGGAGTTTTCCACTAATTTCCCAGGCCTGTGTACCATGTGCAGCTGTCCCAGCTCCCTTTGGGGTGGTCTCCGGAGTCTCCTAACTTTGACAGTGTTCTCCACAATAGGCGGGGCATTCTGTTTCCTGTGGATGCTCTGATGGGCCATTTCTTTGAAGTGCCTTTTCCGGATGCCCTTAGGGCCCTTGAGGACCCTACTCACTCTCAGCAGCCTTTTCTGGACAGGCTGAATCTTTGCTAGGCTGTAGCCCTGTGGCTGCTCAGTTTGCAATTCCTTCTGAAAGATTTGGCGTTTCAGTTTCGGACCTAAAAGGTTGGAATGTATAAGCATGGCAGCTTTTTCTTTCTTTTTAACCTCAACAATTTTTTCTTGAATTTCTGCATCTAAAAAATTTTTCAGAGAATTGAGTTTCCTCAATTTATTTTTGTAAGTTGCGTTGTTGGATTCAGGCTTAAGGGAAGGGTTCCTTGCGTTGTTTGTCAAATGACTCAGGGGCATAGCTCCATCTTCTGTATTTAAAAAAAGGAGTTTAATGAGTGGTAATGATTTTGATTGTACATCTGTTAGATTTCCCTTGGAGAAATAAGGCAATATATAATTGAGTGCACTAATAGCATCGTTTTCATCACTGAAATCTAGTTGGTCGTTCATGAAGGCTGACAAATCAATGCCATTTTTGTCTGAGGATGGCTTCTCTGGCTCAATAGTCAGCACAGTGCTTGTTTTCTTCTTCCGGGCTTGTAACACCTTCACGAACGATCCTTCTGCATTCCCTACAGATACTTCTTCATCTGTCAAACAAGAAAAGACCGCTTTTGATAGTGAAAGACTGATGGGACAGCTTTCTGTCCACCCACAGCCATACATCCCAGTTAAATAAATTAGGAATCAGCAAGCATTTGAGTGCCATTTAGAGAGGAAAATATAAACCCAAACTTAAACCCATAATTGGCAACACAACAAAAGGAGGAAAAGGTATCTTTTGAAAAAGTGGCTATCTACTCAGAACATTCCATAGCGTGAAATACAGTAACTGTACTTAGAATGATTCTGTTGGTCCCCAAGGGCCAATGGCCCGGTACTCAAGAAAAGCCAAGGCTGGAAGACCCCACCCAGTTAGACGCTCTGCAGATGTCCTGTGACTCCTCACATTCATATACCCCAGCCTGTCCTGCCTCAGATGCGGAGGGAGCACGAGGCCTCCTTTCTCCACCTCTTCAGTGTGCTTGTGTTCTTGTCACCATCACACGTGACCGTGACCACACCCACTGCTAACACTTCCCCATCTGGACATGCCTTTCTGCACTTACCCCGGGTTCCTTTGCTCGGATCCTGCTCCCACATACCCCTGCCCCCATAACAGAAGGCTGAATACAGAAAAAGCACTATGTCTACCCTCGCTCTTTGCTTAAATCTGGGTCAGGCATCTAGGATGTAGGTTATGAGGTTTGCCAGGTTGTATGCCAATGTGGAATGTTCAATAAATCTACGGATTAATACTTGAGGTCCTAAAATGCAGAGGGAAAAAGTAACCTTCGTTGGGTGCCCACTTTTATTTCATTTCATTTCTTATATTTTCAGCTTTACTTGGGAAACCATCCAAAGCTGCTGACTGTGAGAAGGTCAAGTGTACCATTGTACAGTTGGGTTTCGGTTCTAGAATTAAAAGTATTGTTGGTGCTGGTGAGGGTCAGAGGAGGAAGTAAGGGTGGTGAGGGTCAGAGGAGAGAGGAGGAGCATGGCTTTGCAGAGAGCCCAAAACTGGAAGCAAGAGCCCGGGCACTACTAGACTACAGCATTTAGCACTTCTGGTCTCGTTTTACTCACCTGTAAAGGAGATTAAAATGCCTGTTCTGCCCACCTCTGGGGGAGAAGGGAGTAATGTAATTGGTAAAAAATTATTTTGATCAATAAGCTGCACTGTCTTTATATCAGTAGCAAAGTGTTATTATTTAACGTGTCCCCCAGATCACGGGCAGAGACTGGTATTCAGGCTATCTGGGCATGAAAGCACATTTTGAAAGTTATCAAGTAGGTGCCAATAAACCTAATGCATAGAAAAATACTTAAAAGCACCCAGGTGTTTTGTGGATAGAAAATTTTGAGCTTCAGAGTAAGTTGAGGGTTTGGCCGTCTAAGACTACACGAGCCCTCTCGTCCATTAGAAGGGCTGGCTGGCAGCTTCTGGTGATGGAAGCAGAAACTCTCAGGTTCCAAATAAAACAGCATCGCTTGTACTCTTTTTATAAAATTGCAAAAACAAACAAAATAAATAAAGTGTATCTATACCTGTCCCATAAGGCAAAGAGCAGTTGAGACCTAATGCATATAAAAATCGCTTTGTAATCTGTGAGGCGCTCTATGAATAAATTCTCATCTGGAGGTAAAGCAGCAAGCAGAGAGCAGGACACACAATATGTGGCCATTAGTGTTAGTTCCCTCCCCCTTCCCATTCTTTTCCCTTGTTCCTTAATCTGACTGTTAACAAGGGATGCGTTTTAGGCATTTACGGAGTTGAACTCTGCCTGAATTAATATAAAAGATACAGTTACATTATTAGTTTAAAAGTTTATCATAGATTAAAAATAGAAAATTAAAACATAAGTAAAATAAAAATTCTAAAAAGTCTCCTCAGGCAATTCAGACTCACCACAATGTGTGATGTCTGTCAGACATTCAGTGTCACAATGCAGTTTTACTGTCTTACAGACGACCTCAATATCACTTTTAAATTGGCAGAGACAGCAGGTCGTACGACTGGGTAAGATCCTATAAATGGAAACACAGAGAATTAAATTAGTGGCAAAGGAGTTACTTGGGTAGGTAGGAGCGTAGGTCAAGGTTACCACAGGCTGTGCAGAAAGGAGCCCTTGGGGCTTACGGCCTGGACAGTTGCGTAGGGGCCAGTTGGCCATTTGCTGCTCTTGAACATTGTAAATAAATAGAGAGGACAGGGGTATCCAGCAGAAGGATGGCAGTGGGTATGGTATGCCTGCGATAAAGTGATAGGGATTAGAATTGGGTGTAACTGATCTGTGGTTTGATTCAGAAGTATCTCCTCTCATTCCAAAAGTCTCACTTTGGGTTGAGAGTACACAGGAAGAGGGAAGACTTCTAAGCAGCTTCTGATAACAGAGCTTCAAAATTCGAAGGAAAAGTGAGATTGACAAGGAGAAACAAAGAAATCTGGATTTTCCAATACCCTCTTTCAATAATTGATAGAACAAGTAGGTAGAAAATCAGTAAGGATATAGGAGTCTTGAACAACACTATCAACTTGCCTGACCTACTTGACATTTACAGAACACTCCACACCAAATCAGCAAAAGGCACATGGTTTTTTTCAAGTGGACACATAACATTTTCCAAAATAGACCATATTCTTGCTTATCATGAGAGTTTATTGGCTATAAAATGAATCTCAATAGATTTAAAAGGATATTAGTCATTCAATATATGTTCTCTGACCGTAGTGGAATAAAATTAGAAATGAACAGATCCGAAAAAAAACTCCAAATATTTAGAAACTAAAAAACATGCAACCCTACGGGTCAAAGAAGAAATCAAAAGGGAAATTAGAACCTATTTTGAAAACACAAATATCAGCATGTGTGATGTTACTAATGCAGTACTCAGTTTTCAGCATTTTCCTTCAGGAACTAGAAAAATAAGAGCAAATTAATCACAGAATAAGGAGAAGAAAGGACAAAATAAAGATTAAAGCAGAAATAAATAAAACGGAAAACAGAAAAACAGAGAGGTAGTGAAATGACAAAATGGTCTTAGAGAAGATCAATGAAATTGATCAACCTCTAGGCAGCTTGATCAAGAAAAGACCCAAATTATCAAAATTAGTAATGAGAGGGGTGACATCGCTATAGAGTCTATAGAAAATAAAAGGACTATAAGGGAATATTATAAAATACTTTGTGCCAATAGATTCAAGATGAAATGGACAAATTTCTTGAAAGATAGAAACTACTACTGTTTACTCAAGAATAAATATGTACCTTAAATAGCACTATTAAAGAAATTGAATGTGTAGTTTAAAACCTTCCCACAAAGAAAGCTTCAAGCCCACATGTCTTCACTGTGAATTCTGCCAAATATTTAGGGAAGAAAAAATGGCAATTCTACACAAACTCTATCAGAAAATTGAAGAGAAGGGAATACTTCCAAATCCATTTGTAAGGCCAACTTTCCCCTTATCAAAACTAGACAAAATATTCCAAGAAAAGAAAACTACAGACCAAAATCTCTTGTGAACACTGAAGCAAAAATTCTAAACAAAATTTTAGCATATAAAATCCAACAATATATAAAAAGATTATACATCATGACAAAGTGGGGTTTATCTCAGGAATACAAGGTTGGTTTGTATTAGAAGATCAATGTTTTTTACTCAAGTTAATAAACTAAAATGCAAAAATCACACAATCATCTCAATAGATATAGAATCTGACAAAAAGCTAACATGCATTCTTGATTTTTAAAAAAAGAAAAACCCTCAGCAAACCAGGAATGGAAGGAGACTTCCTCAACTTGATAAATGACTTCTACAAAAATCCTAACATCATATTTAATCATGAAAGACAAAGTGCTCTCTTTCCAAGATCAGGACAAAGGCAAAAATGTCAGCTCTCATTACTTCTATCCAACATTGCTCTGAAGAGTCTAGCCAGTGCAATAGAGTAAGAAAAAGAAATAAACGGTATTCAGAATGAAAAGCAAAAGGTAAAGCTATCTTTATGTACAGATAACGTGATTATCTATGTAGAAAACCTGATGGAATCTGCAAAAAGGCTAATAGAATAAATGAGTTTATTAAGTTCCAAGATACAAGATCAATATGCAAAAAATTAATTTATCTCTAATGCCTCATAGTGAACAATCAGAAATTTAAATTTAAAAAATACTCTCTATAATAGCAGCAAAAGTATAAAACACTTAGGAATAAGTCTGACAAAAGATATAAAAGATTTGCACACTGCACACTACGAAACTATTGCTGCGAGAAATTAAGGAAGACATAAATAAATGGCGAGATACGATGTATTCATGGATCAGGATTCAATATTGTTAAAATATCAGTTCTCCCCAAATTGATTTATAGATGAAACCCAGTAAGCTTTTCTGTAGAAATTGACCAGCTAATTCTAAAATTCATATGGAAATGTGAAGTTTCTAGAATAACCAAAACAAGTTTGAAAAACTAAGCACAAAGCTGGAGGACTAACACTACCTGAGTCAAGACTTATGAAGCTACACTTTCAAGGCATTGTGATACTGGTGTAAATAAATAAAGACAGACAAATAAATCAAAGGAGCAGAATAGAGAGCCCAGAAGTAGAAAGATATGGATAACTGATTGTCAAGTTCAAAGGCAGTTCAGTGAGACAGGATAGTCTTTTCAGCAAATTGTGTTGGAACAATTGGATATCTACATGTAAAAAAGTAAACTTCAAATCATATGCACAGATGAAGTAAAATTAATTGAAAGATTAAAATGTAAAACCTAAAACTATAAAACTTATAGAAGACAACAAAGGAGATAAACTTTATGACCTTGAATTAATTAGGCAAGATTTCTGAGATAAAACACCAAGGCATAATCCATAAAAGATAAAAAGTGAATAAAATGACATGATTAAAATTAAGAATTTCTGCCCCACAAAAGATACTCTTGAGAGAATACAAAGACAAGCCACAGAATGGGAGCAAATACTTAGCAATTACATATTGGATATAGGACTTGTTTTCAGAATGTATAAAGAACCAAAAACTCAATGAAAATATAGACAAAAAATTCGAAGATATGCAAAAGGCAAATAAGCATATGTAAAGATGTCTGACATCATTAATTATTAGGGAAATGCAAATTAAAGCTACACGGATATACAACTACACACTTATTAAACTATCTAAACTTAAAAAGACTGACCATAGCAAGTGTTGGCAAACATGTGAAGAAAATGGAACGCTCATACACTGCTGGTAGGGAAATAAAATGGTACAACCACTTTGGAAAATAGTTTTTTTAAACATTAAACATACACCTATAGTATGATCCCGCCATTCCACTTTCAGGTATTCACCCAGGAGAAATGGAAATATATGTCCATAAAAAGACTTGTACACAAATATTCATAGCAGCTTTATTTGTAATAGCTAAAAACTGGAAGAATTCAAATATCCATCTATGGTGAATAAATTGGGGCATAGCCACATAGTGGAATACTATTCAGCAATAACAAGAAATGAATTATTGATACACACAACACAGATGAATCTTAAAATAATTACACTGAGTGAAACAAACCAGTTAGAAAAGAGTAGGCACTATAATTCCATTCATATAAAATCCTAGAAAATGCAAACCAATCTATAGCAACAGAAAGCAAATCAATGGTTGCACAGGGATTGGGGATGGCAGGGAGAGAGGGGAAGAAAGAATTATGGAGACATGAAAAAACTTTTTGAAATGGTGGACATTTTGATTCAATTACACCTCAAAAATCTGTTAAAAAGAAAGGATATAATTGAGACAACTGGTAAAATTCTAATATCAACTCTTTATTATATAATATTGCGTAGGAATTTGATTTCTTCAGCGCATTAATAGTATTGTAGTTATACACAGAAATGGTTTTGAATATCCAGACGGAGCCATCTAGCTGACCATGGAGGGATGCACTTTGGCAGATGCTGTAGGAGGCCGAGGAACATGAGGCTAGAGGAGTGACCAATAGATTTGCCAATGTGGTGAAGACAGTCATTTGTAGGCTGACTTGTCAAAAGCAGTTGGAGCACAGCCCTTTCCCATACTAATCTCGTGTAATCCCCTCCACTAGCTTTAGCATAATAGCAGATTTCTGATAGCCTGCCATATTGGAGTGGGGATGGCACAATTGAAGGTGCAGTAAGTTCTGTCATAAACTGTCACAATAGGAACCTAGAAAATATATTTTTTAAACTGCAAGGGAAAAAAGAAAAAGAAGCCTGACCCTTACTTTACACCATATATAAAAATTAACTCAAAATGGATCATAAACCTAAAGGTAACTAGATGACTCCAGGAAGCAAACAGGAGAAAATCTGTGTGATTTTGGATTAGACAGTGGATTCTCAGACAACATTTTCTTAGATAAGACACACAAAAAAACCACAAACCATATTAGAATAATATTGCTAAATTGGAGTTCATCAAAATTTAAAAATTAAAACCTTCCAGTCTTCAGAGATACTTTTAATAGAATGAAGAGAAGCCACAACCTGGGAGAAGATATTTACTAAACATATATCTCAGAGAGAGGCCTTATATAAAGCACTCTTAAAACTCAATAATGAGATAAATATTCTATAAAATGCATTTGAACAGACACTTCATTGAAAAACACATTTTCACATAAACAGACACTCAACATCATTAGCTATTACGGAAATGCAAATTAAAACCACTATGAGATACAAATGCACACCTACTAGAAACTGAAACATAAGGATAGGGGAAAATGTGGAACAATTGCAACTCATATACTGCTGGTGGGAATGCAAGATGGTACAACCACTTTAGAAAACCGTTTAGCAGTTTCTTAAAAAGTTAAATATGCACTTAACATATGATGCAGGAATCCCACCCTTAGGTATTTGACCCCAAAGAAATGAAAACATATGTTCACATGTTTGTGACCAGCATGTGAGTGTTTTTAGCAGCTTTATTCATAATGGCCTAAAAACTAGAAACCACTCAAATATCCATTAACTGGTGAATGCACACACAAACTGATACATTCACACAACCGGGATACTACTCAGCAATAAAAGGGAGTCATCTACGGACAGGTGCAACGACATGGATGAATCGCAAAAGGATCGTACTGAGTGAAAGAAGCCAAACACAAAAGGCTACACTCTACATGATTTCATTTGTAAGACATTCTGGAAAAGGCAAAACTAGAGAGACAAAAATCAGGTTGGTGGTTGCCAAGGGCTGGTGATGGGAGGAGGGACTGACTGCAAAGGAACATGAGGGGCCATTTTGAGGGAACAGAAGTGTTGTAAGTCTCCAGTGTGCTGGTGGTGACATAACTATATATTTTTCAAAGCTCACTGAACTGTACACTTAGAAAGAGTGAGTTTTATTCGATGAAAATTATACCTCAGTAAACCTGACTTAAGAAAATAATAAACCTAAAACAAAAACCAAGTGAAAATAAATGTACAAAAAAGCAACTTACAGTTTTTCCAGTTGAAGGGACATCATGAGGACGCTCTCAACTGTTGTGACACTTGCGTCTTCCCCACGTCTCTGAAGGAGAGAATCCAAATGTGCGTGACATGGACCCAAGACAAAAATTCCATACTTAAAAATGTGATTACATCAGTTCTGCTTCTCTGTCAAGCCAGCTCGAGTTTACTTGCTGGCTTGATGATCGGTCCAGAGAGCTCTTATTGAAAAAATTTATTTGCATCATCAAAAAAATACCTTAGTGCTGAATAGTACATTCTTTTTTATTTTTTCCCCATTATCCTACTATTCATTCTCAATTGCATCCACCTCTCAATTACTCTTTTTAAAATATACCAGGGGTGCCAAAAAACATGTATACGCTTGACTTGTAGTCACCTTTTGTCATCGGTATATATTGAGTACTACAAATTGAACACAGTTTTTCCTTTCTTAAAATGTGTATACGTTGTGAGTGGGCACCCTCTGTGTATAACATGCAAGTTACTCCTCTTTGCTTCCTGGGGTAAATGGTGTTTCTACGTGCTCTACACGTCCCATGTCTGTGTGTTCTTCAACACTGCTCCCTCCTCTGCTGCTGTCCAGCCCACGTACATTCTTTCCTAATTATTTTCTGTGTTGATAACTCTTATGCAATAACCCAGATAAAATTTAATTTATGACGTTTTAGCCAAAATGCAAACTACTTAATCACTGGTGAAAGTAAAAAAGCAGAAATCATCTCACAACCCATGCGATTATGGCCATACTTACAAATATCTCAGTGCTGGCAATTCAAAAAGATACGAATCTTCAACAGTTGTCAGAGGATTACGATCAAGAATTCTGAAAAATGCAATGGAATTAAAATTATTTGCGCTTTTCAATACCTGCTATGAAAGTTTATATTCATCTTTTTGGTATGAAAGTTGAAGGTAAAAAACCATTTTCTGTCCTTACCTATAAAATCACCCTTCGAATCTATAAAGCACTATTCCTTTGGTAACTACCCAGTTCTCTAGATGATCAAGTGGAGAGGAGAGAGAAAGAAAAAAAGTGGATAGCAAAGAAAACGTATGCCAAAGAACTTTTCAGATTGAAAACCCTAGAAGTGACCCTGCTGACAGGAAGCTCTTGCTCTATAGGAAATATTATTTCTAGTGTCCTCCTTAATTCAAGGCGCTTTTCTTTCATCTCCAGCAATTTAAAAATTCCACAGTTTAAACCACCCAGTTCAAGAGAAAAATAGCACCAATCCCTTGGTTTTGGAGCCAGAGAAGGGATAAATGTCAGAGGAACTGGCGAAAGCCATACTTCCATGATATATTCCCATGTATTCTTGTATTACAGCCTTTGTGACATTGTATGTCTGGGACACTTGTCTGGGACACTCATCTGTTTCTTGGACTGTCAGCTCCTTGATGGCAGGGACCACCTTTATTGCCATTTTGTCCCTGTACCTGACACAGTGCTTGACTGTTACTAGTTAGTTAATAAATGTTTGTTCAATAAATAACATTTTGTTTACATTTAAATAAAATGAACAAATGAGTTTTTTTTGACATCAATATTTATTCCAAATGCTGGAATCGATTTGCTTCTCATTTAAAAAAAATAAATAAGGAAAACAAAACAAAATACAAAGAAACAGAGAGAAAGAAAAGAAAATCTGCCTTTATCTTAACTCTACTCAAGAATCATTAGTGTACTTTTGCAGAATATTATAAAGATAATTATCACAGCTATCTATTTGGCTGCCAGGCATATGTGATAAGCATTTCACATTTAATCTTCATAATAACCTTATGTTATACATGATATTACCCCATTTTACAAATGAGGAAACTGAGGCACAGAGAGGTTATATAACTTGTCCTAGCTCGTCAAGCTAGTAGGAACCAGAGCTGCAATTTGTAGTCAGGTCTGACTCCAAAGCTTGTGTTTAACCTCTATGAAGAAAAGGGGTTTAAAATGGCTGTTACTTTACCTTAATTTTGAGATGACTAAATATAGAAATTTCAAATTTCATCTTTTTCAAATTTATCTGCCCATCTGGGAGAGACTCTATGAGAATTACATTTTCTGTTTTGATTCCTTTTCCCTAATCATCTCCAATGGTTAAATATTTCATTAGCCTATAGTCATGGAGACTTTAGAGATTTAAAACCAAGTTGTGGGCAAATTAGTACAAACGGTGCAATAAGGACATCTGAAAAGTCATCCCTAAAAAAGCCACAAAAAACAACCGACAAAAATTGTCAGAATCAACTTTTCAAACTCTGGACATTTAACCAACAGTTTGCAGCAATCCGGGAGCATTCATTCAAGAACAATGGCGAACTTCTGTAAGAGCAGCAATCTGTGTTGCTCTAACTCATCTTAGACCCTTGGCTCTCCACCCCAGTGGTAATCTTGAAAAACAGCCCATTTCCCCAGTACCAGAAGGAGCAGAAAGGAGCCAAAGTTCCTTTAAAACCTCATTCCCAAAGAACCGTCACTTTCCCTGTCTGGTGGTTCCCTGGAAGACCTCACTTGAAAGGCTTGTCCTTGACCTGACTGAGAGCTGCCTAGTGCTAAAAGCCTCTTCTCAGGGGGCAATTTGGAAAACAGTTACAGGTAAACATTTTAACATGGCAGCTGCTGAGGCAATGGATAATAGAATAGTTGGGGCACAAAATGGCCTAACCAAAAAGCTAAAGAGGCAGAGCTGAGAAATGAGATGTCCATACCAAAAAGTGATGACAGTCCCCTGAAGTGTGTCAACATTTGTATGTTCACAGCCAGCTAAAGGAAACCAATGCTGGTTGACTAGGGGAGCATTGGGGCGTCTCTGTGCCAGCAGCTCCATTGGCCTTCATACTGTGGCCGCTCCTACCTCCTTGATGTTCTCAACAGTGGGGTCAACAATTCAACAGGGATAAGCTTGGCTTTTCCCTTGGTGTTCTTGGCACAAAATCGATGTACCACAGACAAGCTAGCATGTGACTGTGCTCTACCTGAATAAGGTATAAATAAGTTTCCTACACTGTAAAGTCCGTAGGCTTCTAAAATCATGGAGCTTTTTATTGTTAGAATCAAAGAAGTGACTCAGAATTTTTTAAATAAGCCATCAGCCTGCACCTGTGTAGGCGAATGAAGGAAAAGCACCTTAAATTCAGAAGAAGAAAAAAAAAAAGTCTACTTAACATTTAGGATTCTCAACCACTGCTGCCTTTTCATACTATATTTCATTCCTCATTTCATCCGAAAGACACATGATTCTTACTACCATTCAAAAAGTGGTACTTTTTAAATAACCCTCTTGGCATGTCCTTGAGACGGATTTCAGACTGAAAATAGAGTCTTGACCATACCGCCAACTTGTTCACTCAGTGTTTGTCAATAACGTAGAGACTTCATTCAAGAAGCGTACTGAGTTATAATCACCTGAAACCCAGGGGTGAATCAAGGTTTTGGGGAACCTGAACCTCTACCTAATCTGGGAAGTCCTAACCAAAACGTGGAAAATTATGAATATACAAATTGCTGGGGTCCCTCCCAAGACCTCTGAAGGGGCCTATGGAAGTGAAGAGCCCTGGAGCTTAAGCCTTATTTAGTTCTAGATAAATCCACGTCAAACTCATTACAAACTTATTTAATGCTGGGAAAATATTGTTTCAACTTATAAACACCCAGTAATATGTCATATAGATGAAAAATGACTTAACTCGAGGGGAGGCATCTTCCCTTGGCAACTTGCCTTTGGAAAGAGATGCAATAAAGTGTATATGTCACTATGGCAAATGTTTTCTGAAGCAAATTAGCTTTGTCAACTAAAAATATTTGGCAACAAAGAAGCAGCACAGCCCACTACACAGACTTACTGTCCTGTGACAATCTTCTGAAAGTAACCATGCATTAGTTTTAGGAGTACAGCTCTATTCAGATCACATGATGTGAGTATTAATTTATTCCTAGCACCATGTAGCTCTGATTCTTTCATTACCTTTTGCTCAGATTTAAGATGAACCCCGAAACTCAAGATAAACTCCTCCATGACGAATCTTTTCTAACCTACCACCCGTTCCCTACTTTGTCACCTCCCACACACCCCGCCCCATCTTGTTACCCTGCTCTATAGACGCTGGCGTGGCTCTCAGAGATGCTGACATGGAATGGTATGTTTTCCGTCAACATCCATCTTCATCCTTTCAGTATGAAAGTAGCCTGGGGACAAAGTCCCTGTCCTATTCTCCTTTGTACCCTCAGCACGCAGTAGAGCGCTGACACACAGTAGGCATGGTACTCTGTGAATGGTTTTGAAAGAATTCCTTAATTGTTATCAACTGTGATTCCACAATTTTTTCCCCTGTGTCGCCTTCAGAACCACAGTGAAACTCAGATTCTTACAAGGGACTCACTCTCAGTGTCACAAAATGCTTAATAAAGCTAGTAGTTTAAGACACTGTATTGACGCTCCTAGATACCTCTTGGTGGAGAGACCCAATGAGCCTGCTCTCTGATGCTCTGACCAAAGGAAAACTGACCCTCAGTGTCCTTTCCCCCAATTAGACATCAGCAAGTTAATGAGGGAAGAGGGAAGCCCGACACAGTGGGGTATCTGCAGGAACTGTTACTCCAGCTCCAGGTCCCTAACCACCTTCATCTAACCCGAAATGAACTCTGTGAAACCGGCTTTCTGAACCACAAGACAGGTGAGACAGGCTTCTCCCAATAAAGTCCCTGTATTGCTATATAGCTATGTACAGTGTTAAATGGGTTACTACCCATTATTTACTGGGGTTATTACTTTGTGAGGTATATAAATGTCTAATCACTATGTTGTTTTGTACACCTGAAACTAAAAAAAAATAAAATTCTGCAAAACAAAATACGTGAAATCTAAAATGAATACGGTATCACCTCATACCTGTTAGAATGGCTATATCAAAAAGACAAAAAAGAACAAGTGTTGGTGAGGTGGTGGAGAAAAGGGAATTCTTGTGAACTGCTGGTGGGGGATGTAAATTGTTGCAGCTACTATGGAAAACAGTGTGGAGGAGCCTCAAAACAATAAAATAATTTTACCAGTTTCACTAGGGAGTGGGTGTATGGAGTTCCTCACACTGTCATGTCGGGAGAACTCTCCACAGCTTATTTAGCTGACCCTCCACTAGTGGATATTTTGGTCTTTTTGTTTTTTGCTCTTACAAACAAGCTGCAGTGGACATTGTGATACACACGTGCCCATGTCCTAAAGTTCCTGCAGGATAAATTCTTAGATGTGAAATTTGTGGGTTGAGGGTAAATGCATTCAACATTTGAATAGATCCTGCCAAATTGTCCTCCAGAAAGGCCGGACCAGTTTGCACACTCACCAACAATATGTGAGAGAAGATCTGCGTATGGTAGACTTTTTCTAGTTTTTGCCAATCTCATGGATAAAACAATTGCTTTGATTTACATTTCAGTTACAAATGAGATTGCACATTATTTCCATGTGTTTATTGGCCAGTTGCATTTTTTTCTCTGGAATTTATATTGGCGTAAAGTCTGAGGTAAGAATACAACTTTATGATTTTGTTTTTCAAATACAATCCAACATGCTTACAAGCTTTCCTCCCCTTTGCAATTGTTCTAACTTTGGCGGAGTCACTGTCCATCTTTTATGGCTCCTATCTTTGCTATCACACTAAGTGCGATTGTCCCTGTTGGGGAGAGTTCTTTATGCCTAGACCCATGGGCTTCCCTTGGTCAGGGTCCCACTCAAATTCTTATCAGAGGCGTCCTTTTTTCAAGGAGCAGGGCCAGCTCCTTCAGCAGAGATACAGGGACACGGTGGCTGTTGGTGGGAACGATGGTGAACCTGCTGACCTCGTTACTGACATGTCTAGGACCCACAGTCCACTTTATTTTCGCTTTTTCCTAATTCATTATTTTTTTATCTTCATTTATTCCTTTCTATTATCTTGCCTAGGTTTATTTTGCTTTTTGATTTCTAACTTCTTGACCTAAAATTTTAGTTCATTTAATTTTGCTTTCTTAATATTAATAAAAATGCACTGATAGTTATGATTTTACTTGAATAAAACTTGGACCACCCTCACCACACACACTATTTTTTGCTTTTTTTCACTGTCATTAACTTCAAAACTGTGTGTAACTGCAGTTTGGATTCTCTATTTTCACCAATGACCTAGAATAGTGCTCTTCCCTTCCCATCTTTCCCTTGCCTTCCCTTTTCTAGTAGTTGGATTTCTAAACCTTTTCTTAATAACATCTGGTTTACAGCATATGATTCCAGCTTTAAATTTGTTATTGAGATATAATTCATATAACAAAATTCACCATTTAAAAGTGAAACACAATTCAGTAGTACTTAATGTATTCATCGTGTTGTATAACCGTCTCCACTATCTAATTTCAGAATATCTCCATTACCGAATTTCTGCTTTAAAAATATTTTTGGAAAACCCATTCACATTAACTCAAGTAAAAAGGGGGACCCTCACAGAAATGAAATGCAGGAACAGTAACTAGACTTTAAAGGAAAAAGAAAATACCAAGAAGCTACTCTAGGGCTGTGAATCTTTTCTGTGCTGTTCTCTCTTTATCTAGTCCAGTATCTACTCTGGAGATTCGCTTCCTTTGCTTGACCAATGGCTCAACGTGACAACTAGCTCCAACTTGACGTAACTCCTTAGATCCAGGGTTCACCACAGTCTTGATGTCCTAAAATCCAAATTTCCAAAAGGGTCTGATTGCCATGGCGTGGGTCAGGTGTTCACTCCTTGTCCGGTCACCTGTGTGGCCATAAGGGACGGTTACTTGCTTGTCACTCCTCTTCAACAGATTATGTGGGAAGAGATGCAATGTCCAACATATCTAATACAATGGCCTGAAACAGGACCCATTGTTAGGAATCGTCCATGGGCACTAAAAAAGAAGGCCTTCCCTGTGGGTACAAAGTGTGCACACACACACACAAACACAGATACACGCCCACGCTTACTTAACAGAGCAGTGTTAGTAACTGCTGTAAGACTTGTACAGATAGACGGTGGGTAATTGTGTTGCAGTTTAGCCAGCCTGTTGGTGCCATGAAGTAACTTGGGTGGAGGGGATCCCTGTAGGAACTGGACATTCCCACGGCCCATCAGTCTGAGAAGAACTGAACCTCGGAGAGTAAGGACTTGGGACCGAGGCTGGCGTGAGGTGCTTCAGACAAGGGAAAAGGCAAGTTCTTCCCCTTCCGAATCCTGAAGGGCACACCTGGGCTGGAGGGCACTTCCGCTCAGTGGGGAGCCCCTGGACTGATGACAGGAGCGAGCCAGTCACCTGCAGGAGGTTCGGCTGTGCTGTGGCTCCTGCCTGCTCTGCCCTGACCACCTGGCAAGCCTTGACAAGCTTCGTAGCTCAGCCTTGGCTGTGCTGTGAAGAGTAAGAGAAAGGTCTGTCCATACCTAGCCTGAAGGACAAAGGGAGCCCAGGGCCGCCAGGCCAGCATAACATGGAAGGGGACCCTGAGGGACAGGAGGCGGGCCTGAGAGGCTCAACTGCCCCTCTTCTCAGGAACTTCCTCCACGGCCAGCCTCAGAGAAGTGGGGCTTTGTCCTGAAGGCTTCCTTAACAACTCTGCTGTTCATTTCCCCAAATAACCTGCTAGTCATTGAGAAAGATGTTAATTCCCCTTACGATTGAGTTTGCCCAATTCTCCACACATTTCCAGCAATTTTTGCCTTATGTAACTTCTTGTGGGATTTAGTGCAGAAACGTGTGTTTAAATTGCAAATTACACTCTGTATCCACAGAAACAAGGGATACATAAAACAACACTTTATTAATCTTTTGTCTTGAGTGACACTGCCTAATATTAAATGACCCTGATTTTGTTTGCGTCTGCTTGATAGACTTGTGCTCATTCTTTTCCATTTCATCTTTTTGTTTCTAAATTGGTAGTTTTGGGATGTTTCTCTCCACTTCTGTGTGGTAAATTTCTACACTCGCAAATGGCTAAGCTGCCCACCACTTTCTGTGGCATTGTGCCGGCAGGTTGTGCCCGGCAGGGGAGTTGAGTGGGTGAACAGACGTGTTGGTGTCTCACAGGGATGCCTGGGGGGTCTCCTGGGCTCGTCTGCCCAGTTGTCCTGGAGGTCGTGTTGCTCAGCAGTTCTGGGATGACAACCTGCAAACTCATGGGTCTCCCAAGTAGCTTTTTAAACATTAAATGAAATCACGGCTAGAAAAAAGTTAACAACTTAAGGAAGCCTCACATGAAGAGACAGTGAGAGGCCATCTCCACTGGGGAAGCAGAGCAGGGAGGAGGGAGGAGGGCTGGGGAGAGACAGACAGACTGACCTGACATCTTCAGCCCTTGGGATTTAGCTTTGCCTGGAGCCAGGTGCAACTCTTGGACTTTTCAGTTTTGTAAATCAATAAATTCTCTTCTTAAATTTAATTAGTTTGGAGTGGGTTTAACTTGCAACCGAAGAAGTCCCAGTGAATGTGGGGCAGTACCTCCGAAGTTAGTCGGGAACCTCGCTGGGCATGAGCAAAGCTGCGTATACAAGAATCCCTAGAAAGGAGAACAAGTTGGCAATGGCTGCAGCTTAATGCCATCTGTGGCCTGACTGAACACTGTCAGAGACCTTTTTTGATGTATTTCAGGAATTTTTACATATTTACTTTTCCATATAATGTTCATATTAATGAGATAGAACTATGACATTTTTTCAACGTAGTGGAGCCGAGTTGTTGCATAAACTTGGGTCAGAAATGCTTTCAGCTGTAAGGGACCACCCAACAGCATAGTATCTCTGTCTCTCTCTTACACACACACACACACACCTGGAGGTTCGAAGGTCTAGGGCTCATTCAGTGCTCAATGTGATTACGGAGTCAGGCTCTTTTCCTTCTGCTCCCACAGCCTCATTTTCCCAAGGTGGCCACCAAGACGGCTGTGGGAGTGCCAGACATCATGCCCTCTCGCCAGTCAGAGGGAGCAACAGGTGCCCAGGCAAAATCCCTTCCCCAAAGCCTCCCTCAGGCTTAATACTCTGTGGTCAGAACTGGGCCATCCATGCACAGTGCAGGAGGGGCTGGGAAAGTGAGCCTTCAGCAAGTAGAAATGAGATTACTACTGAAAGGGGTTTAAACCTATCAGGACTTTCCTCAGGAGCTAGGAGGAGTTCCTACCTTTCTTGCGATTAAAGTACCTCCAGTCATCATCTGCAAAAACTTGGATCTGTTAGTGGCAAAGAAGGGGAGTGGGTAGGAAAGGGCAGTTAGGTGGGACAGGGTCCACCATGAAGGGCCATGTCTAGATCTGGCCCCAATCTGAGAGCCTGGGTATGTAACCAGGTGCTTTCTGGGAGGCCCGACACCTAGCATACTGCTGCTTTGTGGAGTGAATGAGCACGTGCATGCAGTGGTGACAGCCTTGCGGCTGGGCGTCAGAACTGAGCTGGCCAGGCTCTGCCACCACTTCCTCTGTGACTCCAGGCTGACCTCTCACAGCTTCTAGTTCTCAAATAAGAAAGCTCGGCTGGTTGAACTGTTTCCCTTCCAGTTTTAGAAAGCTTGAGTTCAAATAGCCTTCGACTTCTGTGACCTCCTACTGTTTATTGTGGGTCAATCTCAGCAGGTTTCCTTCAGCACCTCGGCCCCCCCGCTTTCTAGCCAAGCCGTCAGTCAGTCGTGGCAGCAGTGCAGGGCTCCGACGGAGCAAGCACATAGCCCGGTTCTCCAGACTGACTTTCCAGAGTAAAGAAAGATCAGTGTGCCCAGGAGACATGGTGAGGTAGGAGAGGGTGAAAATGGACGGAGAGTTGGGAACATGCAATTCTGCTGCGCCTCAGGCTGAACCCGCTTTCTCTCCGGCCTCAGCATCGTGAGGGCTGAGGCCGGGTCCTGGCCTCTGCTCCGGATTCCTCAGAAGGCAGTCGGGGGGCTTTCGGAGGACGTGTCAGTCGGGCTGTCAGGCCAGAACAAATGGGCCTTGAAGGTTAGTTCAGTCCAGCCCCCACCGAAGTCTCTCTCCTCTAATTCCCAAGAGACAGCCCTCAGCACCAGGAACGTGGCTGAGAAGGGGGCCGAGCAGTAAGTGGCCAACCAGAGACGTGAGGAAGCTTGAGCCCCAAAGGCAGGCGGACGTCAGTCAGCCTTGTGTTTAGCGAGAAGCTGGGTCCCGAGGCAGGCGAGATCAGTCCCCGGGAAGAGCAGCAGGCCTGGGGACTGGCCCTCTGCCTTCCTCCTCTTGGCTGGCTGCATAGTGACCCGTGTGCTACAAGAGGTACAAGGGTGGGGTGGGGGTGGGGGGATTGGCTGTGGAGAGCCGACCTGGGGGGACGGACACGTGGGTGTGTGTAAACCTCTGAGTAGCTGTGCGAAGGGACAGGCCGAGGTGAGCTCTCTGAAGGCCCAGGAGGCAGGGGTCAACATAAACCCTCACACGACCCCGGGGAAGAGTATGTCTCCTGCAGGGCTGCAGTCAAGGCTCGAGGGGTGGGGAGGGGTGGCGGGAGGAGTAGTTGGGATTAAGAACCTTCATGATTCCTTTGAACCTTGAGGCCTTGAGATTTTAGAAATTCCATCAGTTTGGGCTTGGTATAAACTCCAAGAATAATCTTCACTATAGACAGAAGGAGGGGAAGGAGGAAAAAGAGCCCACAGACAATTGTACTTTTTTATATAGAATTTGTACAATATATTTCTCTTCATTTGCATATTTTACCCACAACTTAACATCCTTTTTACAGGCTGAACTCAGCAGATATAATCAAAATTCTTTCTTTCAACCAAATAGGAAAAATTCAAAATCGTAAACCCGTAAGAAAACAAATTAAAAACAATGGTGAAAATAAGTCACTCCTCTCATTAGGAACAGTGTCTTTGTACAATATATATGATTTGGAACAGAATTTCTGTATAGATTAGGCACATGTTTCCACAACACCTTTATTCCTGCCAGTTTTATCTCATTCCAGGCAGTCCTGCCTCCTAAGAAGGATCAAAGGGATGTTGGTCTTGATGGAAATTGGTTCTTTCAGATACTGCTGGTACCTGTTGGGGACCAGGAGTTGAGGGAGCCACCAGTCTCACTAGGGCTAGGGAAGCAGGGCCTGGCTCAGCAGCGCCACCCAGTGGCGGGAAGCAGAGGCAGGGTGGGATGGGATGCAGGGAGGCCAGGCCAGGCGGGGCCCTGCGAGGAGAGCAGCAATCGAGTGAAGGGAAAACGTAGGCTTGTTCTATGCAAACTGAAGTACAGAGACACCAGAATAGCAAGGGTGGTGTACAGAGAGAAGCTATGAGGAGTCCAGTGTTTATTTACAATTTATCTTCCTGCCGGGAGGATGGGGAGCAAAGCTGGTGGCAACTGCCACAAGGGTGACACCTGCCCTGTCCATGTCCCCGCTTTACTCAGTCAGTCCGAGGTATGGAGGGGTGTGGGTGGCATGGTGAGGCTGAGCCGTGAGTTGCACCATCTCCACGTCTATTTCCAGGTAGCCCGTCGGTGACACTGAGCCCACGGTGGGGACCACTTATTCTGTGATTTCCCTCCTCACCTGAATCCTATTTAGGTCTGGGTGGTACGAAGCGTGGGGCCTTCTTTGTGGGTGTAGGTGGAGCAAAAGATGAGAAAGGCGTTTCTCCTCAGCCGGCAGCGCTTGTCTACTCACATCCCCATACCAGGGGGACCAGGCCTCGCTGATGTCAGGGCCTCAGGCCACCAAGGTTTCAGGACCTGTCCCATTTGTTTCTATCTCCTTTGAAGTCTCCCTTCAATGAAGGCTACACAAGCAGAGGGGACTTGCCTGAGGATGTCATTCTAGGGCTGCAGAAGGTCGCTATGCCTTGGCCTCCTAACCCGGAAGGCAAAGTGCTCTTGCAGTAAGATCCCCCTGGGACCTACAGTCTTGGACCCTTTCAATCCAGATCCCTGTAGATACTGCAGAAGGGGCTTCAGAGGCCATGGCAGTGCTGACCTGCTCAACGTGGCCCTGGCTATGATGAGCCTTCTTTGGGTGTGGCCCTGCGTGGTGCGATGTGTCAGGTCAGATAGCCGCCCTTACCTGGCAGTGGTCTCAGGCATTCTTCATGCCCACGAGTCCCACTTGTACACAGCCCACATGCCACTCCAGCTTCACACTGCAGAGTGTGGCTTTGGAAAAAGGATAATACGCATATAATCAGCCCTTCAGGGCAGGGCTACAACCATAAAAAGAAAAATGGAAACAGCATTCAGTAGAACTAATGTAGTTATTGCTAGACAAGTGATAGCCAGAACCACGCAGTCCCAGAGGTGAATGTGATAGATTACCGTGACTGTGGAGCAGAAATAAAATCACCATGTATTTGTCTGTTTGTTTGTTTTACTTCTAAAATAAGATCTCCTCTGATCACACTTTCTTTTAAGTACAGAAGCTAAAGAGTATTCCTCAGGTTCTGCTCCTTTCACACAAACCAGTTTGTCTCCCTGAATGACCGTTCCACTGGTCATTCCCTGGAGGCCCTCTCAAGAAAGTCAGTGTGGGTCTGTTCTAAAAACGTGAGGTGGAAACTGGAATATGTTAAAACAACAACTGAAAAAACGTGGATGTGCTGGGAGCCAGTGCATGAACGGACGCACTTGGGCGGCCTGTGGCGGTTCCCAAGGGCACTTGTTCTCACCAAGGATTTTTCTGGGACGGCTGTGGCTGGGGAGCTGGCTTGGTACCCGGTTCTGTACCGAATGCTGGGGACCGGGGTGGCAGGCAGGCTCTCACCGGTTTCGGGTTGGATTACCCCGTCTCAAGAAGCAAAAGCAAGCGAGGAGCTCCAGGCCTGCTGCTGCTGCTGGAGGCCGTGCTGAGAAAGGCGGCTCTGTGCAGACTCATCTTCACCCTGGAGGCAAGTGCAGGCAGCCCCAGTTCAGCGGAGACCTTTCCAGAGAGGCCGCTTTCAGGTCTTCCTGGGGCTGCAGCTTCCGCAGGGACAGACCCTGGAGAAGGCTGGTATCTGAAAAACCTTCTCAAGGGCCTCCTGCAGGCCCTTTCTGAGTAATTCTGCACTGCTTTGCTTATTTTCACATGCTATGATATGTGCAGGTGTCTAGCCTGTGACACGGGAAGTTCCCGGAGACGTGGCTGCTTGGCATTCTAATTAGAGTGGAGGCGGGAACTCAAGGAGAGCCGGGCACTGACGCCACAGGAATTTTCCTGAATGAGTTTAGGTATCTGCTCTAAAATCCTTGCGGCCAGATTCGCTGGTTCCATGCACGCCATACTAAGAGCTAACACTCGACATTCCAGAGGTGGGTGGCCTTGTTTGGGTAGTTGATGGCCAGGCTGATGGCAGCAATGTTCTGTAGAGCCTGTGGAGAGAGAGAGTCACTGCCGACATCAAGAACCCTTCACCTGCTCGTTCACTAAGTGGGACAGGAAGAGGTGGCAGGCAGAGAGGAGGCAGGGCACGGGTCCAGCAAAGTGGACGGGCTGTGGGGAGGGTCCGAGTCAGGGTGAGGAGACAGGACACAGGGACAGCAAGAGGGAGGAGGATGTGATGCTGAGCTTTCAGTGCCCAAATGCTCAGATCGCCAACTTTCATCGTGTGTCACACAACCGGGCTGGTGGTGGCAGAGCTCGTTAGGAGGGGAAGGAGTTTTTACTCTACCTACAGGTCTCCAGAATTCACACAAACTCTTCTGTAGTTGCGGGTGGTGGAGGAGGGGTCCTGCTTCTAAGCAGGCATCTGACCCTTTCTCGCAGGAGGAAGAGTTCTCTGAGAAAACTCGGCAGGAACAGAGGCCAGAGCTCGCTGGCAGTCCCAGCTGGAGGCTCACTCAAGTGTGACCCTGGGTAAATCTCCCCCTTCTCTGAGCCTCAGTGTCCCCATCTGTCTGCTGTGGGGGTTGGAACACATGCTCTGTGATATTCAAGAAGTCTGTGACCCTGCGGTTCTCAAAATGGAGTCTGGGGGTTCCTGAGACCCTTTCAGGGGCCTCATATGGTAAAAACTATTTTCACAATAATATTAAGACCTTATTTTGCCTTTTTCATTTTCATACTCTCATGAGTATACTGTGGAATTTTCCAGAAGCTAATGTGTGATAATATAGGTACAACTGAATACAGAAGCAGACATGCCACTCCAACTGTCTTCTATTAAGGCAGACATTACAGAGATCTGCAAAAACGAAACACAATGCCACCCTTCTCAATTATTATTTTCTTTTGAAAACTATAGTTGATTTTCACAAAACATGTTATTCATGTTGACATGGAATAGGTTTACTATTTTTTAAAGTGAATTGATAAACAAGTGTTTACATCTTATGTTTTACTTTCTAAGTTTAAAATCTAACTTCATTTCCAGTGGTATAGTTCACTGTATATACTGCACACAAACAAAAGCTTTTCAGGATCCTCAATAATTTAAAAGTATAAAGGGGTCCTGAGACCAAGCAGCTGTCAGAAGAGGAATTCTCCTACAGGGCAGAAAGTTACATCCAAAAATATCTGAAATCTAACTCGATGGAAACTTCAGGGATCGGCCAAACTAAATTTAAGGCATTGGTTGTTTTGGTTTAAAAGACACAAATTCTTGTTAGTGTCTTCTGACCCCACAGTTTAATATGAATGACACTGATAAATGGGGCTCAAGTGCTCTCTCTGACACCAGCAGGAAGTGACTGAATGGGAGCAGAGCTCCATGTAAACCCTGGGTGATTCTGTCCTCGTGCCACAAGCACACAGGCTCTTTGTCATGGCCACAGTGAGGGGACAGCCACAGGGAGGCAGCAGGGCGGGCCAGCTCCAGGGCGGGGAGTACCTGCGTCGCGCAGCGGAGAAGGTGGTCGTCAGTGGTTAAGGCCAGTAGGTAATCCTGCAGCAAGCCGAGCTCCTGTGGGGACAGCACGGCACAGCTTTAACAGACCCCGCCTGGGAGGCACTCACCCCAACCACAGAAGCCTCGAGTGGCTAATCGGTGCGTGGTCTGCCAGGCACCTCACAGCACCAGCTCACTCGAGAGCCACAGGAGGAGCTGGGCCAGGGAGGAGCCAGGTGTGTGATTCCAAGGGGCTCTGCTCCCGATTGACCCACAGGGTGACAGGACAGGGGACCCCCCTCCTTGGATCGGTCTCATGTATAAAATGAGGGGGGAAAGCTCAAGAACCTTGAAAGGCCCTTTCACCGCTCATAGTCAATGAGTTTATTGTGCTGGGGGGAGGAAAAAAAGAAGAGGAAGAAGAGAGAACCCACCCCTTTTATTTTCCAAAACTCACTGTTGTCAAGGGCTGATCCAAGGCAGTTTTCCCCTTGGCTTTAGGCCTGACAAAATAAGCAATCTCGGGGCTCCTGGGGCTGGGGAGGTAAGGGCCTCAGACTGTCAGCCACACTGGCCTCCCTACAGGTCTACTGAGACCCTGAGCTCACTGCCCAGGGCTGGGATGGAGCTGTGATCCGAGTTTGGCCTCCCTGCCCTGGGCAGCAGAGAGAGCAGAGGGCTCGGAGGCGTTATGCCCTAACCCCGACCCGGGGGGAGAGGCAGGGCAAGGCCCTCACCTGGGCACGGTTCTCGGTGACGAAGAAGAGCTCAGTGAGAGCACGGTGCAGGGGAAGGAGGATGCCAGGCTGGGTCACGTCCTCAAACAGGCTGTACTCCATGTGGGTGAAGAGCTGCCACAGGGGTTTTAACAGCGCAAGGTCACAGAGGTCACTGTGGGGGAGGGGGGAGGGTTTACTGAGGACCAGCCCACGTCAAACAGATGGCAGGTGACAGAAGTGCAACTCCTATGCCCCCTTCTGCCACATCTAGTATAGTCAGTACAAGATAGTCCCACTCACACTCCCCCACTCAAAACAGCCAAAAATATTTACCACCAGCAAATAAGGAAAGGGGCAGAACCTAAACTTCAAATCAGGACTCCACGGAAACAGGAGATGCTGAAGCACATTCATGTAAATTAACTGTGCATCTTTAAAAATGGCTGTTACAAAGAACTTCTAATGGCAGTGGAAAAATCTCAAGTTCAATGTTAAGTGAAAAAATTAAGATATAAAACAAAATTTAAAACTTAAAAAAACTGCATATGCAATATTGTGCAACCACATTTAAAACAACTATGCCAAAAAATATTATCAGTAGTTGTCCCTGTCAGTTTTCTAGATTTTCTACAATACTTATTAGTTTAATGATCAGAAGAACAAAAACAAAAATGATTTAAAAGACAACGACAACTATTGTTATGATCTTATGCTCCTAAAACACAAAATATATACTTGAAAGGTTGCTCAGGCCAGAAATCTTTCTATGTAAAACAGAATCCTTTTTAACAGACAGACCCCTGTTGAGACACTGGATTGATGTCTTTTTACTCAGAGGGAGTTGATGATTTAATTCCAGTTCAACACCCTTCAGAGGAGAAAAATTATGAAATAAATAATATTCTGGGACTTACTACGTAATTTTATACATTTACAAACTTAAATTTTGCTTTTTCTCTTTAATGTATGACTTTAAAAAGAATTCTGTACATTTAAGTATAATCTTGGAGCCAATCACTTTCTACCAGAGGAAAGAAAGGTCTTCACAAAGTACACCAATGGGAAAATTTGGTTTGATTTAAAGAGACAGCTTTACAGCTGAGTTTTCAGAAAAGCACTTAGAGTGTGAAGCAAAACGCAACTGCGGGGCTCATGCCTGTGGCAGTTCTTCCCCCTGCCATCCTTCCCCTGGGGGCTGCCTTTCCCCTCAGCTCTCTCCAGTCTCAGCCCCTGGGACCGAGGGGGTGGAAAAGTGTCCCTGATAGAAGGCAAGTCAGCGATGTCCACAAACTGCAGGAAAGTATCCACAATGCAGTCAGTCAGGAAGGGCCCTGCAGTCTGAAGACAGTGGAGATGTGACATGTTTTATACACAATCACTCAACCAGAAGTCGCTCTCAAAAGAACTGAACTAAGCCCTGTGGGCTAAATGACCCCTGATGTTTGCATATGAGGACAAGTGGAAATAGCAATCACGCCCAGCTTTTTCTCTCTCCCTCCCTTCTGCAGCCTGTATGCAGACTGACTGCATGTGCTGTCACTTTCTCTGCCCTGATTTGGAGAGTCCTTTACTTTTTAGATAACAGCTCCATATTATGTGAGAAGACAACCTGTTACTTCGAATATCACCACTCAATTTGACTAGCATTGTATGTCTGTGTCCCTTAAAAATGCTAGAAGGGGAGACACTGAACTCCTAACAGGTGGGAGTCTGAGCAAGGAGGGTAGGGACGGAGTATATAAATGAAGCATGTGGGCACGATCACCAACACCATCCCTGTGAGGTGAGGAATAAGACAATTAAGCTTCAATCCCCGCTTCTATTAAACTCTCTACTGGAGGTCCTGGCTAGTACAAAAAGGTAAAAAGATTTTCTAAAAATTGAGAGGAAGAAATAAAACTCATTATTTGTAGATAACATGACTGTGCTGAATAATCCACATATACACTCTTGGAATTAAATAGAACAAGGTCACTGGATACAAGAACAATACATAAAAATTAGTTATATATCAGTAAAAATAAAAAAATAAAAATTAAATACCAATTACAATACCATCAAAAACATTAAATGCCTAGGAATAAATCGAACAAAATGTTGTGCAAGTCTTCTACATAGAAAACTACAAAATATTACTAAGACCTAAACAATGGAGGATTGTGGATTAGAGGATTCAATATTCTAAAGCTCTTGATTTTTCTCAAATTGATCTAAAGAGTCAATCAAAATCCCATCAGGTGAGAGAGGTTTGGGTGCATGTTGTATATAAAAATAAACAAACTATTCAGGAACAAGACAAGGATGCCCACCACTTCTATTCAACACAGTACTGGAAGTCCTAGCCAAAGCAATTAGGCAAGAAAAAGAGACAAAGGCATCTAAACAGGAAAGAAAAAAGTAAACTGTGTCTGTTTGCAGATGACATGTTATATATAGAAAACCCTAAAGACTCCACCAAAAAACTATTAGA